>NC_090935.1:1474934461-1475245333 GCF_040938575.1 Ambystoma mexicanum | reverse complement strand
CCCCATATGTGGCCGAGCCGGTTTGAACTCTGCCCACTCCCCCTCTGCCTTGGGAAATTGATGCATGAACTCCGCTAACCATATATATATATTTATCTAAACATATATTTTGGAAGTTGGTTCTACTGTGCTCGCTCTTGTTTATTTGGTTATATGTCTATTTCATGACTTAACTATGAGTCATGCATGAGCTGTTAGTTATAACCTAAAGACATTCCTTAGTAGAGGAGGAAATAAAATGAACATCTTTGGAGCCTTTCACTGGGGGCTGGTGGGCCCCTGTGCTTAAAATAAGATGCCATACCAAGAGGAGGTATTTCCAACTTTTTATTCTGTAATGTCCAAACTGTAACTGCCTTTTCCCTCCACCCACTCCCTACGTCACTTCGCTTCTTCCCCCTCCTCTATGGGCCATCCTTACCCTAACGAGGTGAACCGCACCTTAACAGAATATTACATCTTCCCCCTTTTCAAAAGGTAACTCTCTGAGTCAATTTCCCTCGGGGAGTCTTGACGGCTTGTATCTCACTTTTGACTTACGTGTGCTCCAGTGTCTGTCAATTCAGTCAGCTTGGTATGAGGTATCTGAAGCTTGACCTCCTTCACTCCTCTCATCACCCACAGGGACATGTTCGGATGTTCCCACCATTGCTCTGAAACGGGATGAGTTCCTACTGATCTCTCTCCCTTCCTGGCTGCTCTCCGTTATCATTAAACCCTTTCGCTGAATGATCATCAACGGTTCAGGACAATAGGGGGATAGTTATTTGCATCTTCGTGTCTGCCGTACTACTACCTGATCACCCATACAAAATCTGGGCTCTTCTTCCTTCCTTCTACAATCTTCATACCTTTTAATCTTGTTCTTCGCACATGTAGCCCTCCAGTGTATATCAGAGTCATTAGGACGTCAACCTTCTTCCAGCTGTGCATGTTGCAACCGGGTCCTGACTAGATGTCCAATTATCAGCTCTGATGAACACTTCCCCGTGGAGCAATGCAGTGTATTTTGGTAGTCCTTCAACCACTGGTGGAGAGAGGAAGGGTACACTATTTTATTGCCTTTTAGCACTATGTGATCCTCTATCCTGGTGAGTTCTTCCCTTACCAGTAGCATACAGGCAATATCCTCCTGGAACCCCAGCATTTCAATCCTTGCCATTTGGTTTGCGTGCTTCTATCTGCCTTTTCCCCATGCACCTTTCTATGATCGAAAAGGCAGTGTCTAATTCTGATTCTCTCCATAGTGTGCTCATATCCCGGCATGCAGGTAAAGACTGGTGTATTATAAAATGAATGTATCGGTCGGCAATGGATGGGCTCACACTCGCAGACCCGGTCGGCTGTCTGGACTGGAAGTTTGCCGATTGTCCTCTTTGGGCCTCGGGCCTCATGATAGCCTTGGCGGTATCCTGGCGGTCATTGCGCCAGGGTAATGCCAACGCTATTAGCGTTACCGCAACTCGGTCTGGCGCAATTTGCACCAGATCCCGAGTTGTGGTATGGCCGTAATTCCCCATTTTCAAAGAGTCCAATATAACTCTATGAGGTTTTACGGCACTATTACTGCCGGCTGTAATTGCGCTGACGGGAATAGCACCGAAAATGGGCGGAAATCTCCAGCTTTCCGGCCAAAATCGGGATTGGGTGGAGCGGTAATGCAGTGGTAAACTCTGCCCAACCCCTGATGAGCCCCTTTGTCTGATCTGTGCATTGTGAAGTGGTAGTCCTGAATTCTCAACTCCCACCACGCAATATGTGGAGGCATTCGATGTCTAAGGCTCCTGTAAATGGTCAAAAGTGCCTGACGGTATGTATATATAGTGAATGGTTTCCCATGGAGAAATAAGTGGAAGTGCTCATTCGCCCATACTTCGGCCAACCCCTCCTTCTCTGCCTCAAATCTGCCTGCTCTATGTCAGAGAAACGGCTGCTGGCATATACAAAATGATGAACTTGTGTTGGGGTGCCTCCAGGTCAAACTGGCCCCTAATCTGACAGGGATAGCACCCACTGTGAGTTTTATGCCTCTGTTCAAGTGGAAGTATACCCTGTCCTGTCCTGATGTTTTGACGGATAGCCACAAATGCTTCTTGACATTCTGGAGACCACTTGAACTCAACCTTCTCCTTCGTGAGGTATCTCAGAGGACCACTAATCATTGCAAAATCCTACAGATAACGGGTACATTAACTTACAAGACCGAGAAAAGACAGGAGGTCAAATACATGTTGTGGGTGTGGAACCTCATTCAACACCATCACCTTCTGTGGGTCAGGTCTCACGCCCTGCTCCAAAAATATGTAGCCAAAAAACATCAGTGTTTTTTCCAAATTCACACTTCTGTTGATTGAGTGTAAGGTGCGCTGCCTTCATAGCCATGCACACCCTGTGTAGTGTGTCATTGTGATGATGTTGGGTCGTGCCACCCACGGAATGTTATCACTGTAGTTAATACAGTGGGCCATGTGCCTGATGACTTGCGCTCCTCCTCTTGAAATATTTCCACCGACAATGACACCCCAAAGATGAGTCGATTGTAGCGAAATAGGTCCAGATGTGTCACAACAATTGCAATATACCTGTATTCTGGTGCCAGCTCCAGGTGATGCTAGATCTTATTCAGATCAAGTTTGCAGAAGGTTGTGCCGCCATTTAATAGATGAATCATGCCTGTGATCTGGGGTGCTTGGGTCCCTCTGGATGGCTTTGTTCGGACACTTCATGTTTACAAATTGCTAGATTACTTTTGCCTTGTCCTTCTTTAGCACTGGGGCTATTGGAGACACCCACAGTGTTGGCCCTTTGGCTGGTTCAATAATGTCTGTTCCAAGAGGTTGTGGAGCACCGCCTCCACCTGATGTTGGATATTCACAGGAATGCCTCTGTAGTGCTGTGCTACAGGCTTCACAGATTCGTCAATGTGTAACAGCACCTGACAGTTTCTCAATTTCCCCAGCCCTATGAACAGAGAGGGAAACGTAGGCTCTATTTTGTTGGTACCTGGCATTTACTTGTGGGCCATTAATTTGTTGATGATATGTACTAGGCCCATGTCAAATGCTACCTTGAAACTCAGTTTACACCCACTGTTTGCAGCAGCCTCCAACACGTCGATCTGTATGTTGTTCACATGTTTTTTGTATCTACATGTGGTTGCAAAGGAACCCTTGAAAGTCAGCGCCATTTACACTCCTGTTGGAACTAACATCAAATGCAATAAAACACTGTTAGTTAAGGATCTTGCTGAAGGAACAGCGGCCCTCATAGACATGTACTGGGTATACGGTCAGCAAGCATACATGCATCTTCCACCATCCTGGCGAGACACCTGTGCATCGACAACATTTCACTCATCTATTCTCGTGGAACCTGAAGCTCATCTAACAATAGCGTCTAAGTCTGTTATAAAGACACAGAATCAAGTTCCGACCCAACCCCTGTGGGCAAAAAAAAGAAGCGTTCACTGAAGATACAGAAGAAAAGATCAAATTATTTGTCTGAAGATTTGTCGAAGTTGCTCAAAGCCATCCCAGAAAATACCACCTGTATACCAAGAAGGAGGGGTTTTTTGTCTTCCATCGGATGCCAGGGGTTCAGGCCGCAGTGAATGCCAAGTGTTTACAGATTGTGGGTTGGGAGATGACCCAGCTGGCAAATGATACAGAACAAGGTCTGAATGCTATTAAGAGGGAATTGTGGGTGCTCCGGTTGATAACCCTCCAAAACCAGTATGTTCTGGACCTTCTGACGACGATGGAAGGGGCTATGTGCAAAAAGCGTGGACTGCCATGTTGCATGTATGTGTCCCCAAATGATGCGGAAAATGGGTCCCTGTCAAATACTATAGGGGCCTTACACAAATTGAAGACAGACATGGAAAGTGAAGCAGGGGTGCAGGCCAAAGATTGGTTTGACAGAATGTTCTCATGGGCACCTACATGGCTCGGAGCAGTGATGAAGATATTGGTCTCCATCATGGTACTTCTGCTGGTGATGTTCTGTATGTGCCAGATGCTGTGCAAAGAAAATCCCAAATAGTGCAATGATGATGGTCACAATCGGGGTAGGAATGGCTCTTTCTGTTACAACAGAAGGGCAGGTTCAGGCGGAGGACCCAAATTAGCCATGGATGGTCCGAATTGAAAGGCCCATACATCACCTGGGGACAATGACCATACCCAGAGATTTATACGGAGCACTGGGTTGACTTAGCAGGTGATGGGTGTTGTATTTACCTTGCATGTACTCCAGAGAAGTACGCCCAAGATGGAGAAAGCTTGTGCCACGTATGTAGAGTGTGGGTCCATAAAGATGACACAGACAGGAGAGAGAAGGAGAGATTAGTTAATGGAGGATTAATTTAAGGGGGGAATGTTGGGATTCACGTTCAGATTCCAGCCACTCCTGAAAGATTTAGACTGCAAAAAATATACTAATGCACGGGAAACAAACATGAGCCGGTACAGGGGCTGGGGGGAGTCCTGTTGGCATAGGCATGTATGGCAAGGTTGTATTGATTGCAGGAAATTAGGTAGGTTTAAGGTAAACTTAAAAGAGCCCTATAGAGTGTTAGATATACTGTGTGTGTGTGTACACCATACATGGTATAAGTCCCCGCTCAATGACGCGAAATGTGTAAGTGTCACCACATATGAAGTTAGGCCTGGGTCCTCGCAGGCCATGTTGAGAACACAGAACAATGAGCTCTTGTGCTTGAATATTTCACCCTCGCCCCAGGTGAGGTAGGGAACACATACACACACACACACACAAATGTATCCTGTTAGACCTTTGCAAAATTAGAAAGGAATGTAAACAACCTAATACAAGTAGGGCTGCGGCCTGTAGTGAAGGACAAACCCATCGGAGCCAGGTCAGAGGTCTTGAGCTGCCAAAACACAAGTTGACATTTAGGACACCAGCACCCCCAGGATAATGGCCGTCCTATTTGTACTATCAGATGCCCGTGAGCAAATCTCCTAGATCCTTCACAAATTAGACAGATTAGTGGTACCTGCAGAAGAACCAGGCCGAACCTCCTACCGCCCTGGAAGGAGTAGCTGAAGGTCGGAACAGAGGACATTGGGACCGTGATTTTTACCAGGGAGACCAAAGGGTGATGCCAACACATACAATATTGCAACGGGGTGGATGGTGGGGGCGCCTGTGTGTTTGGAATGATAAAAGAGTTGCTTTATTTGCAAAGACCAGACTGACTTCAAAGTTATCCACTGAGCTCATGTTGATGGCCAGGTGTACATCACGTGCTTAGGCCACAGGGTAGGGTAGCGATTTCAGTAACTTAACAAATCACCTAACAGCAACCCAATATCAAGAGATCGAAACTCACGTGTGAAGAAGTTGGCGGCGAAGAGGATGTGGCCAATGAACTGGGGTTCATATGTAGTCAGTAGTATGCATACATGTGGAAACAATGAGGGTGGGGGATGAACACTGTATATCATGTGCGTCACAGATCACCATATTCACAGTTATAATGTGCTGTTTGCTTTGAAGAAGAGAGAGAGAGCTCCGTGGCAGAGGACTTATAATACCCTGTCGCCATTTCCTTTTTGTATACAAATGAAGCTCCTGTTCTTACAAAAGGGTGCACCGAGCCCTCTTCCTTAGAGGATTGCTATTTATCTGCCTGGTTGTTGGCGGTTTACCTTATAGACTTAAGAAGGGTGATGACAACCTATCTGGTAAAATGAGAGATTGTCTGCTCTAATTAAAATTTTCGATGGACCTGCTTTTTCTAAAGCTCAATCCTGATCAAACGAAAATATTAATTGTGAATGAGAAACCCAATAAATGGACCCCTCTATGTTGGCCAAATATATTTGGGCAAGGCCCTGAGCCAAAAAAGGGAGTAAAAAAAGTAGGTATCATTTTGGATAATAAGCTAACATTGAACAGTCAAATTGCTTCACTCTCAAAAGCCTGCTTTCTTCTTATCAGGGAATTAAAACACCTCTCTACTTATCTTTCTTAAATCAGGTTTATGAAACCACTGGTCTCCTCTTGCTTTAGATTTCAATGACAGTATTGATTTGGGACTTTCTAAATCTCAATTTGTTTGACTGTCTGCAGTGAATACAAAATGCTACGGCCAGAACTCTACTGAAACTTTAAAAGCATGACCATATCACTTCGGCACTGCACTCCCTACATTGGCTCCTTATAAACAAACAAATTACATTCAATAGCATGTGCTTGGTTTTTAAAAGTCTCAAAAATCCTACCTAGAATCCCCTTTCTAACAAACTTAGATTACATACATCAACGCGGTCTTTAAGATCTAATGAGGACAGAAACCTCATTATACATGGTTATCAGAAAGAAAGGCATAGGCACTGTTCTTTTGCATTTCAGAGGGCAAACATGTCGCACACCTTACCATTGCCACTTCTTTCTGCTGGGAGAACCTCATTTTTCAATCTGACTTATGCCAATGCTGCTCCTGATTCCTACAACTCATCCAGTCGACAGTGCCATGGTACCGTTGGGTGACCTCTGCCCTTTATAAACACCACGTAACATAAGTTACATAACATAAGGGGTGGTATTTTGGAATGCCCAACATTACGTTTGAGGAAGAATATCACCAGCTATAGGAAACATCCCGGGGTCAATACTATATGAATTAAAGTTCACCCTGGAGAATTGGTTCGTATTCTGACACTAGAAGTCAAAATCTATCTAGTCTAGTCTGAAGCAGTTCCTCAACTCCCCCTGAATAGTTTGCTGCACCGTATTGGGCAGCTATATCAGACTTTGCTTAATTCAGAAATTCAGGCAGGCAAAGGTTTCCAGCAGGATCAGAAGTAGTAAACCAACCTGATGAACACCATCCCACGTAAACCTATGTCGCTGCAACTGAAGCAAGACCCCGTAGGGCATGTAGGAACTCCTCGGGTGGGATTTGAAACCCAATGATGCCCGAAACAAAAAATCTCAGCCGCCACCTCATAGAAAAGAGGCCCTCACCAGATACAGCTTTGAGAAAGTGGGGAAAATGACAAGGTTATGCCGGTGGCTACAGCCTTGGGGACAAACAATAGCATTATTGTGCACCAGGGGAGGCTGATCTGAAACAGAATGACTGGTGAATAACCATAGAAGCTCTAGAACGTGAGGACAAACTTGGCGTGAAAACACTTGTTGGGACAAGGACAGCAGCGTCAGCGTTATTATGTTTCTAGGCATCTCAAAGGATGACCAGTGGCAACCCTCCTTAATTGCAGAAGCAGGAAAAAAGTATTTTGCTCAGACCTTGTCTACCCAACAGGTTTGTCGCAGTGCCTTGTATGCATGGGGATAGAGCGATCTACCCCAAAGCACACTTACAATTGAAACTTGATGACAAGTTTTTCCAGGATGAAGTTGCAGTTAACCCTCAGATTCTCTGATAAAGTCATCCTTGGCATAGGTTTAAAAAACTTTTACACTTGATCCAGAATTAGTCAAGAGCAAACCTTGTGTAAGCAGGTCGTAGCAGGAAGAGCAGGAGCACTAGAAAAAGGAGATGGATGATTACCCTGAATGATCCAAGGGAAGTTGGAGGGGCGGTTACCATCAGAAGAACTACACAAAAGTGTCACAAATAAAACTAAGAACAGGCTCCGAAAGAAGGGGGCAGACATCTGATGAAGTTCTCTCTTTATGCTTAAAGGTGGACAGTGGGGTTGTCAAGGAGGCCAGCTGCTGCCACAAGCCATGTGATGCTGGGGCAGCATGTGTAGAAACACCTGGCTAACTCACCGTGCCCCCTGTGGGATGCAGGGGATTGCCCCATGGTGCCCTTACACAGTACTGACCCTTTATGATAGGAGGACACTTACTGTGGAGATTTGATACAGCCTTTGTTGTGGTGGAAAATACTGCTAGACCCCGCTAATCCTAGCAAAACTATTACCCCAACACTTAGAATAGGGAAGATTATAGTACAGATGGAATGCACAAAATACAAACAGGAGTGGTATCCTCTCTGCCTGTGTACAAGGCACCCTGGTTGCAGGGAAAGTGACTTGCAGTTGAAGGGGAGAGCCAAAGAGAAATTTTGAGACTGCAGTATGGCCGTATGGGAGCACAGGAGCAAGAAATATAGAAAACCACCATGGAGCCCAGTATGTTAACGCAAACACAAGTGGAACTCTTGTCCCGTCACCTTCAGCAGAGAATACTGTAGTTCTAAAACATAGTTAACCAATCTCCCAGTAAAAAACACACAGGTAAAATGCACACAGACATGACAGCCCTAATTATCATGCCAGCCAGGGACTATAAGGGACTCAGGAATGTTAGCATGTGTACATGCCGAAGGAGCCAGAGGCATTGGTGGAGAGTTTTGGAGAGAGGAGCAAGAGCAGGATGCAGGAATTTGGAGAATCAGGACGAGCGGTAGGAGAAGATTGGAGGAAGGTGTCAAGAGGAAGGAGGAGAAAGAGAACATCAGGCGTAGGTGGGAGGAACGTATCAGAAGGAAGCCGAATATCAGGTAGAGATTGGAGGAAGTTGTCAGTTGGAGAGGGGAAGATGAAGTGAAGAGTTTGGATGAGAAGAGGAGAAATTAACATTAGAAGGAAACTGGAGAAATACTAGAAAGAGGGAGAGAAGGTGAACATCAGGTTGTGTTTTGTATTTGTATTTATTTGAAGTACAGGGATGTCAATTTTGTACAGAAATAACTTAAAATAATACATTTACAGATTGCAGAAGCATTCCCACGAAGGGTGTCTGTACAATAGAATAAAAAGTATTGAGCCAATTTAGGATGGTGTAAAAATATTAGGGCATATTCCAAGGGCAGAACAAAACAAAAAGAAACAAAATAAATATAAGAAAACAGGTGACTTACAAAGGTAACATTCACCTAAGGGGGAAAGTGATTCAAATGAAAGAGGAGTGATAATTAAACATACAAAATTACATTAGGCGTCACTGAAGGCAGTAGTGGGGCTTTGTAGGAAGGATAGGGGCAAGGGCAGAGGTATCTCCCTCTTTAGCAATTAAGTGAAGTTTAAGCTGAGCACTGACGGGATCCACACTTGGGTTGACTTGGATTGTTATGGGCAGTGGGTTCCAGTGGAGCAGACCAAGAAGGAAGGAGTGACGAAAGAGAGAGGAGGCTATGGGACAGTAAACTTGAGTGCAGAGGACTGGAAGGAACGAGAAAATGAGTAAATGGAGATACAATCAGCCAGGTATAGGGGAGTGAGACGATTGATAGCTTTGCCGACTAAGAGAAGTAACTTGAAACGAGAGCAGTTGTGCATGGAGACCCAGCCAACATGTTGGCTGTAGGTAGAGGATCTGGGTAGGTTGTAGAGAGTATGGATAGCAAAGATGAGGACTTTGTCTAGGGCAGGGATCGTCAAACCTTTTTTGGCCTGGGCCCCCCTGAGCTAAATTTGGGCAGGCTGGGCCCTGCAAAAATGCCAAATGGACAGTATGTAGAAATGGCTAAGAACTATTGTGCTCCGCCACCGCACCCTACTACCAATATAGTCCCTGGGCTCCCCCACCTGCTCCCATCACAGTCGCTGGGCTCCCTCATCCCACTCCTACCCAGTCCCTGGGCTCTCCCCACCCCATCACAGACCCTGGGCTCTCCCCATTCTGCTCCCACCACTATCCCAGTGCTCCCGCCCATCCTGCTCCCACCACAGTCACTAGGCTCCCCCCACCCTTTTCCCAACACAGTCCAAGGGCCAGTGGCAGCTGGTGAATTTTTTAAGTGGAGGGGCATACATATTTCTTACAAAAATGCCATAGCGACCGAGCGCAGCGAAAGAGCCCGAACCAATCAATGGGGCTTTGTGTGGGGTTTTCTGCCCGTGAAATCTTTTTAAATTATGGGTTCAAATTTTGCATTTCAAAGCATACTTTAAAAAAAAAAATGGTATGAAGCCAAACAGTTTGCAATTGGTGCTGGGGGGCCAAGGGGGAGAGCATGGTGTTTTTGGACAGGACATTTTTGATAGATAATCCAGTAAAAGAAATACCAACCCTGTCCCCTGGGCTCCACAGCGCCTCAGACGGAGAGCTGATTTTGGCAAGTGGGTAAGGGGATTATGCAACAAGGGTGTTCATTCATACGAGCACCCATCACCATACACTTACTCATAACACAAGCATACACGCATCCATACATACATTTAAATAAAGAATAAATGAACATATACGTACCTTCTTCAGGGGCCTGCGCATGGGTGCTGAAATTCCCCACTCCAGGTTGCTCTGTCCGTATGTGAGAGGAGGCGCAGGAGCTTCCCCTCACACATACAAAATGCAGTGCCCCAGTCAGCATTTCCAATGAGCTATGCAAGACTGGTGAAGCAAAATGCCCCCAGCCTTGCATGGCTCAATAAGCATTTCCGGCTGGGGAACTGAACTGTCAAAGAGAAACAGTGTTTCCCTTTGACAGTTCAGCCAGCCCAGGAGCACTCCATCAGCTGGAAAAAGCAGTTGAGGCAGTGCTCAGTGTTTCACTAGGCTGGCTCCTCGGCTTCCCCAAAATGCTATTGTAGGACAGTCAAAATGGGCCACTTTTTTGGCCAAAGTGGGCCAGTTTGATGTGTTACTTCACTATGCAGCTAGTAGCTTTGACCATTGTTGCTGAATAAATATTCTTTAAATATCACAAGGTGCTTACATTTTAACAAAAACCACCCCCTTTGGTACTATTCAAAGTCTGTGACTAATGGAATGAATATCCATTTGCAACTGTGGGCCACTTTTTCATTGGTGCTTGAGACAGTTTTATGGTCCAGTCCGACCATGTCAGCCGCCCCTGACCATATCCTCCAATCTAAAATAAATAATAAATAATATATATATATTTTTTAACTTTTCATGCTGGGCTTTCCCCCCACCCCCTCCTGGGATCCGGCCGCATCCCCATGGGGGAGGGCGCCCCACAGTTTGAAGGCCTCTGGTCTAGATGGAGGAGTAGAGAGAAAGGCCAATAAGTAGGCACGAGAGATAGTCCAATTTGCTGAACACAAGAGTGGAGATTACAGTTTTTGTAGAGTGGTTAGTAAGAAAAGGATACGTTTTCCTAATGTTGAAGAGATTAATATGAGCATCAGAGGACATGGCAGTGATCAAATAGGATCCCAGAATTGCAACCCTATTGTGAGGGAGCAAGAAGGTCAGGCGGAAAGTAGATAGGAAAATCGAGGGTAGGGTTGGCATTGGAAGCTGGGAGCAAGATGACTTCTGTTTTTGAAGAGTTCAGCATTAGGCAGAAGAGAGCTATCCAGTGATGAATTACAGTGAGACAGTTCATAATCTGTTCCAAGATAGCAGTGATGAAGGAGGGAAAGGATAAACGTATTTTAGTGTCATCAGCGAAAGGGTGATAGTGAAAGCCAAAGGATGAGATGAGTCATTCTAGGGCAGGGGTATAGAGGGTGAAGAGCGAGTTCTGAGGACTACTCCTTCGGGGACACCGACATTGAAATGGGTGGTTTCAGGGGTTTGAGAGTTCCAAGAGATTGTAAAGGATCGACCTTCCAGGTAGAAGTTCATCCAGGCAAGAGCAGATTTGTGCAACCCAAGGTCCTGGAGAGCGAGGAGGGAAGAGCAGTGGTTGACAGTGTCAGAAAGTGGCAGAAAGGTCCATAAGGGTGAGTACATAAGAAAGTTTGGTGGAGTTGTGAGCATTAGAAAGTTGGAGACATGCAGGAGTATAGTCTCGGTGGAGTGTTTCCTATGGAAGCTAGATTCAAGAGGATAGCCAAGCCCATTATCCTCAAGCTACTTATTGATCCAGTCGAAGATCACCTGCCCAAGGACTTTTGATTGCTGGGGAAGGAGCGAAAATGGGGAGTAGTTTGCTGGGACGTTTGGGTCAGCAGAGGGTTTCTTCAATAGGGGTAGACAGTTGCAGATTTGAAGGAGGCAAGGACGATTCCAGCAGAGAGAGAAGGGTTAAAGAGCTCAAACAGATAGGCACAAGTGATTTAAAAGTCCAGGACCATTTTAGGAGCCAAAGGTACAATAGGAGTGCAAGATAGGTTGGAATTGCAAAGGAAAGATACTAATTCAATAGGAGAGGTAGGGGAGAAGTAGTTTAGCATAGAAGAAGTAGGGGGAGAGGTGTGGACAAAAGGAGGGTTGAGGAGAGAAAGAGGAAGGCTTTGAGAGTGTCATGTATTTTACAGATTTTTCCGGAAAAATAGTGAGCAAAGTCATTAGCAGAAAGGGAGGCGCTGATTGATATTGGATTGGGAGGTGTGAGCAAAGATTGGATTAAAATAAAAATGTGCAGGGGGATTGCGAAGGGAGATTAGGTTTGGGAAGTAGGAGGATTTTGCAGAGTCAGGGCAGAGGTTAGGGCAGCAAATGAATTTTTGTAGACGAGGAGTAGGGAAAGTGCCTTTATTTTGTGCCAGTGTCATAGGTCACAAAGCATGTCTGTTTTGAGGGTCTGAATTTCAGCAGTGATCCAAGGCTGAGGATGGGGACAGGCAGGTGTGAATGTGTGAGC
The DNA here is from genome assembly GCF_040938575.1 of Ambystoma mexicanum. Classification (NCBI taxonomy): domain Eukaryota; kingdom Metazoa; phylum Chordata; class Amphibia; order Caudata; family Ambystomatidae; genus Ambystoma; species Ambystoma mexicanum. The sequence continues at coordinate 1,475,232,834 of NC_090935.1, read as the reverse complement.
AGGATAGTGTTGGTCAAATGGAGTCATACATGAATAGTGAAAATCAGAGCGAACACAGTCAATTGAAGAGGCATGAACAGGGCAAAGAGACAGAAGAGAGGTACTCTCTTTATCAAGGTAAGGGGTAAGAGAGTCCTGTTTGAATGTCCTCTTACTCATTAGAGAGGGGAGATGATCGAGATGTTAAAATGAACAATGGAGTGATCAGAGGAAGAGGGGTCAATGGATGGCTAAGAGGAGGAGAGTGATGGAGAGAGATAGACAAGGTCAAGCGAGTTAATGTCAGAGTAGGTAGGTTGGTCGTGGAAGCAGTAGAGGAGGTAGTCAGATAGGGGGGATGTAAGTTCAAGGCAGTTACCTGCAGAGGGCTTGCAAAGGTTATAGTCCCCCACCATGACAATGGGGATATCGGAAGGAAGTGACTCAAGGAGAAGCATCAGATCAGGGAAGGAGTTGGGAGGATGAGGGTGTTGAAAGAGAGTCAGAACAGTGAGAGCTGTAAGAGGAAGGAGTTGAATTGTGGCATATTCAAAAGAGGAAGAGTCGATGTCAGAGTGGGGAGAGTGGCAGGTTGGAGGGCCTTAATGATAAGGAAGCCCACACCACAGCTCTTCCCAACAGATCTAGGATAGTGGGAGAAGGTAGCAGAATTAATGTTCAGGGCTGATAGTGTAGCAGAGTCATGTGGGTAGATCCAGGTTTGTGTGATAGCAATAAGTGAAATCTGAGGGTGTAAGAGTCAAAGTCGTCAGTGATGTAGAAAGACTTGTTGCAGAGGGATTATGCATTCCAAGGGCAAGTGAAAGAGTGACAGGAGGTCGGGGATAGGAGCAGATATTTTGATGTATGTGAGGAGGATAGATGATGCTGTTGATCCTGGGAGCACAGGAACTTATCATTTGAGTTATTCATGTGTAAAGGGGATGGAGAAGGGGGAAGATGGGGAGTCTGGAGACTGATGCAGAAGTTACTCCAAGTTGAGGCTGAAGGCTATGAGAGAATGGGAGTAGATAGAGAAACGGGGCAAAATAAAGATGCATTAAGGAGGGTAGAAGAAATAGGGAAGTGAAGACCATGAAGAAAGAGTACAGCCCAAGAGGAGGGAGGAAAGGTGTGTGATCAGAAAGGGAAGGGGTGGATGGCTGGCCGAGATGAACCAGATGTAAGTTCTGAGTTGGGCTAGAGTGAGAATAGGTAACTAAATGACAGTTAACAGACTGAGAAAAGCAATGTTCCTTATTCCTGTGAGGTAAAATAAGTGAATTGAAAGTCAATGGGTGGGTGGATCCCTATGCGTGGAAGCAGAAGTCAGGTAAAGGGTGAGCAGGGTGAAGTCCTGTCTTGAACAGGTCCCAACAGGCTCAAACAGTGAGTTGACCATTGATGCTGCTGGGCCTTATCTCCAGACACTCGGGCTGGATCCCCAAAAGGAGACTGAATATGGGAGGCAGTGTGCCATATGTCCCTCTGGGAAGCAGTCACAGTGTTCCAAATGGCTCCCACACTTGCAGGTAGAATCTTGGGGCTTTAAGCTCCCGGGACGTTCGTATTGTAGTCAGGGCCCTCAGATGGTACACAGGGTCCTCTGGCAAAGCAGGATGTGACCAAGGAATAAAAACAAAAAAAGTTTTCTTTTATCGAAATATGAACCACCAGACTGTCACATGTCCCTCTGGGAGCCAGCCAGAGTTCTGCAGATGACTTCCACACTTGCAACCAGAGTCCTGGGTGTTGTGGGCCCAGGGAGCTGTGTTTAGTAAGCAGGACCCTCAGATTGTGTACATGGTCCTCTGGAAAAGCAGGATGTGTCCAATGAACAGAAAAACCTTTATTGAAAAATGAACCTCCAAATAGTCACAAGTTCCACTAGGAGCCAGTCACAGTGTTCCATATGGCTTCCGCAGTTACAGGCAGAGTCCTGGATGTTGTTGGCCCAGAGAGCTTTGTTATATCAGAGGCATATGATATTGGAGGAGAGAGAGACTGGGGAATTAGTGGATGTGGAACACTGAAAGCAGCAATAGATAGTAAAGGGAAGATGCCAAAATATGCCATCTTGTTCTAGTTATGCTCCAAAGGGTGTCAGGAAATGTGCAGAGATCAAAGGAATGCCTAGGCAAAAAGACAGTTGGACTCAGGTTACAAAAAAACAGTGTTGACTCCCTACACAAAATGAGCAGGTATCAATTCAATTGCTTTCATGGAACTCTAGGGGTCATGGGTCCTTTATTAACAACCCCCAGACATTGAACATGATCAGGAATGTTGATTGGTTTTGCCTTCAGGAGAACTGGTTAAGTTCAACTTTTGAGTTAGATGGGTTTAATGTATTTTTTCCGCTATCCCCCAATCCACTAAAGGGTAGACCCAAAGTGGGACTGTGGGCCTCATTACGAGTGCGTCAGTAAGGGGTTAACGGCGCCGGTAAGGATGCTGGTGCCGTTAACCCCTTACTGCCGCATTCCGGGGTCCCTTAGCGGGTCTCACTAAGGCGGGCTGGTAAAACCAGCCGTCCTTAGCGGGAGCCGCTAAGGGACCAGGGAGCTAACGGGCCTGCTATTTGCGGGCCCGTTATTAGTTCCCTCCCCATTCCCATTGAGCCCTATGGGGGCTAGAATGGGAATGGGGAAGGGTATTTTGAATGGGGACTTACCGGGTCCTTCAAGGTTGGAATGACCCGGTAAGTCCCCATTCAAAGAACCCGGACCCGGACACTACTTTGGAGGCAGCCATGGTGCTATTAGCACCATGGCTACCTCCAAACTCGTAATGAGGCCAATCTATTGGAATCAAAGGTGCATTCAATGCCCTGGAGTTTCACATTCGTAGAGTGCATAGAACCTTTTTGGCTGTTCACATTAAGGCTTATGGTTTGGAAGTGGATACCCTCCTTTTGGCAACTCTGTATGTCCCCCCTGAGGGCGCTTTAACAACTGAAGCACTTTTTCCGAGGGGTCTTATTATTTTAATGGGGTCTTTAATGTAAATTGCACCTTAAAATACCAAAACAAGGTATTGTAAAGGGCTCAAAAAGCATCAGGGCCATGGATTGGCAGGGGGCCATGGCCAAGTTCAAAGTTCACCCTCTAACACTAAGGGAGAAAGCAAATATGTCACCTTGTCTAACGGCCGCTACAGTAGCTGTATAGATTTTATATTCACAAGCTTTAATTGCGAGACTCTCACCCCGGTGCTCGATTTTCAACCTACGATGGCAAGTGATCACTCCATGCTTTTGATGACCTGTAAACATGTTCCAACAAAACCTAGACACACTGTACTACTATGACCCATCAGTGAATCTCCAGGGGAACAGATTGTGGTGGACCGTTGGCACAACAGGAACATTTATCACTTTACTATCAAATTGTGGACTCCAGTAGGAGGAAATCATCTTTTATTGTCAGGGAGAATTGGGGAAGCTCAAAGCATTATGGGGGCCTACGGACCCTAGGTCTCATTTAAAAGGGAACAATCTCGCTAAAGTAAGCCACCACTATGATGCAGGTAAAGCCTGTAGGAAGAGGGAACTAAATGCATCTATCCGTCGAACGAGGAGATCTGACCTACTATCGGAGAGGGAGAAATCCCAAAGAATTACAACATTGCAAACAAGATATAAGAACTGGTTAAAGGGGCATAGATTATCTGCTAATGACGCAGGTTGGAAATCCATAAATCGGCTGATACGGATCAACTACTCTAAGACATTCTGGCACCGATAAGGCAGCTGTGGAGCCAGTGGCTTAGCTAAAGAGATTATGGGCATCCCTGAGACCCAATGGGGGTTATTTATAGGTCAGGTGTTTGGCAGAGAGGAATTTGTGGACCCGGGGCAGGAAGTGAGGTCCATGCACAATACATTGGTCAGTAGATATATAAGGGAAACAGATTTGGTCAATAGTATAAATAAAGTAAAGGGTTTAAGCACCACATGCCCATATGGCATATGCAATTTGGTACTTCATTCTGGGTTACTCTTCTCCATCAATTATTTGATACGATCTGCAAAACAGGATGCATACCAACTGCCTGGAAGGTGTCCATCCTTATTCCAGTTTTCAACAGGTGCTTACTTACTCAACCCCCTAACTATTGTCTACTGGCGATGTTAGATTGCAGCACCAAGTTATTTGCCAACTTATTACTGGAGCTGCTGACAGAATGGGTGATCCAGAAAGGTTTGTTAAAATGTCAACAGACGGGCTTTCGGAAGGGCTGGGCAACTACGCACTCAATGTGAACTCTCCTCACCCTTATCTCAGACTCCCATAGTTATCCAGGAAAGGCATTATACCTTTGTTTTGTTGACTACACTGCATCTTTTCACAGTGTCATCAGGTCAAAACTATGGGAAATGTTGACCTGTTGGGATATTGGCCCCTCACTTCTCTACTTTATAAAGGCTCTATATAGTGACACCAAGGTCAGAGTAAGGATGTCTTAAGAAGAGGACCCAATAGGTTTATACGCTATGACCAGAGGACTGAAGCAGGGTTGTCCACTGGCCCAGCTACCTTTTAATTTGTACATATAAGAACTACCATTAGCCCTGTGATCAGTCAACAATTATCCCCCACATTATGGGTTGAGGCTAAAATCATAGCCTATTAGGTCTCAATAGTTCTGACTATACTATATGCATTAGAAGTGTTTCCTAGCAACCAACGTGCATGACTGCCAAAACTGATGGTTTAAATTTTGCGCTCCCTTCGAAACCTCCTTCTTAACTGCCTTCTTTAACAACATTGTGGCATAGAGCAGCATGCAAGTTTTGACCTAAGATCAACAATGGCTCATGGGGAGGGGGGGACTCCTTATTGACCCGGTTCACCTTACAGGCTTCGAGATTCACCAACAGCGTTTGGTTCAGGGACCTGGACATTTCTGTAAAGCATTGACTAGAGTTCATTGGGGTTTCACCTGCCTGAAACATGGTTGTATTTTAACCTCGCTAAAATACAGGTGAGGTTCCTTCATTTTGAGGCTGGTGAAGATTTAGATTATTTAGTGGGCAGGCTGAAATATGCGCTATTTTCATATCAAGCGTTTTGAATAGCGAGGCCTAAAACGTATATATAAAATTGCGACTTCCAGCCCTGACCAGATTCATGTTATCTCTTCGCCTGCAATTCCTTCCAGCTCGTGAAAATACAGGGTCCTGGGTGGGTATCTACATATGATCAAAGAATATGTAGACTGTGCACCAAAAGCATAGATCAGCTCAGCACGTACTCACGCAGTGTGAGGTATTGGGGAGATCTATGGTAAAGACTACAGTCAGGGGTGTTGCTTGGTGTGCATAAGATCAGGGGCTAAGCTAATGTCGGGACTGGCAGGACTCCGGGCTAGCTAGCATTTTGGTTGTAGCACCTGAGCTTCTATCCGGGGCTACAACCAAAAGACCTGGGGCTAAAGCCCCTTCAGCCCCTCCCCCCAGCACCGCCTCCACCTACAGAACATTTTTATTGGTCTCCTCTGCTCAATGTTGGAGCATCATATTTGGGGCTGAGTCATTGGTGATCACAGCAGCAGCTTTCAATGTTTGGCAATCAGTTGTTAATAGACTTCTGCTTGCTTACCAAACCTGATAGTGCATATTGCATCTAGGAAGGAAAAGAATGTTATTGCTTACAATTTACCTTGCTGATAATGGTTTTAAATGGTTTTAGATTAATGTAATATTTAATGTAATGTGTTTAACGTATTTTATTTGTAATGCAGATTTTATATTCAAGCTTAAAAAGGACAAAATGTAACCAATAAAGCACATCAAAAATGTAAAAGGTAGATAGAAGAGAAGCAACCCCTATGATTAAAAGGGGGAGCCTGTAGTGGATGCAGGAATGAGAACATGGCAGTCCATGGCAGCCTTCCTGCCTCCCTGAAACTTGAGGAGAACCATCTCCGGTTCCGGAAGCACCTCAAAACCTTCCGCTTTGCCTCTGCTTTCCCTCCCTCTCTCCTCTGCTAAAATCACTGGACCTGCACTGAATCTGCAACTGGGCCACTCACCGATCTCGGTCCTTGGCCCAGCCACTCTTCCCTGCACTGCCTATCTGCACTACGGGACTGTCTCTGTATCCTACAGCCCCTTCGCCCGGCACTTACCTTACACTTGCCACCAGCTGGCCCTATTATTTATCTTGTATTCTACTAACCATGCATTGCACTTTCCTTGCAGTTGTCACCAGCTGGCCCTATTATTTATCTTGTATTCTACTAACCATGTACAGCACTTTTCCCCCTTTCCTCTTCCCCTTGCACTTTTCCCAGTCCCCTCTACCCTTGCACTTGCGCGATCTGAATGACACCTGGCCTAGTAGGATCGTTGTCTGTCTCCCCTTGTTCCCCCCCCTGCCTCATCACGCCTTGAAACACTTGTGTATAGGCGCGTTACAAATGCCATATCATATCATATCATATCAGGTGCACAAGAAGCCACTAGTTAGTAAGCAACAAGTGCACAGAGGAAGTAGGAAAGGACTGTACGTTTGTAGACATGACAAGATGTTGAGAAGCACACAACTTCATCACTTCTCCTAGAAACTGGAGTTAAAGCATCTCTTTTCAAACTTGTATTAAACCTGTGTTATATTGGTTAAGAGTACACAAAAATGAGCACTTGAAACTGCAAAAGGACATCTTATGGGATGTTATTCAATGTCAAGATGGTAAGGTTTGGAAATTGTACTAGCATGTGGTAGATATCATGAGCCTAGGTTGTGGGCACCTGGCTAATAAGGACGCTAAGATAACAGACGTATTATTAATTGGAATAAAAATGAAACTGTACACTCTATGGCTAGAGAAATACATTTTCGATCCACACAGTAAGCATTAACTCCTGGCTCACCGCTGTTTGTGTCTTTGCAGGGGCGAATAAGCCGACTGGGAAACAAATCAAGCCATGGCATTTAAAGACACCGGCAAAGCACCTATTGAACAGGAAGTAGCAATCCACCATATCAGAATCACACTGACCAGCCGCAATGTAAAGTTACTCAAGAAGGCATGCATGTTTTTTTTTTTAATGAGATAGTGGACGTCATCTCTATTGAATGGTAAATTAAAATCTGAATCACAGTTCATTTTAACAGGCACTACCTCCATCGACCTCTCTGCATATGTCTGCTTGAAATAAGTAACCCACAATGCTTCGGAGATCGGATTTACCTGGAATGCTAACTGGGGATTATCAAGGCTCTTAATAGGTTTCCAAAAGTCAGCTGGTCTGTTAGAGGATAGAACTTGAAGCATTTTTCCTGCATCTTTTTGTGCTAGTGAGGCCTTGTAATACCTTAACCAGTTTTTATATCTTGGTTTCAATTTTTTCACCTTAGCCACCTTCTCCACACTGGTGGTTTGGCCAATTGCTCTCAAATTTGTCCTGAGTAATCGCTTTTTCTGTTTAATTCCCGAATCAAGGGTATGGCTATGTCCAAAGTGAACCCTCCATATACCAGATGAGGTTTAATAAAAGTCAGCCAAAATGGCTACATAATGCACTGAGAGATTCCTTAGAGTTCCTTGTGGCCGAACTCAACATTTTTAAACTTCCACAAAAGTCTATTTCGCCCCAGGTTTACCTCTAAGTTCGCAACACAATTTCCATTAGAGGGACCTAAGACCCAGAAATTCCAAACCATTTGGAGAATCGAATGATCTTTTATGGAATAATTTGGAAAGATGTAGATTTGTGAAAGATATTTTCAGAGAGAAACATGTAGTCTAAAAGGGCATATTGGTTGCCCTGTCCCCAAGCGCCCTTTGCAGAGATGTCTCCAGCCACACTCCCACTTAGTATGTGCATTCCCCAGGTTTCAAATAGGGAGAACCATGATAACCTGTGCTTCGTCGAAGGGGAGCAGCAGATCCCATTCCTTAAAATTGTTTTTATTTTCAGCATTTGACTTAGGGTGGGCTAACCACTGTCCAAAAGATCTTTGATAGCATCTAGAAATACCTGGTGGGTCACACTAGCTTGGATCCAGAATACATGTATTAATAGAAAAGCACCTAACCCAGGGAAACACACGGGATCTCATACTAATTCAATTTCTTGAATAAAAGGGCTAGGGGATTTTCAGCTGGAATGCACAATACCCAAATTGTTATGCACAGCTACCAACAGCCCCACAGCCTGTCTCCCCGTCTCTCCCTTAACAGTTGGATTTAAAAACAATGAGTAGCCGTCTAGCAACAGAGACATTGGTAGCCAGGTTTCCTCTAGGGCAATGAAGTCATTTGAGCACAGACCTTCGTATAGCTTGTATCTGATCTAGAACTGATGATTTTAAGGGGAGGGAAGGACATAACATGCTTACTGCCTCATTACAGGTGAGCCGGTCTGGTAAAAATGCTGGAAGAAATGCTGGTACTACTGGCTCTTGACTTTTTACCAGACCGGCTCACTTCGAGTCTACCGCTAGGGGCAGTGAACAACCGCCAGGCCTGACCTGCCAGAAGTTCAGTCTCCTACTGGCAGAGAAATTACTGAATCACTGGCACCATTAACAACGGTGCCAGTGTTTCAGTACTTCCCATCCCATGGAGTCCTTTGGGACTCCATTGAATTGAAACTTACTGCCATTGCCGGAAGCCGTATCATCCCAGCAACACCGGCATATCGGGTGCCGATAACGGTAAGGCGAGTTTGCCAGTAACCCACTGGTAGTACCAGCGGTTTACCGGCAAACTCATAATGAGGCCCCTCTCTTTCACCATTCCCCAAACAAGAACCCTGCTTGTCTAGAAACTTGCATCTATCTGCTTCTGTTAAATCATATCCCAAAGCAATAATAAGGGAGCAGCGTAAGTAACACTCCAGTCCAAATGCAACAGTACCCGGTCTCACTTCAAATCCTTTATATATTCGACTTGCGTAATATCCCTTGATTCGTAAGGAGGGTATAGCGTCAAACAGAGCTAAGACGTTACATCAATTTAGAACCATTTCTTCTGTTGATATAGGAATACGTTCTAACAGCAAACATCTATCAGACTTTGTCACCCACTTTACAGCACCATATTGCACTCTTGTATGGGTGTTTCTAGATAATAATTTGATTCCTGCTGCGTTCCTTTTTTGCTCTAAAGTAAGAAATGAAGACTGAAACGAGTGCTGGGCCCCCGAAGAACAGGACGCCTTTGGTTCCATTAAACAAATAGCTTGTGCTGAGAGCTGAGATCAAGCGGGGCCCACCCGCTTAGTCCGTGATGTAGATGAAAGTCAAATCACTGCTTCTGCAGCCCCACCACCAGGGTTGTTATTAACTGAGTAGGTTTATATCTCCAACAAGTCGACAAACCCCTCTTCATTAGAGCCCCTATCGATTTACAAACTTGTATCTTCTTCTTGGTGCCTCAACATACTTACCATTAGCAGCCAGTGGAAAGGGTGGCTGAAGCACTTCAGAGGAAGATTAAACACACACAGCTTCCTCACGTATTCCTTACGTGTGCCTGCAGTGGGACTTCACTTGTTCGTCCACACTTTGCACCAGAGATCCACGCTACGGGAAGTTTTTGTAAAACAACTCCTCTTCCTCTTCGTCACATTGTAGCTCAGCCCCAAAACACATCCTCTCTCACCAGCGCCATAGATAAAACTGCAGCGAGACTGTACTTGCTCACCCGAACTTTGCGTAAAATTTAAAATGCACTTTCTACTTCATTGCTCAAAATAGTCGGTTTTAAGAAAGAGGTTGCTTTTTCCACTATTAGTTAAATATCAGATAGGATCCCTTTCTGTGTTGCTGATTTGTTCATTTTATTTTATTTTTTACAAATATCCAGAGCCTTTTCTGAGCCCACTGTTGGAAGAATAAAAGAATGTAAAAATGTCCTGGACCCACAGCATCTTATGTTGCTTGAATATTTGATATTTTTGCTTTTTTTTATTTTTTTAACCTTTTTTCTCACTTTGCCTTCTCTTTCATCACTGATACAATATTGAGTAGTTCAAGAGAACCTGGTCATTTTCCTCAAAATTCTGGTGTTGCTCTGTTTGACAATCTTGTAGCAGGACTGGTTCCCAATCCTCTTGCACTACAATTTGACAGGTCCCTTGATAGAGATCCTGAGAAGAAAGCAAAGGTGACACCGCCTCTACAGAAAGGGAGTTTTCAATGTCCCTCTGATGCAATGACAGAGACCCTAAAAACGACCTCTGGGAAGGGCTTGACAGGCCACAATTCCCCTTGAGTATGGAAAGGAGGAGGTCTTAGAGCTATAATGTAGCCCTCAATAAATTACATTTCAGAATTCAGCATATTTAGGAGCAAGGCTTTGTCTTTTCAATTTGAGTTTATGTTCTCATATAGCCTTACTTAAGAGGTTAAAATGAAGTTGAATGTTGAAATAGTAGTAGCCCCAAGGAGATGGCTCAGCGTAATTGGAGCAACCGGACAAGGGGAACAATGAAGTAATCGAGGCAAAATACAAGGTTTTAGTGCTTTCAGAGGCCTCCTTCAACAGCGGTGGTGAATTCTCCAAGCACTCCAGAAGATGCTGGCTGGATTGAACTGGTTCCGTTAAGGGACAGGCCCCTTCATTAGTTATGTTTTGTATAGCAGTATAATTTAGAGGTGCAGCCGACAGAGCCATAGGTGAAACTCTTGAAACTGAAGACAAACAGTCTGATGACCTGTTATCTATTTGCACACAAGTTAATAAGTTTTCATCAGATATATCCTCTGCTGCAGTGTCATTGAAACTCATAGAAGGAAGTCGATTATTTGAAGCAGAAGCAGATTTAGAGAAGAATGTAGTGATTTTTTAGCATGGCGTTTTTGGCAGCGCTATATTACCCGGGCATGGTGGAGTTTGTGGGAGCTGAGTGTTAGCGGAGGCAGTAATACAACCAGGCAGGGGTGTTGCTTGGGCTGGAAAAGATCAGGGGCTAAGCTAATGGTGGGACTGGCGGGACTCTGGGCTAGCTTGCATTTTGGTTGTAGCACCTGAGCTTCTATCCTGGGCTACAACCCAAAGACCCAGGGATATAGCCCCCTAAGCCCCCGAAACCCCTAGCAACGCCTCTGCAACCAGGTAAGGCTTGTAGAGGCCATAACGGGACATGGTTTGTATTTGTATTTTCCTCGTGAAGTTCGACAGAGATCCTTGCCCCGGCAGGGCAAGATTCCTCCGATGTTAGTATGAGCTCGGAAACGGGGCAGTTTTACTCTGCAGCGAGTATGAGGTTGGCATGATCATAGGGATTGAAAAGCGAGCAGATTAATAAATCAAAGTCACAAAACCGGACTCACCATTAGCAGCCTGTTGAAAGGGCAGCTGAAGCACCTCTGAGGAATATTAAACACACAGACCTTCCTTGTTTATGCCTTACGTGGGACTGCACTTGCTCATCCCCATTTCGCACCAGCGCTCCGTACTACAGGGATTTTTTGTAAAGCAACTCCTCCTCTTCGTTACAGTGTAGCTCAGCCTCAAAACACACCATCTCTCACCAGCGCCATACATACAACTGCAGTGGGACTGTACTAGCTCGCCCACAGTCTGTGTAATATTTAAAATGCACTTTCTTCTTCCTTTCTCAAAATAGTTGGTTCTGAGAAAGAGGTGGCTTTTTCCACTAATAGTTAAATTTCAGATAGGAGACCTAATGGAAGCCTACAACCTCTCAAGAATAATAGACCAAGAAGAGGCAGTGTCTGCAGTTTGTAGTTTTCCTGTAAGGGCATGGCGAATATCATAAAAAACGTGGTTCTTGAAAAGTTACTTTTATTAGTTTATTAGCTATGTGCCAATTTTCTTGTTATTTGTTAATTAACTATTGTATATTTATTGCGATTCAAATCAGTCTGTTCTACGGGAGGTACATTTAATGAAATATGATATTCATAGCTAGTTATCAAAGATGACTGCAACACATCCAGCTGGTTGTGTTTTGCATGTACTTTATGATCTTTTATGTCTAAAACCCAGAATAAAGCTGAACTTACTACTACTCAATAGCCAATCCTACTACAAATCAAAACTTAACTTACAGTGCATCACTACTTCTAAAAAACTCAATCAAACTAAAGTGCTAATCTAAGCAACCTAACATTTGAAGTGAGTGATGTGGAGCAGTGGTGTAGCGTTACCACTGGCATTGGCATTGCCAACATTCATAGATTTTATTTTTTATAAATAGTGCCAGGATGGGTGGGGAGAGCATGAAGGATCAGACACACACAATGAGGTTTACTTTCATTTGATTTATTAGGGGAATATCAAAAGTGACGGCTAAATAATAAGTATGTGATAATGGATTAGGATGGTAACTTGAAAGCTCCTTTTCCTGTAGAGCGGTTGGAACCATATGTTTCCCAATTGAAGGATATACCTATTGAATGAAGGTGGCCAGGTGAGGAAGGAAAGAAAGAACTAGGATAATAATGACACACTGAAAGTCCAACATTCCTTCCACGGCATCCCAGGACAAGTCTCTCGAATTTAGCGATCTCGCACCCAGCTTCTCGTCAGGATGTCATCCGCCTGAGTGTCCATCACACTGAGGGGAACCACAACTCACTTCTTATCTGGACTCCGCCCGACCCGAAGGTGCATTGGTTTCCTGTGTTTCTGCTCAGGAGATGAGGTATTCAAGAACAGGCGAGTGCAGAGTTGTGGAGATTCCCTAATTCTTGGGCTACCAGCCTTCTTCTCCTCTATAAGCCCCACTCCAAATACATTGCCATCTAGGACCATCTGTCTGCTGCTCCTTACTTACCCCGACTCTCTTGGTCCCCTCTTTTTGACTTTCCACTCTGTTTACTTTTGTCACTTCCTTGCTCCTCTGGACTCCTGCTTGTTCACCCCTATGGGTACTTCCTTCCTTACATCCCTCTACTTTCTTCAACCCTTCCCTAACCTTTAATTTCCTTGATTCTCCCTGAGTTTTATGAAATGTGTCCTTCCAAGTGTGAAGTGTTTTAGGTGTAGGCTGGGGTTTTGTTGTAGCTAAAGAGCTTTTACGTGTTTCTCACCTGCACCACTAAAGAAGACCTCCAATTCTAACAACTGAAGAAGTATAATTACCTTGCTGGGTTCCTGACTCCCTGAACTCTCTACTCGATTTTTACCTTTCTTTCTTTCTTTCTTTCTTTCTTTCTTTCTTTCTTTCTTTCTTTCTTTCTTTCTTTCTTTCTTTCTTTCTTTCTTTCTTTCTTTCTTTCTTTCTTTCTTTCTTTCTTTCACCTCTACCACCATCTGCTCCTTTATCAGCTACTCCTGCCTGGGAGACCTACCCAGAATCTTTGATCTTATGCCTTCCTCTAGTTCCACAATGTGTATCCTATCAACCATCGGTAACCTCTCTCCAACCTCCTCTGTTCTTATCCTCTTCTCAACCTTCTTAATGGCACCTCCACCAACCTCCTGTAATACCTCTCTAAACCTCCTCTGCTCTTATTTTCTCCCCGGCCGCCTCAATCAAACCTTCATCAACCTCCTGTAAGTACTCTCCAATCCTCTCTCTTTTCTCATCACCTTTCTGAACTCTATGCCGGCTTTTCCTTTCCCCTTCCTTCTATCTGGTATTACTTCTTGCCACTCCACTCCTGGTTTCACTTCCTCCCGCCTTCCTTCTTGTATTATCTCTCCACTTCACTCGTGATTTTCCTTATTAGTTTCTTCTCTTTGCTCCTATTCCATAGTTTCATTCCACTCCAGAGTGTCCCAACTCCTCTTGGAAGGAGAGCCCAGAAGGGGATAAGCCTTCCGCTCCTTTTCCCTATCTGGTCTCTCCTTCTTCCAATTTCCACTCCTGGTCTTTCCTGTACTCTCCTGTTCCACCACCTCTGCTCCCCTCTGCTCTCCATTCACCTCCTTGTTCATGTTCAAGACTCCTTCCCTCGAGCTTCAAAGAGTCCTCCTTCACCCCCTGCACCCACCCGCTCATTGACTGAAGCTTGAGCTCCTTATTATAGACTCCCTTAGCCCCACTTCTGGGTTGGCTCTCAGTGCAAAAAGCTGCAGCTACCCATTTTGCTGCATTTTCTGTGCCATTTTTTGGGAGGGTGGGTTAGGATATATATTTACATTTTGGGGTTTGGAGAAGGGGTGGCGGCATAGACAGGGGCTGTAGGGGGATTCCCACCCATATAAATGCAGCAAACAATGCAGGGAAAACGCAGGGTCACAGTGAGTTGGTTACCTGCAAGTTGGTTACCTGCAAGCTGTACCAGACCTGTTTTGTCATTATTGTACCTAAATTTGGTACTCCTATTCCACTCATATTTTCACATAGCCATACCGCAGGAGTTCATTCTCTAAACTAGCTAGTTGCCAGACCTTTTCTAATTTTATTTCATTTAATAATTTGGGAAGGCACACTATCCATTAAATACTCATATATGATTGATGCTTTACTTGGGCTCTTAGAGTTATCCCTTATCCCTACAATCTGGTTTCATGAAATTATTCTTATTGACCTGTTCGCAACTTCTTTTAGATTCCAGTACATCAACTTAATCCAATTACCAGCGTTATTTGTGATTCTATCCTTAATAGTTCTGGGGTGCTATACTAGTTGCTATCAAAGACAAAATGGCAAGGTTAGAGGGGAGTGGTTCTCTTTGTTATCACTGACTCGCCTTTAGGAATTTCACACTCCTAAAGTCTTGACCCAGTGTACATATTTAATCACTTTTACTTGCAGAGGCCAAATTCGGCTTAGTGTATTGTCCTGGAATATCACCCATATTTCATCCATTGACCATTCTGAGATGTAAATGTGCAGGTGTTTTAACCACGGTTGCCCTTCATTTTTATTTTAATCTGTAGCATAATCAGGGTTTGAAGGCTGTTACAGAATGTTGATATTGCGCATTCAGGTCACCCACAATTAAAAGAGGATACATGGGATAATTAACAGCCCAGTTATCCCCTGACTTCTTAATAAGTTGTCTTCTTTGTTGTGCACCTACTCTTCTCAGGGGTATATGTTTTTTTCATCACCAGGAGTCTCAATAATATACGATTCTTCTGGTCTGTTCCAAACGTACCTAGCCGCACATTTCTAAATCCAGGGTCAAGATCTATTTTGATCAATTCTTGAGATATTTTGCACAATTGTTCATACCCGTTTCTGTCTCCCCCGCCTTGATTGTGGCGGGTTTCAATATTGTTATTCATTCCATTCAGCTTAATATTTACAGTTTACCAAACATCCTACAGGCCAATGATATAATGTTCTAAAACAAAACCTGTGGAGGTGCATTAATTCCCATAATGACTGTGCCCTCTAATATGGGAGTAGATGATGACAAACTGTTGGGAATAGGGGCGCTGAGGAAACTGGCCTGCAAAGTAACAGCTAGCAAATGAATGTGGTCTCCACCTATTTTAGTGCAACTTGGTTAGTAACCTCAGGTGGGGCCCAGGTTACTTGTTGGCCTCAATCGTTTCTTCATGAACAGTCTTTGTTTTTTACCGGTACATCCTTAAGTCCTTAAGTCCTCTTTTGTACTGCCTTATATATCCTTATATATCCTGCAGATTTCTCATCTGATAGACTCCCAAAGCAGTAGATGAAGGAGGCGGGCAGAAAGTTGTACTAAGACATTTTGCAGCACTGCCCTGCCAGAAGGCACATCAGCTGTACGAGCCACATCCAGACTACAGTGCTTAGCAAAAGTATGAAGGGATGACCATGTCGCAGCGTGACAAATCACCTGGACAGGGACTCCCCTCTCCAATGCTGTTCATGCTGAGACTCCCCTTGTCGAATGGGCCCTGATGCCTGCTGGTAATTCCTTTCCAGCGGACTGGTAGCATTCCGCTATACAGAAAATTATCCAGCGGGATAAAGTCTGCTTAGTTATGGATAAGCTCTTACGGGCCAAGGAAAAGGCCACAAAGAGCTGGTCAGCTCTCCTGAAATCCGCTATCCTTGAAATATAACTCAGCGCCCTTAACGGATCTAGGCAATGTAACAGTTCCTCCTGCTTAGAAGGGTGCAGAGGAGGGTGGAAGACCGGAAGGTCGATGGACTGAGACAGGTGAAATTCTGAAACAAACTTGGGGAGGAAGCCAGGCCTTAACCTGAGTGAAACGTTCTCTCAGAAAATGCAGGAAGGGTGGCTTACAGCATAAGGCCTGCAGTTCACTCACCCGCCTAGCAGATGTAATAGCCACCAAAAAGGCTGTTTTCATAGAGAGAAGTTGTAAGGGACAAGAGTGCACAGGATCAAAGTGAGCCACCATCAGAAATGTCAGAACCAGATTAAGGTCCCAATCCGGGACAACAAAGGGAGTTGGTGGAAACTTATTTACAATGCCTTTCAGGAATTGTGCCATTACCGGGATCGTAATAAATGAGCCTTGATCCAGGGATCTTTTAAACATAGACAACGCCACCAAATATCCTTTGACTGTGGTGACCTGAAGGACTGCTGAGGCCAGTGAAAGAAGGAACTCCATCACTGTAGTGGTGGGGCAAGAGATGGGGTCAATCTTGTGTTCCCTGCACCACGCCTCAAATCTTATCCATCTGCATGCGTACAAAAATGTTGTAGATGGTCTGCGTGCAGCCATCAACACCTCAAGTACTTCCTCAGAGAGGTCCCAGTCATCACATCTCATCTTCTCAAGAACCACGCATGTAGATTGAGGGATTCCGGGGTCGGATAAAGTATCCAGCCTTCCGACTGAGTTAGGAGATCTGGCCGCTGAGGCAATCATTGAGGTGGACAGATCCAAGAGGTCGGACTACCACGTTCTCCACACACAGTCCGGGGCGATCAAGATCTTGGTCGCTCGAAACCTCTTCAACCTCCGCAGAACCCATGGAATGACAAGAATCGGAGGGAACGCGTAATGGAGAGGGAAGGTCCATTCCACTAAAATCACGCCCCCAGTGCACTGTTCACTGGGCATTCCCTTGAGCAAAAATGTTCGCATTCCTGTCGGACTCTGTGGTGAACAGATCCACTGCTGGGGTACCCCAGAGAGCAAAGACCTCCTCTAGGACTTCCTGGCACACTTCCCACTCGTGTGAGTCTGTGCTCTGTCTGCTCAGAGTATCCGCCAAGTTGTTCTTTGTGCCCGCCAGATGAACAACTGAGACTGAGATCCGGTTCTCCAACAAACAATACCAAAACCTCATTGCCTCTGTGCAGAGATGGTGGAAGCGCACATCACATTATCTGTTGAGATGTTGAGTGCACTGCCACTGTGTTGTCCGTCAAAACGAGGGCATGTTTCCCCTGCAGAGATGGGCTGAATGCTTTCAGGGCAAGCCTAATAGCTTGCAGCTCCAGCCTGTTGATGTGCCACCTTACTTCCATTGCTGACCATAGGCCACTCACCTGCAAATCCTAGCAGTGAGCGCCCCAACCCTTCAGAGACGCATCTGTGACCACTCGGGTCTGAGGCCAAAGAGGCCAGAAGGGTTGCCCCGCCAGGAGACTGTTGCGGTCTACCCACCAGGACGTTGACCACTGATGCAGGCACTCTGAGGAGATCTGAGAGAGTGCTGAGGTACTGAGACGACTGACCCCTCTGGAGCCATTGTAGGGATCTCATGTGCAACCTGGCCTCTAGCACTATAAAAATGCAGGAGGCCATGAACCCTAGGAGGTGGAGAAAGGAAGCCGCTGGTAGAGTAGCATGGTTCCAGAACAAGTCGACCATTTGTGTCATGCTGACTACTCTCTTCTCGGGAGGGAAGGCCTTACCCACCCAGGTATCTAGGACTGCTCCGATGAACTGGAGCCTCTGGAATGGTGTCATGTGGGACTTCTTTAAATTTAGGGAGAAGCCCAGCTTGTGCAGCAGCAAGTAGGTGTCCTCTAAATGGGACAAGACCTGAGGCTGGATACCAGTGTTCCATGATGTGTGACCTTTGGTTAATGCACCTCACCCTGGGACCGAAACAAGTATAATTTGTAAAGAATGAGAAGTTTAATTCAAATGAAATCAGCCTACAGAACTACTATGCCCCAAACCTCAGTTCCCACCTTTTTCCCCCACGAGCTCAGCCACTGCAGAGGAAAACCAGCTAAAAAGGATGGCCAACTACCCAACAGAGGGTTAACTAAAAAGTGATCCCCCACCGGGATAAACTGAACTTCCATGGAAGGCATGCGGCTTGCAACCAAGAAGAGCAAGATACCGTAGAACCATCACCAACACCTCCCTCTCCGGAAAAGGAAGACACCTACTGCCGACGCTTTCTTTGCGGGATGGATGGGAGGGGTGATGAGGAATCTGCAGGAGAAGAATCCATAGAAAAACATTACAGTAAGTAATTTCTCCTTCAATGGATTGCTTTTCTCCCGCAGATTCCTCATCAGATAGACCCCCAAAGCAGTAGAGATAACGGAGTTGGGAAGAAAGCTCTATAGCAGTACAATTTGCAGCAACGCCCTTCCGAACAGAGCATCAGCCCCACATGCTACGTCCAAGCTATACTGGTTTGTGAACGTATGAAGCGAGGACCAGTTTGCGGCCCGGCAGATGTCCCTAACCGTTACACACCTTTGCAAAGTCCCAGAGGTGGGGACCCCTCTGGTAGATGGGCCCTGATGCCAGGAGGCAATTCCTTGTCTGCGGTATGGTAGCATTCCGAAATACACAATGTGATAAATCGTGAAATTGTCTACTTCGATACAGCTAGGCCTTTTCCGGAAATGGAGTAGGCTACAAACAACTAGTCTGTTTTTCTGTATTCTGCCGTTCTTGCTACGTAGAAGCATAATGCTTTCTTGCAGTCCAACCAGTGAAAAAGCTCCTCCTCCTTGGAGGGATGCAGAGGTGATAGAACACTGGAAGATCTATTGCCTGAGAAGAACAAGTTACTTACTGCTGGTAACGTTCTTTCGACTGGATGTTCCTCCAACGTATTCCTTATCTTATGATATTTCCAATATCCAGCTTAACTGCTTCGGCAAAAACATTTTTTCAGCAGAGGGCGCTGCGCGTCGATGCTTGTCTACTCGATGTCCTTCAGAGGCCTTCATCTCGATGTCGATGTCACCGAAGGCAAATACAGCGCGCGCAGCGTTCGTTGGATTAAGTTCTGTTTTTATGAATGTAGGATCTATCCATAAGTGACAGTTAGTCCTCCTGAGAGAGCGCAGACTGCAATAGCAAAAGAAATTCTACTGCAGGGTAGGTTGGGAGGGTCGATAAGGAATATGTGGGAGGAACATAGAGTCGAAAGAATATTACCAGGGGTAAGTAACTTGTTCTTCAAATGGATTGTGTCCTCCCACATATTCCTTATCTTATTATAGTCTCCCAAAGCAGTTTCGGGTATTTCTGGAGGAGGGAGTCTGAATTTTTCAATTTAGTAGTTCTCGTGGGTCTGTGTGCACAGAATGCAGCAATGCCTTACTAAATAAGTCTTCCCGGCCTGAAGAAGAATCCAAACTTTAATATTGGTTGAAAGTAAGTACGGACGACCATGTGGCAGCCGCACACATTTATTTTACTGGTACTCCCTTCTGTAAGGCAGAGGAAGTCGCAATGCCCCTGATCGAATGAGCCCGAAGGCCTTCTGGAGAATCTTTTTCCACCAGTCTGTAGCAATCAGATATTGCCAGTATTATCCATCTGGATAATGTCTGTTTAGTGATAGCCATACCCAACTTGTGGCCTGAGCAGCCAACTAATAGTTGGTCATCTTGTCTTAGGTTTGCCATTCCAGTGATATAGAAGTTTAGTGCACGTTTAGGATCAAGCCTGTGTAGCCTCTACTCTTCCTTCCCAGGGTGCAGAGGATGGTAAAATGATGATAATGTTATTTTCTGAGTCAGAGGGAATTCAGATACAATTTTGGGTAAAAAGGTGGGTTTCACCTTAAGGACCATGTCCTTATATAAAATAGTGTATGGAGGCTTGCAGGATAAAGCCTGATGTTCACTCACCCTTCGGGCAGATGTAATGGCTATTAAGAAGATGCTTTTTAAGGTTAGCAGGACAGGAGTGTGTAGGCCGAAAGGAGCACACATCATAAATTTCAACACCAAGTTGAGATCCCAAAACCGGAACTTGAAAAGGGATTGGATGGATAACATTTGTCAATCCTTTTACGAATTGTTTTATTAGAGGAATTTTGAAGTAAGATACCTCCTCCAAAGTGCGTTTAAATATAGAAAGCACCACAAGATATCCTTTAATAGTACCAATCTGGAGCCCCAGATTAGCTAGGTGTAACAAAAAGCATAACACCATTGGTGTATTACATGTAAATGGATCAACATTCTTATCTCTACATCAGCTGCAGAATTTGTTCCAATGGCAGCGGTACAAAGACTTAGTTGCTGCCCTTCTGGCTGAAAGCAAAATCTCCATCACGTCATCCGGGAGGTCCCAATCCTTGTATCTCAGCCTCTAAAAAACCATGCGTGAAGGCTGAGTGTCTTGACCTCTGGATGGAGAACCCAACCCTCCTCTCGCGAGAGAAGGTCCTCTCTTCGTGGAAGACGTTTTGGAGGGCAGATGGACATGTCCAGAAGGTCTGGGTACCATGTCCTCTTGGCCCAATTCCGGAGCAATTAGGATCATGGATTTCCCAAATTTTCTCAACCTCCTGATGACTTGAGGAATATCGGGGACTGGAGGAAACATATACAGGAGGGGAAACTCCCAGTCCACCACAAACGTGGCTCCTAGAGCTCCTCTTAGGGGAAATTCCCTAGAGCAGAACAGTTTGCACTTCCTGTTGACACTGGTTATGAACCGACCCACTTGAGGGGTTCCCCAAAGATCTCTTCAAGGACTTCCTGAGCTAGTTCCCACTCGTGGGAGACTGTGCTCTGCCTGCTCAGAGCGTATGCCGCTGTATTCTCCACTCCGGCTAGGTGAACTGCTGATAGGGAGATCCCTTCTGGGATTACCCAGTATCAGGGCTGCATTGCCTCTCTGCACAGTGGTGGTGACCCTACACCTCCTCTTTTGTTGAGGTAGTACATGGCCACTGTGTTGTCCATCATTATCAGGACATTATTTTCCCGTACAGAGGGCAGAAGGGCCTTCAGCGCTAGTCTGATTGACCTCCGCTCCAAAATGTTGATGCGTAGTTTGAACTCCGATGGGGACTAACGAACAGTGATTGTCAGATGGTTGGCGTGGGCTCCCCACCCCCTGAGTGAGGCGTCCATCACTACTGTTATCTCTGGCGATGGTTGCCATAAAGGTTCTCCTTTCAGAATGTTCTCCTGGCAGGCCCACCACCGAAGATCCTGTGAGACTCTGCTCGGAATCTGTAGGAGGTCTGACATCCTTCCTGAGAATTTGGAACACTGAGTCCTGCGAGCCCATAAGAGAGATCTCATTCTCAGGCGTACCTCTGGCACAAGAAAAATGCAGGATGCCATGAGGACGAGCAACCTTAGAAAGTTGAAGGCTGGGAGATGTTGGGCACTCAGGAATTTGTTGACCATCTGCAGAATGTCCTGAGGGCTCCCCTCTGGTGGCAAGGCTTTTCCCAGGGATGCATCCAGGACTGCTCCAATGAAATGGAGCCTTTGAGATGGCATCATGTGAGTCTTCTTGAAGTTGAGGGAGAAGCCCAGTCTGTGAAGGGAGTGACAGGTGGAGCTGAGATGTTCCAGGACCTGTTCGGGGGAACTGACCCTGATCAGCCAATCGTCCAGGTAAGGGTAAATGTGAATCCCCCATATCCTGAGACTCGCTGCCACAACTGCCATTAACTTGGTGAAAACCCTCAGGCGGAGTTCAGCCCAAATGGCAGAACTCAAAACTGATAATGAGAACCGCCAACGGTGAACATCAGGTACCTTATGTGCTTGAGATGGATTGGCACATGAAGGTAAGCATGCTGAAGGTCCAATGATACCATCCAGTCCTGAAGCTGGAGAGCCTGAAGGATATGAGAAAGGTTAACCATCTTCAACTTGTCCGTCCTGAGGAACTTGTTCAAGTCTCTTAAGTCCAAGATGAGTCTCAATCCTCTGTCCATTTTTGGAATTAGAAAGTATGGGGAGTACCAACCCTTGTTCCTCTCCCCTACAGGTACTGGTTCTATAGCACCTTTCTCTAGCGGAGTTAATATTTCCTGCATAAAGAGCGGATCTGGAAACCTGAAAGAGCTGTTCTGCGGTAGATGACTCTGGGGATTTTTTAGAAAGGGAAGACCGTAACCCTGGACAACTGTTTCCAATGCCCATGCATCTAAAGTAATAACCTGCCATTCTTTCAGATGCCGTGAAAATCTGCCTCTCACTGCAGTCTAGTGAACTAAGTCCTCAGAGAGGTTTTGGAGCAGCTGACGCAGTGGCTGATGGCAAAGTAGCCGCTGCTGAGGCGATCTTAGTACCTCTTCCCCATCCACCACAGGGAAATCTTCTTTGGCCTCTTTGAGCTGACTGTCCTCTGCCTCTTCCTAATGTGGAGTAGTGACGAAAGGCCCTTCTCCCCCAGGGCGTACCTCTGTGGCGATTTGGAGGGTGTCTATCTAATCGCAGCACCAAGGGATATGGCTGCTACCTTTGACGTTTGCAGTTTCTCCAGACTTCCATCAGCCTTGCTGTCGAACAAATGTGTGCCGGCAAAGGGCATGTCAAGCAGTGTGGATTGTACATCTGGAGCAAATCCTGACTTCCTTAACCAGGCACATCTGCACATAACTGTAGTAGCCGCCATTGCTCTTCTGATACTGTCAGCGGAGTCGAGACAGTCTTTAGGGATTCACGCATAGCGTCCTTTCCATCCTTGACTATGTGCAAAAATCTGTCTCGTTCTTCCCCTTCGGGATATGGTCAGCCACCATGGATATACACTCACAAAGGGTATGAGTGAATCTAGCCAACGTGCACATGGCATTTTCTGACTTCAGGGCCATACTTCCAGCTAAAAAACCTACATGGCTAGAGCATTGAAACACTTATCATCCCTGTCAGGAGGGATAGCAGGGTAGGCATTTTGTCTTGTGGTTGAGGCGGCAGCCTGTACCACTAGACTCTCTGGATTTGGGTGCTTTGACAAATAATAGGGATCACTTCTTGACACCCTGTATTTAGTATTCAGTTTCTTGTTGACCGCTGGAAATTATTGGTAGTTACGTGCTTTTGTAAAGCTGCATGAAATGGAACAATTGGGTCTTTCTAAGGTCCCCTGTCCAGAATATCGGTCAGGTAATCTTGTTCAAAAACTGTGCTTGGTCTAGTCCATCCCATGTATTCAACTAACCTTGCCATTAACTGCTTATAGGTTACATCAGCATGTTCAGATGGTTCTGATCTGCCAAACCCTACCTCTGGTGAGGCGTCCTAACAACTGGCATCATGTAGGCACTACTGAAGTTCTTTTATTCTGGATTCTTCAAAAGTTAGGGGCTCAGGGACTGATGACGTACCATATTGGAGGCCAAAAGGTCTTGATTGATCTAATGGTGGCTCTGCGTCCTCATAAACCGAGGAAAGAGACTTGAAAAAATCAGCCTTAGGTAAAGGGGTATATGTTTTTTTTAATAATACCCGATGGTGTCATGATATTCATTGACAAAGGTGCCAAAATTGTCGATACTGATGCGTCGATGAGCTTTGATGGGCTTTTGGTGCCGATGGCGTCAATGACGTGTCTTTCAGCGCCAATGGCGTTGATGAAGAGTCTCTTGCCACCGATGGCGTTGACTGAGTCCTGACGACTGAAACTTTTTCTTGACTCAAAGGTTCTTTAGAACGCTCTTGAGGAGTTTTGCCTGCCAGGCCCAAAGGCGCACAGGTTTTATGCTTATCGGCTCTTTCGACCTGAGCATGGCTTTTGATAGTACTCGAGGGGGTCAAGGCTGCATTCTCAAATACCTTCATCATTTTGAGTCTAAACTCTTCCCACTCAACCAGGGAGGCTGTTTTTGTTGGACATACAACCCGTTTGGAAGAGCAACTCGAAGACGTCAAAGATGGCAAACTATGGCGTTGTTTCTTCGATTGTCTTGATGATGAATGCTGGGAACTTCTTCGTGATCGGGATTGTTTACTTATTTTACCGCAAGGAGAAACAGTTCTCAACTCCTTTGATGTCTGTCTTTTCAACAGAGTCAGTGGGGATTTATGGGTCCTACCTGCAGCAAGTTTCCCTCTGTACTCTCTCGGGGCTTTCGACGTCATAGACAGGCAGCCCACACACTCTGATGAAGGATGAGTGGATCACAGACACCACAAGCATATTCTGTGGGGGTCCGTAACTGACATCTTTGACCCACAGTCACAGCATTTTTTTAAACCCGACTTCGGAGTAGATGTTAGGCAGAAACCTGTGCAGTTCCCTTAGGGAACACTGCAAAAGATTTAGGACTACAGGTGTTAGCAGTAAACCCACTTGGTAGCAGTCTGTACCACCCAGATTTACCTGGTAGCTGTGGCTGAGCAGTCAGACTTCCCTCAAGAAGAGTTAGGCAGTATGCAAAGTATACACAATATGCACTCAGACACACCAATACAAGCAAACACTGACCAGAGCTTTGGTATCAAAGTATATAATTATTTATTTAAAAACACACTGTTTGAAACACTCCAGCACTCTTATTGTAAAATATTCTAAACACAGTTACTATTGTAATATATACACCCCCTTTTCCTTATCAGATAAGTCTTACTAAAACACCACTTATTTTCATACAGAGGTGAGCGCTTAACTAGATGGCACTCCAATAAGTTTGTGAAAAAGGGAGGGAAAAAGACAGAATATGGACAGGTACACCACTCTAACATTCGGAACACTGTTTAGCAAGGCAGAAGAGCAAAAGCCACTGGTGAGTCAAAGTCCAAAGGCTGGGCCCACTCTTAGAGAGAGCGGAGCACAAATGCGCCCAAGATCACACAGTTACACTAGGCTTAGAAAGTCTTGCAGAGAGTTCAAAAAGAGTTTAGAGAGGCTCAGAAAAGTTTAGCCAGGGTGTCCCAGGCTAACCCAGGTTCGAAAGCCGGGGGCTAAATCTACCCCGTACAGTCGGTGGCAAGGGAAGCCAGGCGGGACACGGTACCTTAAGTGGGAAGGATCCTCCAGCGGGGGTAGTGTTCCTGGCAGTGGGTGCAAGTCGCGTCGTCGTCCAGGGGAAGAGAAGATCTCGACTTGGAGGAAAGATGAAGGTCGTTGCACTGCCAGGGAAGAAACCAGCCGCGGAGATTTCCAGTTAAAGGTAGTACCCTTTAATTCGTGGTCGTGGTAAAACGTGGTATCCCGTTTGCCGGGGTGCTTGGCACAGGCAAGGCGGCCGCGAGATACGTCGGGAAGGCAAAAAGACGGTGAAACTGGTTATCCCCACCAGTCAAAGGAAGAAGACTCTCCGGCGGGAGATCTCCTCTGTCGTTGGGAAAAGTGGTGAGAAGGTCCAGCAGGCTCCACCGGTGGTGTCGTGGTGGCAGGTCGGCTCAGCTTCTCCCTCATCGGATTCTTAGGTCCTGTGGCGACTTCTGAAGTTCCAGTCCCCAAAGCCCTGCTTTTATGCAGAAAACCCTCATTCACTCAGCCTAGCTGACACTCAAACATGCTAAGTGGTGAGCCGGCCAGCTCACCACTTGGGCCAATCAGGACGGAGTGCGACTTGAGTTGCCTAGGCAACTCAGTCCCGGGTGCCTAAATCCCCCCCACCCCTCCTAAGTACCCCAGACAGAGTGGCACCACTTTGGAGGGCTTCTGTGGAGAAGCCTGCCAAAAAGTGGAACAAAGGGCTCGACTTGGGATAAAACAAACGCCATTTTAGAATCAAGTTTTGGCAAAAAATACCAACCGGAGAATTAATAATAAATAAATAAACCGGCGGTATGTTCGAGGCTACCGTAAATAAGTAAATAAAGATAGTAGCCTAAAACAATGGGAAATCCCATAGGAAAATATTTGCGGTTAAATATAAAAAGTAGTATCCACTGCCACCAGCCAAAACTCGATCAGGGGGGGCGGAGACGTGCCCCCTCGACTAACAGACCCCGGGGCAATTGAATTGCCCCAGCCAGTACGTCCACAATATGATGGTTTGTACTGGTTCTGTTCAGAATTTAAGACTAGTAAAGTCAATGGTGACTTTACATGCCCTGGGAGACAGTAGTCAGTCTCAGGGTATGGAGTCTATACTGGGGGGTCACTATGACACCCCTGTGTTACTGCACTGAGGGTGCTGTGTAACACACATCACAAAAACACATGAAGCCCTATGGGGTAAAAAGACCCCATAGCCCATTAAACACATCTAGATTCAAAGAAACACACTCAAATCATGCCCAAGAGTCAGGGTAAAAGAGTCTCACTCTTGGCAGGAGAAAAAAATAAACCCCAATAATCCAGCAAAGCTGCTGGGGGACTCACTAGGTTAGGAAATTCAGCCTAAACAGAGAATTCTCCCTAACACTCGCCCCCCCCCCCCCCAGACTAAGGGACAGGAGGATTTAATCCACTCCTGGATAAACCTCATACCTCTAGTCGATCACATACATCCTAGAGAGTCCATCAGCATTTTGATGGTGACACCCTGACCTGTGCTCAATGGTGAAATCAAACCCTTGCAGGCAGATTGACCATCTCAATAGTTTTGGATTTTCTCCCTTCATTTGCATTAACCATCTCAAGGGTTGGTGGTCAGTCTGAATGACAAAAGTAGAACCATACAAGTATGGCCTAAACTTCTTCAGTGCCCACACAATAGCAAAGCATTCTCTTTCGATTGTTGCCCACCTTGTCTCAGGATCCTTCATCTTACGGCTGATGAAGCAAATGGGGTGCTCCCTACCCTTCTCATCCAGTTGGCTTAGAACTGCACCTATACCTACATTGGAAGCATCAGTTTGTACAATGAAAGTTTGGTGGTAGTCAGGAGCTCTCAGTACTGGAGCTTGGCAAAGAGCTTTCTTCAGTTTTTTAAAGGCCTGATTGCACTCCTCATTCCATTTGACCTTTTTAGGGAATTTTGGAGAGGAGATTACATTCAGTGGAGAAGCTATGGTCCCATAGTTCTCAATGAAATTCCTGTAATACCCAGTGAGGCCTAGGAAGGCTCTCACCTGGGTTTGAGTAGTAGGTGTTGTCCAGTTTTGCACAGCTTCAATTTTGCTGAGCAAAGGCCTTATTTCTCCACCTCCTACTTCATGCCCAAGGTAGACCACCTTACTTTGACCTATCTGGCATTTACTTGCCTTGATAGTCAAATTGGCCTGTCCAAGAGCCTGCAAAACATGCCCTAGGTGATTCACATGGTCCTCCCAGGAGTGGCTGAAGACTGCAATGTCATCCAAGTATGCCATGCAGAAGTCCTCCATCCCAGCTAGAACTTGGTTCACCATCCTTTGGAATGTAGCAGGTGCATTTTTTAATCCAAAAGGCATGACCTTAAACTGGTACAAGCCAACTGGGGTGGAAAATGCAGTTTTCTCCTTGGCATGGTCTGTCAAGGCTATTTGCCAATAGCCTGACGTAAGGTCAAATGTGCTGAGGTACTTGGCTGCACCAAGTTTATCCACCAATTCATCTGTCCTTGGTAAAGGGTGGGCATCAGTCTTTGTGACTGCATTAAGAGCTCTATAGTCCACACAGAATCTGAAGTCTTTGGATCCTGCCTTTGGTACTAACACAACTGGGCTAGACCATGGACTAGTAGAGGGTTCGATTACCCCGAGATCGAGCATCTTCTTGACCTCCCCCTTGATATGGGTTCTCACATTTTCTGACATTCTGTATCCTCTGCTTTTGACTGGCAGACAGTCACCAGTGAGTCTCTCGTGCTGTCCCCAAGGGGTCAAGCCTGGTGAGAGTGAGAACAGGGAGGCAAACTGATTTAACATAGATTTGCACTCCTCTTGTTGCTCAGGTGTCAGATCCGAAGAGAGATTGATCCTTCAATTTTTTCATCTAAAGGTACACCTCTGAGGAGATCAGGGAGAGACTCACTCTCTTCTTCCTCTGCTGCTGAAGCTAGAAGCAAGGTCCCTACTTCAGGTCTGGAGACATACGCTTTCAGGCGGTTGGTGTGGAAGACTCTAGGAGCTTCAGATAGTTGACCTCTCCAAGTTTTCCCACAACTTTGAAGGGTCCCATCCATTTGTCTTGCAAGGCCCTCTGCCTTGTTGGGAGCATAACGAGAACTAGCTGGTCTTGAGTGAACTCAACCATGTTAGCCTTTTGATCATGCCAATGCTTGACCAAAGCTTGTCCAGCTTTCAGGTTATCACTAGCTTCTGCCATCATGTGTGACATTCTCCTCCGGAGACCTATCACATAGTCAGTCACTCTGACTGGCTTGAGGGGAGGAGCACCTTCCAATCCCTCCTTAATCAGGGCCAATGGACCTCTGACTGGATGGCCATAGAGAAGTTCAAAGGGAGAATAACCTACTCCCTCCTGAGGGACTTCTCTATAAGCAAAGAGAAGGCATGGCAGTAGAAGGTCCCACTTTCTTTTCAGAGGTTCCTCTAAAGCACCTATCATGCTCTTCATGGTTCTGTTAAACCTTTCTACCAACCCATTGGTCTGGGGGTGGTATGCGGTTGAGAACTTGTAAGTAACTCCACAGGCTTTCCACATGGCTTTCATGTAGTGGGACATAAAGTTTGACCCCCTGTCGGATATTACTTCCTTAGGAAACCCAACCCTGGTAAAAATACCAAGGAGGGCCTTAGCCACAGCCGGAGCTGTAACAGTCCTAATAGGAATGGCCTCAGGGTATCTAGTAGCATGGTCTACTACAACAAGGATAAACCTGTTGCCTGAGGAGGTTGGGGGATCAAGGGGACCAACAATGTCAATCCCTACCCTCTCAAATGGGACTCCCACAACTGGGAGAGGCACTAAAGGTGCCACATTCTTGGAGCCAACCTTACCAGAAGTTTGGCAGGTATGGCAGCTCTTGCAAAACTTATCTACTTCTGCCTCCATTTTTGGCCAATAGAAGTAGAGTGAGAGCCTTTCCTTGGTCTTCTTGAAACTCAAGTGACCAGCCAAAGGAATCTTGTGGGCTAAGTGCAAGAACTGTTGTCTGTTTTCTTGAGGTACTACAAGGCGTTTGTAGTCTCCAGGTTCAGACGCAGTTGGTTCACTGTAGAAGAGGCCATCTTCCCAGTGCAACCTATACTTCCCAGGCTCTTGCTCATCAGCCTGAGCAGCTGCCTGGTGGCGGAGACCCTCCAGAGTTGGACATTCTCTTTGTCCCTTACCGAAAGCTGCCCTGCTGGGCCCACCTTCTGCCAGTAAAGACTGCAGCTCAGGATGGTCTGCAGGGTCTAGATCTCCAATAAGTTCTTGGCCTCCCACTAGCTCTTCTTCAGAGTCTAGTTCAACCACACAGGGTTGTACCTCCCTCTCAGCCTCAGCTGGAGTTGGAGTTACAGGTGTAACTGTTGGAAGCTCTGGAGTGCTTGCTGCTGACTTTTTCCTAGGAGTCTTGGGTTGCCCCTTTGCTCCTGATCTGGTAGTTACTGCAGTGAGTTGCTCCAGTGGTAAAGGAGTGATCTCGGTCATCATCTCCTGAGATAACCCTCGCAGGTTTTTCTCTCTTGCAGGTTTTGTGAGCTCCTGTAACCTTTTACTAGGTGGTCTGGGGGTATGTGACACAACTCCAAGAGCTTTCAGGTCATTACGCAACAGAACCCTACCTGGTACTTCACATTGTATACTGACAGGTATTTTTACAGCCATATCATTACACTGGATGAGAACTGGTAACTGGGGACACATCTGCACAGGCCCTCCAGCTAACCTGGTGAGGCATTTGGGTGCCTTAGCAACATCCTCTGACTTAAAAAATGATTCATCCACCACAGTTATGCTGGCCCCAGTGTCTCTAATGGCAGGAGTCTCCTGACCATTCACCTGGACACTGTCTTTATAATACTCTTTAGTATTATCTGGGATATAATTATACACATCTAAGTTCTGTTGTTCCCACAACCCCAGAGAGAATAAAGAAACACTGGCTGAGACACCAATGGGTTCATCAGCCAGCAGTAGAAAGTTTCCACTTGTCATTGGGACTTCCTCTTCTGGAGCGAAGGCTAAGGAGGAAAGTTGGATCCCTGAAGGTTTACCCTTGCATCTGGGATCTCCTTTCACATGGTCAGTAGAGCCACAAACAAAGCATTTACCAAATGCCTTCTGGAATGGGGGCTTGTTCTGACCTCCCTCTGGTTTGGCACCAGAGGAGACACTATTCTGCTGTGGTTTCCCTGGTGGCTTACCCTTATGGTTTTGTTTGGGGCCCTCTTTGGAATTTGCAGTATTAGAATTCTCTTTGGGGTCCTTTTTAGGCTGTTTCCCCTCATCCTTTTTCTGAGTTACCCCAGAATCCTTGTGAGTGGCCCTGTTGGCAACCCACAAGTCAGCAGCCTTAGCTAGTTTTCGGGAATCTAATTCATTTGAATCAGCCACGTGCTGTCTGAGCTCAGGAGAGCAGGCATCATAAATTGACTCCAACATAAAAAGATTCTTCATACCTTCATAAGTGTTCACTTTGTAACTCTTAATCCATCCCTCTAAGTTTTTCAACCCTTCACTCACCCCGGTAGCCCAAGGGGAACCATCATGCTTTTTGAGGGTCCTAAACCTCTTAAGATACTGGGAAGGGGTCTTCCCAAATCTAGCTATCAGAGCTAGTTTCACACATTCATACTCTTTCCTATCCTCCTCCCCCAACTCCATTACCACATCAGTTGCAACAGGGGGAAGCCTAGAGAACAACCAGGTGAGTAAGTAATTTCCTGTGATGTTCTGGAGCCCATGATTATATTCAAACAGAGACAACCAATCCAACACATCCAACTTAGGCTCATACATACCAACCAATTCTTTAGGCATCCGGGGTCTTTTAGGACTGGAACTTCTAGAGGAGCCAGAGAGGGAAGCATTTTCAACAGATAATCTCTTCATTTCTAGCTCATGCCTGAGCTCCATTTCCCTTAGCCTTAGTTCTTGATTCAGTTCCTGGTGTCTCTGTTCAGCCTGAGTATTCAGTCTCTTGAACTCTAGTTCAAGTTTCATTTTCTCTAATTCAAGATATTGAGGACTAAGTGTGGTTCTTGGCAAAGGCCCAGTAGGTACAGCAGGCAGAGCAGACAGAGGCCTAGAGGGGACAGTCACAGCAGCCTCAACCTCCTCTTCTGACTCTTCCTCAAGATTATCAACATTTTGATCAACATCAATCTCTATACTGTTATCTACATTTTCTGGCATGGTAGGTTCCTCTGAACCATCATCCAGACTTTGGTTAGCTAACAACCTTTCTATCAATTCCATTATCTTGCCTTTAGTCAGGAGATTCTTATGCTTACATAGAACTCTTCAACAATCAGGAGTTTTTGTAACAAGGGACTCTTGACTATAATTTTCCATAGTTGACATGTTAGAAAGATTACTTTTTCAGTGCTAAGCTTTGTGGTTAGTTGTACTAAGGTATCCTAAAGCACTCTAAAATGTATACTCAATACAAATCCCACCACTGTACACCAGTGTTAGGCAGAAACCTGTGCAGTTCCCTTAGGGAACACTGCAAAAGATTTAGGACTGCAGGTGTTAGCAGTAAACCCACTTGGTAGCAGTCTGTACCACCCAGATTTACCTGGTAGCTGTGGCTGAGCAGTCAGACTTCCCTCAAGAAGAGTTAGGCAGTATGCAAAGTATACACAATAGGCACTCAGACATACCAATACAAGCAAACACTGACCAGAGCTTTGGTATCAAAGTATATAATTATTTATTTAAAAACACACTGTTTGAAACACTCCAGCACTCTTATTGTAAAATATTCTAAACACAGTTACTATTGTAATATATACACCCCTTTTTCCTTATCAGATAAGTCTTAGTAAAACACCACTTATTTTCATACAGAGGTGAGCGCTTAACTAGATGGCACTCCAATAAGTTTGTGAAAAAGGGAGGGAAAAAGACAGAATATGGACAGGTACACCACTCTAAGATTAGGAACACTGTTTAGCAAGGCAGAAGAGCAAAAGTCACTGGTGAGTCAAAGTCCAAAGGCTGGGGCCACTCTTAGAGAGAGCGGAGCACAAATGCGCCCAAGATCACACAGTTACACTAGGCTTAGAAAGTCTTGCAGAGAGTTCAAAAAGAGTTTAGAGAGGCTCAGAAAAGTTTAGCCAGGGTGTCCCAGGCTAACCCAGGTTCGAATGCCGGGGGCTAAATCTACCCCGTACAGTCGGTGCCAAGGGAAGCCAGGCGGGACACGGTACCTTAAGTGGGAAGGATCCTCCAGCGGGGGTAGTTGTTCCTGGCAGTGGGTGCAAGTTGCGTCGTCGTCCAGGGGAAGAGAAGATCTTGACTTGGAGGAAAGATGAAGGTCGTTGCACTGCCAGGGAAGAAACCAGCCGCAGAGTTTTCCGGTTAAAGGTAGTACCCTTTAATTCACGGTCGTGGTAAAACGTGGTATCCCGGTTGCCGGGGTGCTTGGCACAGGCAAGGCGGCCACGAGATACGTCGGGAAGGCAAAAAGACGGTGAAACTGGTTATCCCCACCAGTCAAAGGAAGAAGACTCTCCGGCGGGAGATCTCCTCTGTCGTTGGGAAAAGTGGTGAGAAGGTCCAGCAGGCTCCACCGGTGGTGTCGTCGTGGCAGGTTGGCTCAGCTTCTCCCTCGTCGGAGTCTTATGTCCTGCGGCGACTTCTGAAGTTCCAGTCCCCAAAGCCCTGCTTTTATGCAGAAAACCCCCATTCACTCAGCCTAGTTGTCACTCAAACATGCTAAGTGGTGAGCCGGCTGGCTCACCACTTGGGCCAATTAGGACGGAGTGCGACTTGAGTTGGCAACTCAGTCCAGGGTGCCTAAATCCCCCCCACCCCTCCTAAGTACCCCAGACAGAGTGGCACCACTTTGGAGGGCTTCTGTGGAGAAGCCCACCAAAAAGTGGAACAAAGGGCTCAACTTGGGTTGGAGTCACAGAAGAGAATACAAACGCCATTTTAGAATCAGGTTTTGGCAAAAAATACCAACCGGAGAATTAATAATAAATAAATAAACCGGCGGTATGCTCGAGGCTACCGTAAATAATTAAATAAAGATAGTAGCCTAAAACAATGGGAAATCCCATAGGAAAATATTCGCGGTTGAATATAAAAAGTAGTATCCACTGCCACCAGCCAAAACTCGATCAGGGGGGACGGAGCTGTGCCCCCTCGACTAACAGACCCCGGGGCAATCGAATTGCCCCAGCCAGTACGTCCACAATATGATGGTTTGTACTGGTTCTGTTCAGAATTTAAGTAAAGTTAATGGTGACTTTACATGCCCTGGGAGACAGTACTCAGTCCCAGGGTATGGAGTCTATACTGGGGGGTCACTATGACACCCCTGTGTTACTGCACTGAGGGTGCTGTGTAACACACATCACAAAAACACATGAAGCCCTAAGGGGTAAAAAGACCCCATAGCCCATTAAACACATCTAGATTCAAATAAACACACTCAAATCATGCCCAAGAGTGAGGGTAAAAGAGTCTCACTCTTGGCAGGAGAAAAACATAAACCCCAAGAATCCAACAAAGCTGCTGGGGGACTCACTAGGTTAGGAAATTCAGCCTAAGCAGAGAATTCTCCCTAACAGTAGAAGACGCCGATGAAGCCATTTTCGAAGAGTTCTCTCAAAGATTTTTGTTCACAAAGGAAAAGAAGCATACTGTATCTGAAGCGTTAGCGCGGAAAAATAGAACTGAAGCCAGCGGATGCTGCTCGCAATGTATATGCCTTCGGTGACGTCGACATCAAGACAGAGGCCTCCAAGGGACATCGAGTCGATAGGCATTGGCGCGCATCGCCCTCGTCTGAAATTTTTTTTTTTCCCAAAGCAGCTAAGCTGAATATTGGAAATATCATAAGATAAGGAATACGTGAGAGGACACAATCCATTTGAAAGATGGAATTCTGACACCACTTTAGGCAAGAACCTTGGTCTCACTGCAAGATATATTTTTTCACGAAAAAAACGGAGAAAGCTAGAAAGGGCCTGCAGCTCGCTGACCCATCTTATCAAAGTTATGGCAACCAGAAAAGCGGTTTTCAATGTTAGCAGCCGCAGAGAACAAGAATGTAACGGCTTAAAGGGAGCCGCGATAAGAAAGGTGACATCCAGGTTCAAATCCCAATTTGAGACTACAAAAGGCCGAAACCTATTCAAAAGGCCCATCAGGAATTGGCCGATAACAGGGATTGTGAAGAAAGATCATTGATCCAGAGACCTTTTGAACACAGACAAAGTCGCCAAGTATCCTTTGACTTTGGTGACCTGAAGGCCTTTAAGAGGCCAGTGACAGAAGAAACTCCATCACTGTAGTGGTGGGTCAAGACATAGGGTAAAACTCGCGTTCCCTGCTCTACGCCTCACTTCTCCACGTGCATGCATACAGATATTTTGTGGACATCCTGCTTGCAGCCAGCAGCATCAGAGAGGTCCCAGTCATCATATATCATCCTCTCAAGAGCCACGCATGTAGGTTGAGGGATTCAGAGTTTGGGTGGAGCACCGACCTTCTGACTGGGATATGAGATCCAGGCTGTGAGGTAACCGGAGAGGTGGGCAGATGGTCAAGTCCAGGAGGTCCGAGAACCATGTCCTCCTCGTCCAATCTGGGGCGATCAAGATCAGGGTTGCTTGAAACCTCTTGAAAACTCCTGAAAACCTATGGAATGACAGGAATCGGAGGGAAGGCGTAGTGGGGAGAACATGTCCAGTTAACCAGAAATGTTCCCTCAAGCGCACTGTTCGCTGGGAATTCCCTCAAGCAAAACCAGGGGAAAGTCATACTGGAGAGGGAAGGTCCAATACAGCAGAAACGTGTCCCCCAGTGCACACTTCACTGGAATTGTCCTCGAGCAAAATGGTCCGCACTTCCTGTTGGACTCTGTGGCCAACAGATCCACTGCTGGGGTACCCCAGAGAGAGAAGACCTCCTGTAGGACTTCCTGGCACAATTCCCATTTGTGTGAGCCCATGCTCTGCCTGCTCAGAGCATCCGCCAAACGGTTCTCTGTCCCCGCAAGATGAACTGCTAAGACTGAGATCTGGTTCTCCAATAGCCAGAGCCACAGCAGCAACACCTCACTGCAAAGTGGGAGGGAGTGCACTCCACCCTGCTTGTTTAGGTATGTGCCATGTAGAGACATGTAGACACATGTAGAGATATGTTGTTATGTATTATGTATGCATTTTAGAGAGACACGCACGAGTGTGTACTTAGAATATGCATGAAGTCTGCATCTAGATAGCGCTTGGGTTTGCGAGAGAAAGAGTAAACGCTAGACAGAGCATGAAAGCTGGCTCTGAAACCATTCAGAAGCTGTTACTTCCACTGAGAAGTTGTTATGAGTTACAATGTACAAAGTATGCGTAAACAATTTGCTTGGCAGACAGATAACGCGAATTTTGGTCCGAGTGGAGAAGGCATTGTGCCCTTATAAGCCCTGGGCTGGTGCTTTGCAGACAGAGAGAAGGTGGGGGCAGGCAGCACCAAGAAGAGAGAGGGCGAGCTTTGCAGGGAGAGACATGAGGAGAGAGGGATTTGAATGGAGAAATATGAGGAGATGGTGTTTTGTACCGCAGGCAGACAGAAGAAGATATGGTATAGATATGTAGAAAATGTCATGATGACCAGAACACGCAGTGATTGAAAAGTACAAGTACATGCATCACAGACATTTAGGCACTGCTCACATTTAGAAACGCTGACAGACAGAAAGAGAGGCATTTTGGCTTAGAGAGAACGAGTGTAACCATGGATATGTGTACGTCATTGAACAGTATAATGAGAGGTGAGGCTCTGAGATTTGAGGTGGTTGCTGCTCTCTGCTGGTCTATTCTCTAAGGAGAGAGGGAGTTGGTAGTTCAAGATGCTGGTTGGAGTTGGAGATGGCACACTGACACTCTGAGAGATCAAGAGATGACTTGGAGAGGCGTTTGGGAGTGATTGGATGTACTTCGGGAAGCGGTTTTGCGAGCAGTAGAATCTGATGGCTTTGGCTGATATGCAGATGGGAAAACATTCTGAGCAGAGAGCTGATGAGATCGATCTGGCAGGAATCTGGCAGAGATAGGCCTGGCCCTGACTGACTGGCTGGTTGCAGAGTTAGCGGGAGAGGAGAGACAGAGCAACACAGAGAAAAAGGAGAGTATTGCTGAATAAGACAAGTGCATGGGGAATTAGAACAGACACTCACACAGAACTTTGGCTGACGTGATAGATGGGGTAATCAGACAGGGTTTTTCTTAGAGAGAGAGTGTGAAGTATGGTGTGGAATGGAGAGGAATGGTGTGGAATGGAGTTGCTATTAGATTGCTTGCATTAGAAGCCTGTAAGGCTTATAGTTATTGCATTGCATGGTAGATTTGCACCAAAAGCATAAAAGGTGCAAATTCGAGATTTGCATTATAGTAGTGTTTGCATCATGCATTGCTATGTATGAATAAAAGTGTTTCTATTGTTGAATTGATTCATGTGTTTTCTTTGTGTCTTATGTTAGTGTGTCCATAGGAGTTAGGTAGGAGTAATCTAGGAGTAACACATTGCACAAAGGCCCTGAGATACAAGAGCAGGGGGGGGCATAGTGATCCACACCCCCTAGGAGTTTGTCTAAGATTGACAACATGGTTGCCCATTAGGGGCTAGGCCAAAGGTAGATTGTTGCAGTTCCGTTTGCAGCTGGAACTACTTCTGAAGTAGATGTTTGAACATCGTGGGCAGCTGTGTTTTCTGTTAGTTTGTGGGAATAGATATTTTATGTTGTGTGTTTTGTCTGTCTTGGGGATGTTATGAATTAGAGCATGCTTTGTCCACAATTTTGTTCACCGTAGGAAGGGGAACGCAATTGTCTGACTGACTTTGAATCCAGAATTTGAATTGGAATTGACCCAGAGCAGTGTTTCATGATTGCCAATTCTTGGGAATAAATGCACATCCATTTGGCCAAGCTAGAGAGACAATTTTTTCTTGAAGAAGCTTGTGGTACTTTGTTTGGAACTTCACGGGGACTGACACTTTTTGGGAAAATCTGACCTTTGTTTTGGATTACTATTGGTTGGAATTTGTGTACATTTTTGGCAAGTCGATGACTGTATCTGCATGTTTAGAGAAGTCTTGAAACTTGTTTTTTGAAACTCACTTTAGTGTCATTCCTCGACCTAAGTGGCGGAGGAAGGAAGTGGCTGGTAAGGTGGTGTGGCTCCAGAACAATTCCACCATCTGTGCAATGCTGTTGGCTCACTCCAGGGGAGGGAAAGCCTTCCCTACCTGGGTTTCTAGGACTGCTCTGATTAACTGAAGCCTCTCGACTGGCGTCACCTGTGACTTCCTCAAATTCAGGGAGAAGCCCAACTTGTGCAGTAGCAGACAGGTGTCCTCTAGATGAGACAAGACCTGTCCCGCTGACTTCCCTTGGATCAGCCAGTCGTCCAGTCATGGAAATACATGGACATACATGGACCCCGGATCTCCTGAGGCGAGTTGCGGCTAATTCCATGAGTTTGGGGAAGACCCTTGGAGCAACGGTCAACCCAAATGAAGCACTTTGAACTGAAAGTACTTGTCCCTTATGAGGAACCTCAGGAACTTCCTGTGCATTTGATGTATTGGCACATGAAAATAAGCATCCTGCAAATCTATCGACACCAGCCAGTCCTGAAGTTCGAGGGCGTGGAGAATTTCTCTCAACATCACCATCCTGATGTTGTCATTGGTCAGGAACTTGTTCAACGCCCTGAGGTCCAGAATGGATCGTAGACCACCTCCCTTCTTGGGCACCAGGAAATATTGGGTATACTAACCCAATCCTCTCTTTTCGGGAGGTACCTCTTCCACGCACCATTAAGCAACAGGGCTCTCAGTTCTTCCTAGAACTCCTGTCCTGGTTGGATTGGAGGTGGTGGGAGTCTGTCCAGGGGTTTTCTTAAAAAGGGCAGGCAATAACCCCCCCCGAACGAGCTGAAGGGCCCATGCATCAGAGGTAATCTCCTGCATCTGGGGTCAATGTTCTGCCAACTGTCCAGCAACCGGTAAGTCATGGGAGGGTAAATCAAAGCGGCTTGGAGGGCAGAGCCGCCCCTGCCCCTGCCGCTACTGTCGGTTGCTGGCCTCTAGAAGGCCCTCTGCCCCTTTCCGGGCACAAGAAACACTTCTTCCCCTGCCTGGGCTGCGGGAGCTGCGCCTTCCTGCCTTAAGGCACATAGCGCCTGTAGCCTCTGTCTCTAAAGGCAAAGCTGAAGCCATGTTTGGCTGGCAGTGCAGCTAGGCCAAGCGATTTTGCGGCTAATTTTGACTCTTCAAACTTTTCCAAAGAGTCATCAGTCTTCTGGCCAAAAAGGAATTCTACCTCAAAAGGCATGTCCAGTAGCCTATTCTGGACGTTCAGAGAGAAGCCAGAAGTTTTGACATATGCTGGTCTCCTCAAGACTACTGCCGACCCCATTGAACCGCCCATGCAGTCGGCCACGTCCAGGCCTGTTTGCAGCGACTGCCTGACCACCTTCTCCCCATCAGCCACCAGCCATGAGAATACATCCTTCATTTCACCTTCTGGAATGTATTGAGCCGCCTGCTCCTCAGCTTTCCATAAGCCAAAAGAGTGTTTTTTTTTAATCCACAGGCTACATTGGTGCGTTTCAACACCATGCTGCCAGAAGTAAAGGCCTTCTTGGCCATTGCGTCCAAACTTTTACCATCTCTATCTAGGGGCAGATTAGAAGTGGAGGCCGCAGGTCTGGTGGAGATTGTGGCTACCTGCACAAAAAGCTTTTGGAGAAGGGTGAGAAGCCAGAAATGATGGGTCGTCTCTCGTCGACCTGTACTTCGCAGTAAAGCTAGAGCTAACCAGGGGAATCTAGAGACGTGTCCAGGCTACTGGCATTGTGTAACCCTTGGGCTAGAGCCAACAGGTCTGACTGTTCGTCGAACAAAAATCAACACCACCTGCCCCAGTATATATAGGATCGATATCCCCTTGACCATCACTTTGGTCGGCATCTAAAATCGACGTCATGTACGACAAGAATGCTGACCTGGATAGAGGGACAAAGGATCCATCACCGACAGTTGGCTTCAAAGGTTTTTCTTTCGATGCCTATGGAATGGCCGTTGGCATCGATCGTGGCTTGGGTACAAGCGTGACGTCATGAAGGTCAGCCTCTTGACGGCCTCGGGAAGGTCTGGGTGTCGATGGAGGCTTCTCCGACGCTGATGGCGTAGACGGTTTGGCTTGCAAGGGGGCGGGAGTGCCGAGCATTGCTTTTGTCGCTGGAACATGCTGTTCGGGGGGGGGCACCCACACCTGCAGCAGCATACGTCTTAAACGTAGCCAACATTTGGGTTTTGAAATCTTCCCACTCCTCTCGGGTGGTCGGCCCAGCCGAGGGCTTACCTTTTTCTGTCGACAAGCCAGACCTGTGTCGATGATGGTGGCTCCTCTTTTTCCTATGCAATGTAGATGAGTAAGAGTGGCCCCTCGAGTGCGACTGCTTTTTGGAGGACCAGACGATCGACCGCACCAGGGATTTCAGAGACAGTCTGACCAAAGCAAGTTTTGCGGCCTGCTCACGTATGGACTTCGAGTGCATTTTGGAATACGGCGCAAATCCCTCTGTGTCGTGATCCATATCCAGACAACACAGACAAATGGCAGCCGGTGCACTGCTTAAACCCCAAAGTCCGGGGAGCGGACATGTCGTGGTCGAGGTTTTAGAAAAATATTGGACAACATTTCAGTCAAAAACGCAGAGTCAAACACTCAGTGTCGTGTTCCTCAGAGCAGTGTGTCGAGCATGCCAAAAAAAGGAACTGAGGTATGGGGCATAGTGATGTGGTTTATATACAATGCCCGGTTTCACATCGCCGACGATTGAGCACCGAGCAAGACGGATCGACGTCCGAGTCGAGGTCCACTACACCCTCTGTTGAAAAGTTTCTGAGCAGCAGAGTTGAATGAGGATATCTATGTATATCAGATGAGGAATCTGCGGGAGATAAGCAATCCATTGAAACGCTCTTATATCCAGCAATGTATTGTGGTAATTTTCTAAAGCCCTTGTATCGGTAAAAAGTGGTACTAAAAGCAGGCGGCAGTCCATTGTAAATGCCTTCCGCAAACGTGAACTGTGGGAGGCATTTATACTTTTTCCAAAACAGAACAGATAAGTCAAGATTAAAGGCGATTTTGCCTGTGTTTTACGCTTTATATTTCCACTTTGTTATGGAAATGGCAACAATTGCACAAAGGGGACCTTTCGCGCCTAAGTACAAACTGTTCACGGTCCACAGCAGTGCAACTTCTAAAATGATGGTGAAATGTTCAGCTTGCACATCCAGTTGAAGATGGATCTGCGCATCATCTGTAGTACATATAAGTTGAAGGGAATGTGGTGTTGCTCGATTACCTGTGGCAAGAGCTGCATGCATGTGCTGAGCAACAGTAGCAAAATGAGGCAGCTCTGTGGCGGTACTATGGTTGCCATTTGTACACTGGATGTTGATGATACTAGACAAACCTCTTGGGTCCGATGCTTGAGAAACTCATTGATTCATTTCAGGGCTGCTCTTGAAATCCATTCTCATACGAGAAACCCAATCGAACAAATAGACCTGGGATGTACTGTAACTGGATATGTGGAACGGTTCAGTTATTAACTCAGAAAGGTCCATTTAGTGTGAGCGTCTCTCTTCTGGCATTGAACAATGACAAATAACTTGCTCCTTTGGGTGGTGCCCACTCAAGAGGCTCTGCAATGATATTTTAGCTCTGGGTGTAAGACGGGAGGAGAAATAGCCATTTGCATATCGGTGTGGACCAGCCCACAAACAGAGTCCAGCACCATAATGCTAGACAGTTCACTACGAAACTCAACAACCAAAGTGCAAGTGGCTTAAGTGTTACCAGTCAGATGAGTCATATTATGGGGTTGACAACTCCGGCTGCAATGGCGCGAATTGTTCATTCAAAGACAGACAACAAGAGTACTACAAGGGATTGTCAAAGAGAGGCTGTGTCTCCATTATCCGGGAGGATATAGTGGCTAGTAAAAGAACCAGCCCATTTAGCAGCTGGGCTGATTATATTCAGGTTGCACTCAGAAAGAAGTTGTTGGTATGTGGGCTGTTCGTGAGCAAGTCGAAATTGTACCCCCCCATTAGGATGTAACATTACACTTAGAGCTATACCCCCTCTGGCAGGGTCTGACACGCCAAATTAAACTATTAATAATAAAACCATAGGTTTCCCAAACATGCAGCTCCAAAGGCTCAATGAATGCCCATGGGAAGGGGATGTTGTAAGCTGCACTCCAGCTGCCATGAGGGCTTGAACGATATAGATTGCTTAATGTCAGCATCTGGTGCTTTATCCCACTCAGTGAGTACTGACATCAAGCTGCCATCTTGGAACATCACAGGGGTCGCTAAACATCTCATTAATAGCAAGTGGGTAAAATCTATGGAGGAATTTGATAACATTGTCCTACAAGAAACGTTGGCCTTTGCTATTCAGGGGTATGCCTCATTTGACATTAGAGCAAGGAAGAGCCCGAAGGGACGGCCATATGGCGTCTCGCCATTTGGGTGTAGATAGCGTTGAATTGCGAGGTCCGCCAGGTCAACACAGGCTCCCCAGATCTCCAGCAGCTGGTTATTAGAATACCGGGAACCACTGTATGCTATTGTTTAACAACTACAATAGGCCCAAGGACAGAACCCATTTAAATGCCCTTGTAAAACTGAATGAATGCATATGCAGCTGGGAACAGGGAGACATGCACCATTATGAGATAATCGTAATGTGAGACTTTAATACACAAATGGAGTCCATAAAAGAGCTTGAGGGCCTGTGGGAAGACCAGGATGAAATATGGGGTATTCCGCAAATAGATGCGATGATACTGGTAAGAACACATATTGCTTTAGAGTCAGTCTGAATTTAACATAATCTTTATCTGAGGGCATGTAACAGCTGTTTTCCTTCTGACCAGCTCGCCAATGATACTTACTACGGCCAAAATGGCGCTCAAGAATAGATCATGCCTTGGTCCTATCTCGAGATTGGCAACACGTTGTAGGGTTCCAAGTGGCTGAGCATTTTGAAAGTGAGCACAGGCCATTAGTTCTCCTCCTTAAGGGCAATAGTAAAGCAAAAGCCACAAGTCAGTCTTCCTCTTTTCCCACTGATATTGCAGTCACGGGCCTTGCACGCCGTTCAGTGAAATGGGCATCAATGATTCAGACAAACCAAACCAACAAAATATATAGTTCAGGAGTGGGAAATATTATGCACAAGGGACAG
This sequence comes from Ambystoma mexicanum, assembly GCF_040938575.1. Taxonomy (NCBI): domain Eukaryota; kingdom Metazoa; phylum Chordata; class Amphibia; order Caudata; family Ambystomatidae; genus Ambystoma; species Ambystoma mexicanum. Next base: position 1,475,190,617 of record NC_090935.1, on the reverse strand, counting down.
TATGCAAGGTGACATTTTGGGGGAATTTGGGAAATTGATTGAACAAATTCAGCCCCACGTTACTACCACTAGATCTCTTATTGAAAAGGATGCAAAGAATGAAGAACCATGGTTTGAAACAGATTGTAGACATGCCAAACATAAATTGTTTTCTTACTTGAAATGTAAAGAACAACTAGATTGGGAGCATCTTCATGGGCTGAGAGGTGAATATACAACTCTACTAAGCGATACGAGACAGGCATACATGAAGAGAAATGGTCCCCGATGCTAGGGTTTGTCAAGGCAGGGGACTGTCAACTTTTGGAAGTCTGTAACCCACAGAGATTTGAGGGGCGATGCATCTATCCAAGCCTGCCTTACACCTGACATGTGGCATTCACATTTTGAGACCCTCTATCAGTCCCCATGCAAGAACGGGCAGGAGGAGCTTGAACCCTCCCACTCTAGTGACAACCAGGGTAACACCAGCCTTGTACTTTATCTGATGGAGGAAGATGAGGCGCTCCGGTCGCAGACAGGGGGGAGGCTGCAGGCCCTGATAAAAATTCCAATAGATCTGTATAAAAAGTGACCCTTCGGTCTGGGTCCCGGTGCTGACAAAGGTTTTCAATGCCATTTTGGCTACAACTAGAATACCGGAAACTTGGACTAGCGCTGAGATAGTCCCGATTTTTCAGAAGGGGGATAGGGCCATACCTTCACATTATCACCCTATCTCCCTTTGGATTCAGCTGGCAAAACATTTGCCAAGGCTTTACTGAAGCACCTACAAACCTGGATCAATAGGGCTTCCCCGCTAAATAATCTCCAAGCAGGCATTCAAGTTGGGATAAGGAACACATACCAGATGTTTAGGTTGTATTTAATCATCCAGAAACATGTATACATTAAAAAAACAAAGCTGTACAGTGTGTTCTTGGGCCTGAAGACAGCCTTTCACAGTTTCCACAGAGGGCTACTGTGGGAGACACTGCGGGCCAAAACATCCCAGACTACCTCCTGAACCCAAAACAGCTTTTGTACTCTAAAAGGGCTGCAGTGGTCTGCTGCAGCCTGGTGGGGGATGTGACTGAAACTCTGGGAGTAGCAAGGGTAGTGCGCAAAGGATGTGTCTTGGCCCCACTGCTATTCTGTCTATATATAGACTCAATTATCGATGAACTCCTTTTACTGAATTCAGACTCCACAAAGTTGGAAAGTGATAAAATCCCTGCCCTCTTCTTTGCGGACGATGCAGTGTTGCTGTCAACATCGCCCGTGGGGCTGCGACAGGCATTGTCTTGCTTTGCGATTAAATGTAATGAACTTGGGATGGAGATCAATGCTAGTAGGACCAAGTCAATTATTGTCAGCCCAAGGAAATCTAAAGAAAGACCTCTGAATGCCATGGGCAAAGGTTTTATAATAGAGCAGGTGCAATGGTATGATTACCTGGGTATACCCTTCTCATTGAGTGCTAGTTGGATTGGCCAACTCTTAAAGGCAAAGACAACTTTGGAAAAAAAAACAGTTGGGCTTTGAAAAGGTATTATTTCACCCTAAGAAAGGGGACAGTTAAAACAGTCCTGGCAGTCTATCAAGCTCAGGCAAAGCCTCAGCCCTGTTTGGGTCTGAGGTCTGGGGTTGTACTAATACTGCCACACTCACAGTGACTGAAAGCAAGTTGAGTGCAGCAGTATGGATGGAGTGTGATATAGGCTTCATTGCCGAAGAGGAGGAAATGAGGCCAATATACCACTGGTTGAGAGTATGGGCACCCCCGATTTGTCTAATTATCGTGCTGCATTCCTTCACGTGATGGCCTTGGGGGGTGCTCATGAAATCCAGTGGTTGTTGCATGTGAAGAAATGGCTTCTCACATTAGGATTCAGTGTGTACTGGGAAAATCCTTCAACCACGCCCTCGGCTGCTAAGCTAATTGTCAAGAAGGCTTATCTAAGGTTTAGGAAGAGTAAATCAAGTACGATGTGCTCTGCACTGTCCAGTGGGCATGAATATTTAGACCTTTGGGCACTTTGCCTCTAAGGTCTATCACTGCTAGCTGGGATAAAAACCCAAAGCAAAAGCTGCCCGATCTGTGATGCTCTGATTAAGAATCCCACTCACGTTATGCTCTTATGCGAAGGCCTTAAAGACCCGAGGAGAAATTACTTGATATCACTGTTTAACTTGTTTGGAATAACAGCAAGCTGGGAAGCCATGCACCTGTGTAAATCAGCAGAAAATTTGAATGTAGCAGATTTTGTCTCTGGGTACATTCGTCGGGCAAGGTACAAGAGGAATACGCTGCTTACCGACACAGTCTGAACCTTGAACTGTCTTTTGCACAGGCAATTTGTGACTTAATTAGTCCCATGCAATTTGTCTTACATTTGTCCAGTGAATTTTGTGTCGCATTCCTGTGCTCCTATCGATTTTATTTTCTAAACTTTTGGTCTATGTATATTGTTTTGATGTCTGTATTTTGTATGTGATGGCTCACGCCGAATAAAGGTTTACAACAAGAACTACTGAACAAGATTACCAACCGCAACCCCAGACACATCTTTCTGCATTATTTGGTGTCATTTAGGTTTGAAACATATTTGCCAGAAAAAAATTGCATATCTAACGGATCTCGTACCTTAATCTCAAGCTTAACGATGTCTTTGCAGGTTTAGGTTAGTTCGTTTCGGCTCCCGACCTCTGTGGACACCAGGCAAAAAGACATCTACAAAAAACGTAGAGTACAGGGAACTTTTAGTTGCAGTATAGCTATAGAGCATTGGGTACATAAATCAGTTACTTGCAAATCCATTAAACATGATATTTACTCAATGTATTGTATTGCTTTGTAGAACATAAAATACTTTAAACGAATTAAAAACGTAACTTGCCCACCTATTAAAATGCTTAAATCATACTTAGGCCCTGATTCATGGAATCTTTTGCATGTAAAACTGCCCGCAAATCCACATTCGTCAAACAGGGATTTGCGGCCAGAATGGCACGCAAATCCCTATTTTACATGCAAATAATTCCTTGTATCAGGGCCTTAATGACTAGCCTGATGGCATATATTAAATGGAATAATTCTTTAGGCCCTGATTCATGGAATAATTTGCATGTAAAACAGGGATTTGTGTGCTATTCTGCCACAAATCTGCATTCGTCAAACAGGGATTTGCCGGTAGAATGGCACGCAAATCGCTGTTTTACAGGCAAATAATTCCATGAATCAGGGCCTTAATTACTATCGACAACGGTACAAAACACAAGGAAATATTCACAAAAGATAAGCTGCACTTCCGACTGCCAGTTTCTCTTGCAAGTGGTGACAAACCTGCATTCGGTGGGTGGGATCCTTCACAGTAGTCTGCTTGCACTGGCAGATCTGCCCCCGAAGCTTAGGGCATGATGTGGGAGTGTCTGCTACAACCCCGGGTGCATCCCTTACTCACAGGGGAAGGCCTTCGACAATAAGGCAGTCCCTGTCTCAGGCCCAGTACAGTGGAAAGAGGAATAGACACAAAAACATTTTCAGAATCCTCTCTGTGATAATCTGTACAAAATAGAAATGCTCCTGCTTGGCATAAGTATTTTGAATGTATACTTTGGCCGAAATTGAAACATTGCATAGACTGTGATGGCCAGTTGAGGGCACACAAGTACCACAGTGCACCCAGCACCCACCTTGGTACATGGCTATTGCTGCCCTATAATTGACATGAGGGGTCTGCGTGTCAATGTATATTTAGGTATCAGTAAAGTAACATGGCAGATACATGCTAGGATATGAACAGGGGCAAAGGATAGGTCCTTCCAGCTTTCCACCGGTTTCTTGCCGACAGGCAAGCCCCTTTTGTAAATCATGCCACATGCCCCAAATGTTGCGGGTGCAGAGACTGAGATTCACTATGAAATTAGTAGTCAGAACCTTTAGACTCTTGTGAAGTGGCCTCATGTAACATTTTAACAATACAAGAAAGTTGATCACAGAAATGCTTTGAGTCTCTTCATCCTGCAACTCTGATTGGTACTCTTCAGTTAGTTTACTTGGAGCTATTACCTTAGGATTCCTTTTTTGCCACCCAGTTAAAGTGTAAGCGTTTGTTAATAGGTTCCCCACAAAATAAGTTTTTTATTATTTATTCATTTAAATGCCAATGTAGCCATTTGCCATGCATTGGTAATCAGTCTAAGAATTCTCATTAAATAATTATTGGCCAGAACTGCAATATGATATACACACAAAAATGGGCCATAGCTCTGAGGTTGGAAAAAAAATTACATATAGAGTTCTAACAAAAATATAATTTAATTACACAATAAAAAATAAAATGAATAGCACTGCATTATCAAACATAACACATCAGTGCGCAATTCTATTGGAACACACATCCAACACCTCTCCTTTCGCTCCACCATACGTACCCATTCTCTCACTTTACCGTAGCACCCTTATATTGCATGTTACCTAGGTTACAAAATTGTGTAACCTACTGATCACAAGGCACTACTGGAGCCCCTCTGTCATCCTGAAGAAGGTCAGGCAATAAATGGGCAACATCAGAAGCTTGAATAACCAACTGAACCACGTGTCGACAAGTTGCCAAGCTGAATTTGCTGTTTAACTATTAGACACATTTGTAATTGTGAAGGGTGTGAAGGAATAGTAGAATAGATTTTGGGATCAGTAGGTTACACAATTTTGTTACCTACGCAACATGCAATATAAGGGTGCTACAGGAAAATGAGAGAATGGGTACGTATGGTGGAGCGAAAGGAGAGGTGTTGGATGTGTGTTGCAATAGAATTGTATACTGATGTGTTTTGTTTGATAATGCAGTACTAGTAATTTGAATTATTATTGTGTAAAAAAGTTATATTTTTATTAGAACTGTGTAAGTAATTTTCTTTCCAACCTCAGAGCTATGGTTAATTTTTGTGTGTATATCTGATTCCTACCTGGAGGACCAGTAGCGTAACAGGTACCTTTATTGTGTATACACAACTGCAATGTTTCACCTGAGAATTTGAAGAAAATATCTACGCGATTTACTATTTCGATAAAAAAAGTAATTGAACTCAATTATTATTATAAAATTGAATGCATGAATCATTTCCAGTGTAGTTACCTTTTTATCCTTAAATATATTGATTCAATATCAAGACCGAAGGCAAGCATTATGCATGTCTTCTTTATTGCAAACTCTTCAGCAGCCATGTCAAATCATTTTGGGCCAACATTTAACTAACATTTAACAAAAAGAAACACACCGAGAGGGCTGGAAACTACAACTCGTTAGGAGAGATTCCACTTGAGTCGTTTTTCCCAAGATCCATTTCCACCACTTCCCGTCTCTATCCCCTTCTATGTCACTTAATGCCAGAGGCAGCTCCTCTTGTTTTGCTGCTCTTTGAAAGGATAAGTACCCATTTTGGGTCTCTATGATCTGATGAGATTTTATATAGGCTGTATGCAATGGGAGCAGTATACTGAGAATATATTTATTTCAATTATAGAGCTCTTAGTAAAGCGTGAGGGAGCAAAGGAATATTTTTCATTCATTTAGTGCAGCACAGTTAACACTGGTGTACAGTGTTGCAAGCACCAGTAGAGGCAGTGGTGCAGAGGCTGGGCCTCGGAGATGATCTACAACCACACCGGGTGTGGGGTAAAATACGGCCCCAAAATGTCAGAGATAGAGAGGCCATGCTAGACCCATATTGTGAGAGTGAAGCTGGCTGATGTTGAGACCCATTGGAAAATGCAGGTCACTTCAAAACATTGTTTTCCAATATAAGGCCTAGTGAATGAACAAAAATGGGCCAATTTCAACTGTAGTAAAATACACAGACACTGAGTTGAAGGAGAGTGTGCCTTAGAACTGTAATATTGCTAACTGTGCCCAGTGGAGTCAAACAAAAGGAAACAGGTGGTGCTGCAGATGTTGACTTTGTGTAAATTGGGAAAAGGTTCCTTTGACAGATTTAAAACCACAGCAGTGCACGTGGAAAGAAAAGATACATTTGAAACATGGTGCATTTGGAAGATAAAAAGGAGGAATGATGCCTGACATTTAAGAAATAAAGTCAAGCTACAGATTGCGTTATCTGGAATAAAGAGACTCAATTTTCAACATATAAAATCACAGCATATAAAGAGAAAGGTCTATTTTGTTTTTGTAAAAGTAAACACTGGTTTCCTATGTTAACTGTGGACTATCTGTGTTCATAAGATTAATAATTAATCTGCCTCTGTTCTGATATAGTAGAAAAGAAAGATTGTAGTTATGAACAGCAGGCCAATGTGTAATACAAATTGATAACTGTTTAACACATTGGGCCTCATTACACGGAAGGCGGTAAGGGTTAACGGTCACCGCTAATGGTACCGGTGACCGTTAACCCTTACCACCTGATTACGAGGTCCCTTTGCGGGTGCAGGCGTTAAAAACCAACCCGCAAAGGGACCAGGGTGCTAATTACGGTACCGCAATTTGCGGTACCGTAATTAGCACCTTCCCCATTCACATTATGCCCTGTGGGGCAAAAATGGGAATGGGGAAGGGCAATGGGGGAGGGGGGAATTACCGCCCCGCCAACCTTGGAATAGGGCGGTAATTCCCTTTTCCTCCAAGGCGATGCCGGTATTTTACCGGCATGGACGAAGGTGCTAATAGCACCTTGGTCCACCGCCTACCGTGTAATGAGGCCCATTGTGTCAATGTAAAATGCTATTATTATAGAATTATGTATGTAGCTTGTTTTCCCTATTGAACTGGAAGGTCTGGGCCTCTGAAACTTTGACCTCAAGACCTTTGGCAGAGGACATATAGGAGGAGAAGGTCTGGTTAGCTTTTTAAATGGTAAAAGATACAGAGGAGTAGATGGGAATTGTGGTGGTGGCAGATATGCCAGCCAGCAGAAGTGACCTTAAGGTAAGGTCTCCCCATTAATTGTGCATTAGCTTTGAACAAAAAACCTTTGAAGCCCAGGAGTGGAGGGCATGATCACATGGGCCAGCCAGACGTCCTAATTAGGTCACAGGAGAGAAATGAAACCTAAGAAATGGTGGGGGCTGGTGTGAAACTCAGGGGCACTTGTGGTGCCATGCCATTGACTAACAATGAATTCATTTTCTTGAATAAAAAGTGCATTGTGTGTTCCACTGAGCACATCACAGGTTCATATTAAAGGGGATCAGAAGCCCGTTGGGACCATGTAAAAATGAATTTTGGGTGATGGATACAACTTGAGTTATGAAGGCAATAATAATTCCGGCCTTCTCATAATTCCAAGGGAATGAAGATTTGGTGTGGTGATAGGTTATGGAAGTAAAGTTTCAATCATGAAGGGTCAGAGTTGTGACGATCTCGGCTCAGGAGTAAATCGATAAAAACGGTAGCTCCTGCCAAAAGGGCGTGCTGAGATATGATTAGTATTTTTCGACTCGCTATTAAAATGTAGAATAAAAAAATATATAGATTCATGTAGTTATCCGAAAGATTACGGTAGTTGCCACGTTGGCAGATTTTTAGAACCCAAAAGTGTAAAGCTACATGTCATTTTGAAATTATGGGCCTCATTACGACTTTGGAGGCAGCCATGGTGCTGTTAGCACCATGGCTGCCTCCAGCAGCTACCTGTCATTTTGAAATTATGGGCCTCATTACGACTTTGGAGGCAGCCATGGTGCTGTTAGCACCATGGCTGCCTCCAAAATCGTGTCCAGGTCCGGGTTCCCTGAATGGGGAAATACCGGGCCATTCCGACTTTGGAGGGCCCGGTATTTCCTCCTTCAGGGAACCCGGGCCCGGTCCTTCCCCATTCCCATTCGAGCCCCCATAGGGCTCAACAGGTATGGGGAGGGAGCTAACAATGGGCCTGTTAATTACGGGCCGTTATTAGCTCCCTGGTCCCCTCATGGGACCCGCTATGAACGTCTGGAAAAACCAGAGGTCCAGAGCGGGTCCCGCAAGGGGACCTCGTAATAGTGCAGAGTGGGTTTAACGGTGCCGGCACCATTACCGGTGCTGTTAAACCCATTCCGCACTAGTCGTAATGAGGCCCTATGTGTTTTTCCTCCTCCCTCAGGTTCCATAACCCATACCTCCCAACTTCTGGTCCTATCACCGGCTAGTGGATGTCTTGGTGGGAGGTGAAGGGAAAGAGCTAGCCAATCCATATTGTGGGAATTATGACAATATGTAGGTGTCATCAGCGCTATATCCTGGCAATTTCCAATCTAAGAAGGAACTGACTGGATGATCTTTCTTCAACTTTTTGATTCTTGGGACCTTTCTCTGGACTTTTGATTTTTCCCTTGACTTTCCCACTCTATTGCTGGACCTTAAACATTGCGGGGAGGCAGAGACTGGAACATCTAGAAGCTAGCTGGGCCTTCCATTTGAGGAGCTAGAGGAAGTCTGGGTGCTGGGGACTACTCTTAACCAAAGCCTTTGACTAGATCTGTGCTGTCCTCAGAGGAGCCCTGCTGTTTCCCTGGATGCCTCATAACCAAGACCTCCCATATAAATTAATTAATCCAAATGCCAACAAAAGTGTTGGGGTAATCTGCCAGACTTAATCTCCACCTTGCATAGCGAGTAGGGGGGTGGAACTGCAGAAGACCCTTGGCACATTTTATGAAATCCAACTCAAATTAATTCCACTATAGAAAATCACCCTATCCATTTAAATTGAATTGTGATGGGAACTGCCTGTCTTAATCCTTTCCATTAAATTGTGAGGAGGGCGAAGTTGTGCAGATCCTTAGTGCATTGAATTGAAGTTAAATCAATTAATTCCCATATAGAAAATCACAGGATGAGTGTTGTTAGAGTTTGAAACTAACAAAGTTCATGCCCAGTGTGTTGGATCTGGTATAGACAAAGTATGTGGGTGACTCTCCCTTTCTGTAACCCCTATATTCTGTACAGAAGGGGGGTGTTCATAATCCCAAAATAAGGAACCCTAAAACACTGCCATTCAAGGGAATGGAAAGTGTGCAAAATAAGATTTCCCATTAATCTACTTGCATCCCAAAACGATATTCTCAAAGCCCTGTATTTCATGCAAATAAAAAGCCCAAAACGATTTTCCCATTGAGCTCCTTTCTTGACTTTGCCTTAAAAAAAACAATTTGGTTTAATTGTGTCTATTTGTCAAACCCTGCCTTTCAATAAAAAGCCAAAACAATGTTGCTACTGTATTCCCACCCCCTGTATCTAGCCTTCAAATTAAGCAGTCATATATAACTGATGCTTGGGGGTTGCTGGGAGAGAAGAGCATTGTGATAACCCAAGCAATCCCTGGGGGTTGTTCACATTTCATAATTATTAATGTGCAAGAAATCCTCTGTGTGTGTTTGATGTACAGTCTCTACATTTTACATGTGTGGTGTAGCATCTGTAAGCTCATTAGAAATACTAGTCAGTCAATTGGTGCAAGTAATTTGAAATTGTGACATTGTACTGTGCCACAGCGTTGGTGGTTGATGTTTTGGTTGCTATTATTATTTGTCAAACCTTAAATAAATATATATTCTTACTATACACCGGCCTGGTTCCTAGGTCATTGGTGGTGCAGAGGGCATTTGCTGGGGTGGGGCGAAATAGGTTGGAGGCCTCACTAAGGTTGAATCTGTAAAAGCGTTTTGGGTGCGCGCCATCTTGCTTGGGGTAGGAAGGAACTCCATGAGTTGAGAGTGACCGCCTAATAAATCACGACAAAGCTTGGGGCTCGTGGCTGGGATTTGGTTGAGAGTCTTCACTTGTGACAGTGCAGTGGCAGCAGACTAATAATTTTGGTGTAATTGCATTGCAGTGGATGGAAAGTTGTGTTGCATTGTAAAGGTGCCATTCAGACCTGTACCCTGGGTTCCAGGGTGGTGTATAGATAAAGCAGTGTTGATTTTCAGTTGTCATTGTGAGTGGAAACTAAGCAGGAACAGGGTTGAGATTGTTGCCCTTGCACAGAGAGTGTATCAGGTGCAGAACACATTTCAGAATGAGCACCGTAGAAATCAATATGGCCTGGAAGCACCTCATATCCAAATTGTTTATTAAGGGTGAATGGGTAGAACAAGAACATGAAATGTGGCAAGCCAGAATGATGCAGGAGGTTACCTCTGCAAATGTGGACATGTGGCAGGATAATGGGATGTTACATCAGGCCCTGACAAACTTTGACATGACACAAACCAGCAAATATGAGCAAATTAAAGGGGCTCTGCTCACAGCATACATGTATTTCCATATGCTGATCATGGAAGACAGCAGAATAGTGTGGCCTCTGTGCAAAACCAGGCTGAGCTTTTGAATCAAGCCCAGAAATAGCTGAAACAATTAGAAGCAAAAGCACAACAGAGAAAACATTTGGAGTTAAAATTAGAAAATATTATTGAACAGCTAAAAGATGAGTTGATAATACAGTAAGAAGAAAATGGAGAGCGAGAGACTCAATTTTCTGCACTGCAAGGGGAATATAAAGAATGTGTTTAAAATCTGAATTAAATGAGCAGGTTGTTCATAATAGAGCCTGCTTAGAGGACATTTTCACATTTCAATCGCAGGTAAAACAACTGAAAGCCGAAAACACCCAGTTAATTATTAAGGGGGTTGATTCTCAGTGTGAGTTCGATCAGATGCACCAAGATCTGAAAGCCTTGAAACAGCACAAAGAGCTGTTATGGGAAGAACATAATACATTAAGTCAAGAGAATAGTGCCCTGTTTCAGGAAGTGTGTCAGTTAAGGATGAACACGGGGAAAAGTGAGTTCTGTTCTCAGGAACTGACTGACAGTAGCTTGCAAAATGCAACATTAATGGAATATGTGAGGCAAGCAGAGATTGTCCTAGAGCAGGCAACACAGGCCAGAATTGCCCAAGTGGGGGAGATTAGTCTCCTGAAAAAGAAATGCTCTGAATATGCATAGATGGTGCAAGTGTCACAGAAGGAAAATGTGTCCCATTGCGAAGAGAACAAGGGACTAAGATACTGATTAATGGTACAAAATAAAGTGCTAGAAGCTGCTCAATCACTACTGTCAGAATTGAAAACTCAGGCCTTTGCATATCACCAGGAGATAGGGACTGAGGAAAGAAAATGTGAGGAATAGAAAAGTGAAATAGCTCAATATAAATAGGCTTTTAGGCACCATGACCAGTCAGGGTATGGAAAAGCACCCTCCGATTACAGAGTGATGACCTCACTATCAGGGACCTCAAGCCAACTCACCACCTCACATGTACAGAATGCAGCTGACTTCATGCATACCAATTCTCAAGAACAGGGAAACATGAGGCAGCTGAACCCAACCGGGCCTAGGCCAACTGATCTAGAAGGCCAGTCCTTATTCAACATTGATGAGGGTTCAGGGTTACCAAGTATAACGAAGGTGGCTGGACCGTGGTTTCTGGGAATTTAAAAATACCCTGGTATGTACTTCTGACCAGGAGGGCTCTTATGATGAAAAGATCAGGGCATTGGATTGGCAGAAAATGAAGCTACAAAGGGTCCACCTGGTCCGCTTTATTGAAAGAGAACAACTGGAGTTTAGGCCTCAAAAGAGCATCTTAAATACCTCCACACATTCAGGGAGGTGGGGGGAATTCCCCAACATCCCTGAAAGCAGGAATGAGGAGGATGAGTACTCTCCGGTACGACAAGGGGAGTAAAATGGAAATTACCCTGAGAGCCCACAGCACCACAGGAGAAAAGAGTCCAGACCCTGCAATTCTGGGAGGTATTCCCAGTCTCATAGAGGTAGGGAGCGCCTAGAGGACAGTGAATGGACCACCAACAGTACCAGCTCTCAGTCAGAGAATGAGTGGACTCAGGTGCAGTGGAAAAGGAAGGTTGTCAAACAGAAGAAAGGTCTGGCGAAATACCCAATTCGGCAGATAAAGGCCATAAAAAGCTTCATGACTCCCTATCATATGAATGCAAAATACTTAGGATGGGAGCATCTAGAGCTTTATGACCCAACAATCACATCATTTGGTATTAAAAATTATGGCAATTCGCTAAGTGGACATTCTTCCCTGAATACTCCAGCTTCTTTGCAGGGCTGGAGGACCAAGATCACCAAAAATGGTCTTCCTATAAGCCGGCCATTCTGAAACACTTTTCAATCCATAGGAACCCACAGGAGGTCCGCAAGGCAGCATACAACCTGCAGTGTGGGGAAGACCAAGCACCTAGAGAGTTTGTGCAGGAGCTGAAACAAGCATTTGCACAGACTTCTAGGCGGGTGAACAGCAATAGCCGGGAGTTCATCAACACATATTTTCATGCACTCCCAAAATACATAATGACCCAATAAGTAAGGGATTTCCATGAGCGTGGGACCCTGGATTGGGTGATAGAACAGACCACCAGGATCTATGAGGTCCAAAAGCCCTCTGAAAGTAAGAACAATAAAAAAAAATCAAACAAACCTGCTGCTGCAAAGGTGAAAAATATCCCCCCATTGGACTTGGAGATGGGGGGCCTAAAAATACTCCCCTGACCAATCAGCAGAACACGAGACAGAGGAGACACTCAGATCCAACTCAGTCGGGTGGTAGCCAGGCAGGATACCAGACCAGCACTCCATTTGACCCTGCCACCTACACAAGTCCAAGATACATGGGTAACAGACCCATCCTGGGGTATGTCTACAATCCTCTGGTGCAGAAAGGGGGGCCCAACCAGGGAGGTACCGCCCTGGGAAACTTCCCTCAAAACTTCCTTCAGAAGGGAAGAAATATTCCACCCCCAACCTAAGCTTCTTTCCCAGATACCCTTCAAACCTGAATAATTCTCCTCTCTCTCCCTGCTTTCAGGAAAATAGATTCCCAAATCCGGGAGAAGGGGGACCTAGGGTGGAAGGTTATCAGGGAAACTTCCAATACCCGAGCTAATCTGAGAGAAGGGACAGCTGCCCTTTCCAGGAGCAGCACAGGTATGAATCCAGACCTCCATACCAAATGTCACAACTGGAGCGACAAGTCCAACAATTAACCCATGACCTGGGTCGCATGTTGAGGGCTCAGCAGAACCCTCAACTGGAAACTCTCTACCCAGAATAATTTAACAACTGGGTCTGATGCCCTGTCGGGGCAATGACGGGAAGAAAACTCTGACAACCTACAGGGTCCAGAGGAGGGGGCTTGGGTTGAGGAAGGGAGATGTGGAGCCCTAGAGCAAGTTTCCTTTCCCACCAGAACAGAACTCCTGGAAACCTCTGAGCCTGAACATAAATCTTCTACCCCTGAAAAGCTGGAACCTAAAGAACAGAGTGTAAGTAGGAGAAATCGAAAGCCAAAGACAACCTACTTTGTGGAGGACGTCTGCATACTTCCTTTCGAAGGAGAAGAATCCCTGGAGGATTCAGGATAGAAAATCTTCTCTTTCACAGATGAAGGGATCCAGAACAGGGGAAAATTGGTCCCAAAAAACCTTGATTTTGACTGAGTAAGTATGGAAACCGACCCAGAATAAGAAGCTCTTAAATCCAAACAATGTCACCCAGGGGACTGAGAAATCACAGAAGTATCCTTCCCCCAAAAAGGTTCAGGTAACAGTCTCCAGAAAAAGGGGGACAGCAAAGAATCAGGTGAAAAGGGGACTTCCCGATCCTACCTGTTTCTGGGTGCAAAATCTTTTTTACAGATTCCCATACTATGACACAGAAGACTGTCCGAGATAACACAGTGTCGTAGGTCAATATAAAAAAGTTAACTGGCAAGCTGGCACAGAATGCACATTTTGTTTGCTGCCTTGAGGAGAAGGAAGATTTTATGCTTCTGTCAAGGTACAGGGTCAGTGTGCTTTTTCAGTTCTGCTGAATACTGGATGCCAAGCCACCCTTTGGTCCAAACAGGACTTAGACCAACTAAATTCAGAAAGTGGGGAGAGTCACCAAATTCCCCTCAAACCTCTTACCGGGCAACTCCAAAACTTCGATGGGAATTATATTTTCATCGAAGGGACTGCGAATCTGGAAATAAAGATTGGGCGACATAGGGTGAAAGACCCGGTGATAGTCGTGACTCCTGAGGGCACACCTTGTCCCTTGGGAAATTACCTCCTTCGAAGGTTATCACCTGTGATTGACTATGTGAACAAGGTCCGCTGGACACAGACTAGCCGGCTAATCAAACTAAAAGAAAGCACAAACTATGTGAGTTTGAATGGCACATGCCATGTAATTGAACAACGGTCTGACAAAATCGAATTTCATTTCCAGAATAATGAAGTCCCATACATCACTGTCATCTCTGTAGGAGAACAAACTGGTGATAGGAAACCTTCTCCATTCTTGAAAATCTGCCTCCCTCCCAGTTGTAAGTGGCGGGAAATACTCTGAAGTTTTATACCAATCCACAATCAGAGGAAAACCCAAATCCCATGACAAAAGATGATGAAAAACCAGCTCAAAGTTTGACCGACATCCAAATAAAGGGTGCACAGCTGTTTTTCTTCATTCAGATAAATGAGGGGGAGGAGCCTGTTCTCGCCAGAGTATGCCTGAATACCAGGAAGAAGCTTCATCAGAGAAACCTTATTCAGAAAAACTCCCAAAAGATCAGACCATTCCCACATTTAAATTGATTGATAAGTGGGAAATGGGCCTGGAAACTTCAAATTACAAACATCTCCTGCCTAGCAGGTGTATGCTAAAAATTCCCATTGGCGACAAAAGCATAAAAGCATAGAACATAATTGTTGGGTTGTGAGAGATGTCCCCTCTACCTTTTACTTAGGCAGTGACATTCTCAATCGATTTGCGATTAATTTGGACCTAATTAATAACAATGGCTGGTCCCGATTGGGGGGTAAGCCGATGGGCTTTGACAACACTGAGAAAGTACTCCAGTCAGCTCAATTGCTGCCGTATGCGGTTGAAGTTCAAGTGAGAGAAGAGGTTACCATCCCAGGACAGCTGCGACAATTTACAATTCCCCTAAAAGTTAAGCGAGGACAGAACATCAAAAACTAGGACGTCAATATGAATTTGAATTATTATCTCCAACAGCAAGGTTTGTATTTACATCTGAAACCCCTAGTTGACCTACAACACGACACCATTTGAATATTGGTGGATAACAGCGACCCTCAAAGTATCAGTTTGGGCACAGACACCTTTATTGGAATGGTGGTTGATGCCGAACATTATTCTATTGATTTAGGTAATGAGATCATTGAACCAATTCCAAATGACTGCTTACATATAGATGACGGTATCCCTCCAGAAAAAGATTTTCACCAGGCAAAGATGGCATTTCTTGGTGTACTCTTCCTGCCCTTATGGTGTGGAAGAGGTGACCTGTGACATCAGGAAGGATGAGGTGGTATTTCGAGTCAACAGTGACTACCTCCCATCATTGTAACTTCCCGTCCAGGCCAACACCATCACAAGAGATCTCTCCAATTAACTGGAGGACAGCGACGAAATTTTCAAGCATGGGGGTCTTTCCAGGCTTTAAGCAGATGGCCAAAGAACAAATCAATCTTGCTGATGCCTGTGAGACCGAGGAGCAAAAACCGAAGCTGAAACAGGTGTTTCTGGATTTTCAGGATATCTTTGCAGTGCATGACTGTGGACGCAGAAAAGATACATGCAACCACCATACTGCCGGACCCCGAGATGGCTCCAGTATTTGTGAAGCAATACCGGTTACCTCCTGCATCTATGGAGTCACTCACAGAGATTATTAAAAACGTAGAATCCCATGGGATCATTCATCCAATCCACAGTACCTTTAACAACCCGGTACTGGGGGTACTCAAACACAATGGCCAATGGAGACTTTGCACAGACCTAAGATAGTTAAATTAATGGGTCCACATGACAAGATGGTCCCTTCCCTACATTGATCAGGGACCGGCCCAGATCCAAAGGTCAAAGGTGTATGCCACCATTGACCTGACCAACGGTTAGTGGACAGTACCCGTGAGTAGGGAAGACCAGTATAAGCTTGCCTTTCCCTTCAAGGAGCAGCAATACACGTGGACCCAAAACCCCACTCTGGCAACAAATGTAACATCTTCCTACATAAGGCCATGCCGGATTTGGGCGAAAGGGAAAACCTGGCCTATGAAGATGACGTCTTAATCAAGAGCTCAACTGTGGAGGAACATATAGCAGAAATATGCTATGTTCTGACCCAGTAGCAGAAAGCCAGATCAAAACTGTCCTTTGAGACAGTTTTGTAAGACCCGCAGGAACTTCTTAGGGCACAAAATCACCACTGAGGGTCTCAGTCCCCAGGCGAGAAACTTGGAAGCATTATTGAAATTGACAGACCCTACTACTCTGCGAGAACTAAGAAACCTTCTTGGACTCACTAATTACAGTAGAAGGTTCATTGAAGACTATGCAGGGGTCACTCGACCCTTGTTCCATTTATCAAAGGCCGGGGTTAAGTGGGAGTGGGGTCTGGAACAAACCGAGGCAGTCAAACAACTAAAGAGAAGCCTTTCCCAAGCCCCTTTTTTGGCTTACCCCATAAAGAACAAGCAGTTATTCTTGGAGACTGGGTTCTCAGATACTTGCTTAACAGTGGTATTGTACCAAAAGCACGACAAAGTCAACAAAGTAATCTTGTGGAGAAAAAATTCAATGATTGCAAAAAGGCACTCCTGGCAATGATGTGGGCGTTGAAGAATTACTGCCCATTGATACAGGACGAGCACATCATTGTCGAGACTGCTCACCAACCCTTGCCATATCTTCAGATTGACCGAATCTGAACCGGGAACGTAAGTAATTCTAGAATTACTTCCTGGATTCTGTCCATTGCAAGGCTTTCCTGTGGAGGTCAGATATGGCCAAAACAATAACAGTCCTCGAGCGCAAGGATTAGCTGACTTGTATGACTGTGTCAAGAAAAATGTCTAAGGACCAACGACAATATGGTGGCATAGCTTACTCCCCCACACAAAGTCTATGAGGAAGACACGTGTCAGAGGATACCCACCGTTTATGTGGTTGGGTGCTCCTACCATGTTGACAATCACAGGGAAAAATAATTAGTGGCTGGCATTGGGAAAGCCTGGGTGAATGATCCCACGGAAACCTCTGCTGGGTGCAAAATAGGTCCCCGAAGTAGTCAGATGGCAGAGTTGATGGTGGTACATCAAGCCATCCTCACTGCAGCATACCACCAATTCAAACAACTGGTAATAATTACTGACTCTGATTATGCCAGGAACGGGTGCGTGGAACACCTGATCAACTGGAAAAATCAAGGCATGCTGTGTGTGAATAACAAACCGCTCAAGCATGGAAATTAATCCAATCAATTGATGATCTAGTGACCTCTAATGAGATGACCATCTATTGGAAAAAGATCAGAGGTCACTCCAAAATAGAGGGACCAGACAAAACTGGAAATGACTTGGCTGTCCAGTTGGCAAAAACTGGAGCCATTCGCTGGGATCCCATAGAAACCGAATACCTGTTTACGGAATCCAAGTCACTGCAGCCACTAGGTCCCAAGCTCATGCCAACAATGAACTCTCAACTGCTCAGTGGAGTAAAGAAACCCCAGATGCAGATCTGATTACTGCACAAAAAGAAGACCCAATTAGTGGGCAAATGTTATCAACATATTGAAGAGTCCGTAAATTTTCCTCTGACAGAATCTGATTATATTGGGAAAGAGGATCTTCGGGTGTTGATGAAGTTTTCCAAAATGTTACGAATCCAAGACGGTTTGTTGGTACTGAGATCCATATCTGGATGTGGCCAGTGGGTGATACCTACCTCATTCCGAAGCCTGATGTTAACACACCCATGACGCAGCCCCAGCCGGTTATACAGGGTTTCATATAACATTAGAAATATTGTGCGAGGTTGCATATTGGCCACACATGGCCAGGACCTCGACATCTACTTAAAGGGGTGTCTTGGTGGAACGGCACCCGCCAGCAGACTTTCACGGAACCACCGCCACCGTTATTAACGGTGCTGGTGCTTCTGTGGTCCCCATTCCCGTGGAGTCGGACTCCAAGGGAATGGTGATTAACAGAATTGCCAGCACCGGATTTAATCTGGCAAGTCCGGCACTGGTAAATCACTATGGTCCGGTGGCAGCCTGCTGGTTTTACCAGACGGGTGCCGCCGGACTCATAATGAGGGCCAATGTGTTATGTGATGTTGTTTTTTTTTTATTGATTGTCTATAATACGGGGAAAGAAGTACTGTATGATATACTTAACCTTTCCTTTATTCTCTACAGACTCAATAACTCCTTACCTTCGCAACCTGGGGGTAGGAGGTTACAAAAAGGGAGGGGTTCCAGGACCAAACCCCAAGATCTGAAAAGAGTGTAGTGTAGACCAGAGCCCCACTCCCTCAGGACAGGAAAAAGAGAAAGCCGGGAGCAAAGCACAAAGACAACAGAAAACCCACTCTCCCTTGCTCTTCTTTCTGAGTCATTTGAATCAAAGAAGCAAGGGGGGTGGGCGTGTGTGGGGAAATGTCAGGGATAGAAAGGCCATGCTAGGCCCCTATTGTGAGAGTGAAACTGGCTGATGTTGAGACCCATTAGAAAATGCAGGTCAGTTCAAAACATTGTTTTCCGATATAAGGCCTAGTGAATGAGTAAGAATTGGCCTATTTCAACTGTAGTAACATACAAATACACCGAGTTGAAGGGGAGTGTACCTTAGAACTGTAATATTGCTATCTGTGTCCAATGGTGTCAAACAAAGGAATCAGGTGGTGCTGCAGATGTTGGCCCTCATTACGACCCTTGCGGAAATCGGAAAACGATGGCGGAAATGCAATACCGCCATCGAATAGCGCTCGGTGCGACTATGACCCGTCACCGCAAAGTACGAAGCCATTAGCGACACCGTAGTGAACGCCAACGCTAACTGCACCAAGCACGCGCGCGCGCGCCATGCGAAACCGCAAACACCACCATGGCGCAAGGGTACGCCAATTCCGACCCTAGCGGACATGTACCTAACGCCATCAGGCATGGCGTAATGTACCATTCCGCCATGGTGAGAAGTACGGCATCGCGAATCAACCGTAAACGGCCCCACTGAGTGCCTGTACACCGCTCCCTGCCCACAAAGTACAACTCCCCGTAGGTGCAATGAAGTCACAATGCAACCATTGAAATGTACAAGTCACCCATGCATGGCAACGAACAAAAGAAACACAAGAGGGGCCAATGGGAGCTGCAGGGCACAGATGGCACGAATACAGAAGCCATCCCAATGGACATGACCACAGTCCCCTACCAAGAAACGCACGCAAACACAGGCACCTGTGACCAGCAATATTCCGAGAATCACATCATTCCACCAGTCCACCTGGCTGCCCGGCATCTGTTACACAAAACCCAATCCCCCGCCCCTGAGCATGACAACATTCAAACTGTCATATTGGCAGCCCCCATCCCTGACCTCACGGGCTTAGTAGGCAAACGCGCCCAGTACAGTACCACGCAACTAAACTCCGAAGCTGGAACCCAATGCAGATCTCCTCACAATACATCGCCCCCCAAATAGGCATATGCCACATCACTTGCAAAGAAAAACGCTACACGGGCCAAATCAGAATAGAAATTTTATGCACATCAAAGTCACCAAGCCCATACAGCCATCAGGCCATGAACTCCAAAACACTAATCACCATTGTGGGCTGCATCCGCAAGAAATGACCAGCCACTACTTGTGTGTCGCCCTGTTCCCCCATGGTACACAGAGCCACATTCACGTACGAAAAGGCAACATGGAAGCGCACAGAACCGCAGGGCCGTCCCAATGGGGAGGCACTAGTCCAGCTGAAAGGCCGAAATGTTGCTCCGAGCCACCAGTACTGCGTAAGGGCATGTGGGCCATTGGCGATCGTCCCATAAGATCGTAATGCTGCTCCACTGATTAACACGAAGCAGCAGGTGTCGGGAGTAAAACCCATCTGCAGGAGTGGCATACAGATGGCAGTGGCAAAAGGGGAGGAGATACCTGTCAACCAAAAGAAAAGAAAAAGAACAGAATGGCCATCAGAACTACATTCCAACAACTCACTTCAATGATCACACGAAATCCACAGCCATATGCATGCTAGCCCACTCCAAAGGATCATCACCACCCCAAAACCACTTGCGACTCATAACCATCTATATCGAGGTGCAAACACCATCACAAACGAGTGTACCTGTGCATGCGTCTGTCAAAACAGAATCCATCAGATGGGAATGTTAACGTGCATGGACACAAGTGTCTGAGGGCGCGTCGAGACAGGGAGGGCTCAACAAGGCCAGATAGACGATGGTCCCACTATGGCAGCCCTGCATCACATAGCGTAGGGGAGGCGGATAGATCCCAAGAAGCCCTGTACATGGCAAACTCTGTATCAAATCACCTGCCCATGCATCCATTCATCATTCCCTCATCCCGGGATCAAAACGCCTGAATAATTACTCACATAACATTAGAAACATCCATTGAGTCTGTGCGTTATGCAGCCTGCAAAATCCACAGTGCCCCAGCCCGTAATTCCAGTGTTGTGAAGTAACATGTATTTGGGAACGGCCGGCCTCATCGCCCACGTAGCTATTGCGCATCCCAAACTATTCATATCAATCATTGCTTCCTCGCCATGGGCCCTGTCTCAAGGACATTGAACAATAGAACGTTATATTTGCAGTCAGACCTGTGGGCATCTCCTCGCCGCTAGCTGGAAACCGAAAGCGCCGCCCTTCGAATTCCTCATTTGCAACATCACGTCGAAAAGGCATCTGTGGCCGTTTGAAATCACTAATTATTCCATCGAGTGCGGCTGTGTGTGAAAATGGCAACTGCCTTCACCCACAAATGGGACGCCCCGCCCGTCGTTGCAACTCGGTACAGTGATGCATGAGGGCCCACCGTTACTCGAGTACTACGTTCCACTGACCCTTCACAAGTCTGTTCGCGACTGCACAGATAGTATGTGAAACAATGGGACCACAGCAGAATGAACATATCAACCAATCTTACACGGCCATCGGGTACAAATACATGATTGCAATAGCAAGATGCCATTCCCCGAATTGCAGCGTTGTGCGCGGGACGTGCTCGGCCAAAGGGGAGAGCAGTTTGCACAGGTGGAATTAATCACCACAGGTGGAGGCCATACAGCCTGAAAACACATAAATTGCACAGCCAGTCTCCTCCCACAACCACACCGAAATGCTACCGGCAGGACTCGCGATGTTGGCCCTGGGGGACCTGATAGCACTGCAAGTGCTCCAACTCCAAGAAGAAGACGAACACCAACTACAACCAGCCGCACGGAGGAGACGCAGGAGGAGGAGGAGGCCAAGGCAGGGCCAGCAAGGCCCACCAGCACAGCCACTACCACCACGCAGGCAGCCCGCAATCCCACGCCTCCGAGCACATCCGTTCAACCTCACTGATGAGCAGATCCACACCCTCTACCGTCTGGACCGGGACACCATAGCCGCCATTGTGGACATGACACAGGCTGACCTTGTCAGCATGATAGATAGCCCAACCGCCATCCCACCCCTACTGAAGGTGGTGTCTGTACTCCACTTCCTGGCCACAGGCACCTACCAGCACACAGTCGGACAGTTGCATGGCATTTCTCAGCCACTGTTCTCACGGACACTATTTCAAGTGCTCGATGCCCTCCTGCAGCACGCAGACGACTACATCTCTCTACCACGCTCGGAGCAGGAAATTACCAACACAAAAGTGGGATTCCATGCACTTGCCGGCATACCGGGTTGCATTGGTGCCATCGACTGCACCCATGTGGAATTGGTTGTCCCACATGCCATGGAGGCCCAGTACCGCAACCGAAAACAATTTCATTCCCTGAATGTACAAATGGTGTGTGACTCCAACAGGATCATTACACATTGTTGTGCCCGATTCCCTGGATCAACCCATGATTCTATGGTCTTGAGGAACTCTACATTACCACGCTACATGGAGCGACACGCAGGGAACAGATCCTGGCTACTCGGTGAGTCTCATTACATGCATGATTATGTGGGGTATGTGATTTGGCAATGACCTGGCAGGAAGGGGGGGGGTGTGCGTACGTATCAATGGCATTCCACATCATACGTTTCTCGTCCACATACAGGTGATGCTGGATATCCACTGAAGAGATGGCTCCTCACACCAGTCCGGAACCCACGGGACCAGCATGAGGAGGACTACAACCATGCCCACTCACGTACCCGTGTAGTCATTGAACAGGCATTCGGCCTACTGAAGACTCGTTTCCGCTGCCTCAGCAGGTCTGGCGGGGCACTCCTGTACCGCCATGAGAAGGTTGCAAAGATGGTCATGGCATGTGTCATGCTCCACAACATGTGCGTACGTAGAAATGTGCCCATGCCCCCTGACGCAGAACTGCAAGCACCTGATGATGGTCATGATGAGGGTGGGGATGTGGCTGCACCTCATGGAGTCTGCGAGGCACCGGAGGCCCGTGACATTCGTCAGCATCTCATTGATGCATGCTTCTAGTACTCACGCCTGGTGGCTGATACATGGACACGGGACTCGTGGCACTGCGTGTGTCTGGGACATGCACAATATGGACTGTACGCCTATGATGGCCTAGTACACAAAGATCAATGTCCACACATCTCATTGGTTGATCGTGCACTTTTTATGGCATATGTGATGTCATGTTGAACACCCTATCGACCCGCCACCCAAGTGAGCCCAACACACCCCCTCCACCCTCCTACCTCCCCCCCGAACACCAGTGTCCAAAGATGCTCATTGTCAGTGGGCTGTCGCTATTGCAAGCCCCCTCTGCGGGTATCAGGGGCACCCCTGCCTGTGGTCCGCAGGTTCCTTCCAGATCTACGTTGGGGGCTGCCCTGGACGGAACTTGCAACGGATGATGTGTCTGCCTGCTCACGTCCATGCATGTCCCTAAGGGTTTGCGAGAGCTCAGTGAGCACACGGCGCACTGCGGCAAGTTCGGCACATACGTCTTTGGACGTCGCATGCAGTTCCCCCCTCAGGCTCTCGGTGCTTCTCTCCATTTGGACTCTCAGGCTCTCGGTGCTACTCTCCATTTGGACTCTCAGGCTCTCGGTGCTACTCTCCATTTGGACTCTCAGGCTCTCGGTGCTACTCTCCATTTGTGCCCTTAGCGTCTCTGTACCTCTCTCCATTTCTGCCCTAAGTGTCTCAGTTGATGTTTCTATGTCTGCCTTAGTGCCCCCACATTCATCGGCATGGTCCTTGAGGAGTGTGGCCAGTTGCTGCTGTTGTACGATTAACTGGTCGAGGGACTGTTGCCTCTGCTGGGCCATGGCCATTTGCGGGGGTGCCACAGAGGGGCTGTTGTCCTCATGTTGCCTTGCCACAGGGCTTGTGGGGGATGGCCAGTCGTCGTCTTGTGGGTGCCCCTGCGTGGTATCCTCATGTTGTACGGGATGGGACAGACAGGGGGATTGGGACAGGTCATGGATGGATCTGACTTCGACATCCCCGTTTTCTGTGTCCGAGCATGCTGCCATCAATGGGGTGTCACCTATGGTGCTGCTGCCACCAGAGGCAGTGCCTTCTGTGGCATCCATTGGGGGGACCTGTGGTGGTGGTGTTGTGGGCATGCTGGCTGCTGGGGTGCCTGTTGATGTTCCCTCCTCTGTGCTGCCACCTGATTTGTGCTGCTGCCGTGTCTTGATGCGTGCAGCTGAGGTGGAGGGTCTCTGGCCGTTGGTCTTGGCCCTCTTTGCAGGTGTGCTGGTAGGGGTGTCCTGTAGCTCGTCGTTTGGATCGGACCCTGTGGTGGAGTAAAGGAGGGCGAGGGTTATTGATGGGTCTGTGGGAATTGGAATGGCATTGTATCACATGCTTTGGGGTGGTACCTGAGGGTGATTTGGGTCGGGGCCTTGGAGGTGCTTTAATTTGTGTGTGGAGTGAGGGTGCAGTTGTTTGGCAGCCTGCAGTTAGGGTGTGCCTGCTGCACGTGTAGTGCGTGTATTAGGGGTTTTTAATTATTTATGTATTTATTGTGGGTTTTAACGTGCGCTATCGGGCCGATGTGTGTGGACGTTCTCCTGGACATGTGTTTCTGTTGCACTATGTGGACGCATGGTACTTCACATGGATGGACTGTGTGGATTTGGCATTGTTTTATCTGGCCCACCTACCTGAATCTTCGGATGTCTGCACTCCTTTCTCCATCCATGGTGGAGGCACAGATTTCTTCCCAGGGGGTCAACTTGATGGGTGATTCAGGACCTCCCCCGGTGGCTGTGGCAATGTTGCGGTTGGCAGAGAGTATGCTGCGGACGCGTATCCGCAGGTCGTCCCATCGCTTGTGGCATTGCTGTGGGGTGCGGGGTGCGGTCCCCACCGCACTTACCCGCTGTGCCACCAGAGCCCATATGGTCTTCTTGTTTGCAAGTGCCGTTCTGGTCATTTGCGTGGAGAAGACGACGGCAGCATTCTCCTGGAGGGTCTCTGTTAGCACGGTGAGTTCCTCACGGGAGAAGTGGACCTGCCGCTTGCGGTCGCACGCTTTCTTCGCTACTTTTCCCATTTTTCTTGGTTTCGCTAGGGTGGGTGACGGGTTGGGGTGTGTTTCAGGGTAGTGATTTTAGTGGTTGTGTGGTTTTAGTGGTTTTATAGGTGTACGGCGGGATGTTTCCCGTTCCGGGCCCATGTTTTTACTTCCGTTTCCGTATATTTCCGGTCACCGTACTTTCCGGTAGGCGCACACTGCGGTGACCGCTAAGAGGGGTGGCGGTATAGCACCTAGGGCGCTGTACGGCGGCGGTGTGGGCCGTTTTGGGGTCATTTCCGCCATCGCGGACTTTGCACTTCCGCCGTGGCGTGGTGCTCGTGCCCGATGGGTCGGAATGGGCCGCACTTTGCTCCTTCGTGCAATGGCGGAAACGCTATTTACGCTGTGGCGCTCCGGTCAGTCACTTTCCGCCAGGGTCGTAATGAGGGCCGTTGACTTTGTTTAAATTGGGAAAAGACGCCTTTGACAGATTTAAAACCGCAGCAGTGGACATAAAAAGAAAAGACACATTCAAAATACGGCACATTTGGAATATAAAAAAGGAGGAATAATGCCCGACATTGAAGAAATAAAGTCAAGTGACAGACTGAATAAAGAGACTTAATTTTCAACATATAAAATCACAGCATGTAAAGATAAAGGGCCTCATTACATGGTAGGCGGTAAAAAACAGGATTTACCGGCATGGCGCTATTAGCGTGTCCGCCCTCACAGGAGACCGCCAATAGCGTACCATTACGAGTAAGCGGACAAGCGCATAGGGCTATGCCGGTAAATGACCATACCGCCATGCCGCAAAAGCACCTTACCGGGGCCGACCAAAGTGCTGATAGCACCTCCGCCCTCACTCTACATGCTAATAGCGGTGACCGCTATTAGCGGTCACCGCTATTAGCATTGACCGTTAAATTGCGGAACCGGAAATAGCGTCATCGCACTGGAACGGGAAAGAGCACGGCGGCCATCTTTAAAAACACAATCCATTGCCATCCTCTGCCCCCTGGACCATTTTGGAGTTGGGAGCTGTGTTAAATCATCCGTGACACCTGCATCATGCCCAAGGCCTTGAAGAAAACCTGTGACAGGCAGAGGAAGGAAAAATATACTAATGAGGAACTGGTCATGTTGACACAGACCCTTGCAGAGCATGCAGCGGTAGTCTTTGCCAATGACATGCGCCGCGCTACCTTGCTGAAGAAGAAAGCCATCTGGGAGGAGGTGGCTGTCAAAGTCAGTGCCGTGGGCACCAGCACGCGCACTGTGCGCGAATGCAGGAAGAGGTGGGACGACCTCAGGCTGCGGGTGAGGGGTATCCTGGCGGAGAACCACCGCATTGCCAGTGCCGGTGGAGATGGCTCCCCAATACGCCTAAAGGAATGGGAGGAGACATGCACAA
Organism: Ambystoma mexicanum; assembly: GCF_040938575.1. NCBI lineage: Eukaryota > Metazoa > Chordata > Amphibia > Caudata > Ambystomatidae > Ambystoma > Ambystoma mexicanum. The sequence goes on along the minus strand of NC_090935.1, from coordinate 1,475,164,716 downwards.
ACATGATTGCCAACGAAAGCATCAAGGGAGTGGGCAGCATGGAGGTCGGCGTGGCTACCACTTCCGATGGAGGTGAGTGTACACATGACAGGATGCGGTGTGAATGTACAGTCACCCCCATATGTGAGCACAGACCCCACTCATGCATGGACACACATCCACACATGCATCCATCCATCACCATGTCAGTGTCAGACCCAAACACACACACATGCACACATCACCAGAGACAAGTCCCAAACTCAACCATGCATGGATGAGGCACTGAACTGGCACATCACCTGCATCCACAACTGCTAAGTCCCAATGGCCACAACTGCATCATTCCTGTAATTTACATTGAGTATATTGAAACGCAACCAATGCCATCCCCCTTCTCGTCCCTGACAGGCTCACATACAGATGGGGAGGATGCCGCTGATGCATCAAAGGCACCACCTACATCCAAGAGGCCAAGGGCACAGGAGCCGGAGGATACCCCAGCAACATCCATGGGCAAGGGAGGAAGGCCACACCTGAAGAGTGGTAGCCTACGTCATAGTGCCACTGCCAGGGCTTCAGTAGCTGCACCACCAACTGTGGCCCCACCACCGGAGGCAAACCCACTGGCAACAATGCCAGACACCCAGGGCCCACCATCAGCTGCGGCAAGCTCCGCTGGTGAGGCAGCTGCCACTGGCCCCCTTCCGATCCAGAGGACACCCTAGTCCAGCACATGGAGATGCACACCCCAAGCCCCCCAGGAAGCCCAGAGTCAGTGGCATCCCAGACCCCTGGTTCTGATGGGACTTTCGAGGACACCAACCCTGCAATCATGTCACCCATGCTACCATCACCTGTTGCATTGGAGTCATCTGAGGGCACGGCATCCAGTGCACGGTCACCCGGCACTGACCTCCAAATTTCCACCATCCTGCAGCGCCAACAGGAGCTGACCGTGCTGGTTGGCCAGCATGTCGCTGAGGCTGCCAATCTCAGTGAGAACATTGTCCAGACGGTGAGGCACTCCACTGAGCGCATGGACGCCAACACGGACAGGATGTGCAATGAAATTGCAAGGTTTAGGGAGGTGCTTGTCCGCATGGCAGACACAATGGACCGCCACTTTCACCAACAAGACCAGTTTGCCCCATCCTCGTCTTCCGGGTCAACACAAACAAGCCCTCTCAGGCGCTCAATGCGAACCACCAGGCGCACGTCTGGCAACCCTCAAGATCCTTCCAAGGACAATGGAAATTAGGGGGTTGATGGGGATACCTCGGTGTGCATTGGCCATGGCAAAAATGGCAGGCACATGAGGGACTGTTGTGGGGAGTGGTGGGAAGGGTGTTATGGGTCTGTTGTGGGGGGTGGTGGGAAGGGTGTTATGGGTCTGTTGTGGGGGGTGGTGGGAAGGGTGTTATGGGTCTGTTGTGGGGGGTGGTGGGAAGGGTGTTATGGGTCTGTTGTGGGGGGGTGGGAAGGGTGGTGGGATGTTGTGGGGCTTGCACTTCTTCACCTTTATGTTAGTCAATACACTGGTTTCTGATGAAAACACAGCCTTGGACATCTTCATTGTGTGTGTGTGTACTTCATTGGCGACAGGGTCCATTGCGTGCTCTAAGACATACACCAGTGCATTCCTCCCCATATCCATGTGACAGTACCAAAACATGTCCCGCAGATTGATTGGCTGATCAGATGCTGTCTCACAGCACGTGCCTCCTGGCCATCCCCTCTTGCAACACCTGCATCCCCTTCACCTCCGTCCTCATCAACATCATCATCCTCATCAGGTGCTTCTATTCCAACGTCAGGGGGCAGTGGGCCATTCCGTCTGTCACACATATTGTGCAGCATGACACATGCCATGGTGATCTTGGCCACCTTCTCATGTCCATACAGGAGAGCAGCACCAGACCTGGTAATGCACATTCAACGTGACTTCAAATGTCTAAAGGCCTGCTCGATCACGATGCGGGTACGGGAATGTGCACGATTGTATACCTCCTCGTGCCTGTTCTGTGGTCTCCGTACAGGTGTGAGGAGCCAGGTTTTCAGGGGATAGGCTGCATCACCTGTATGGGGGATGAATGGGGTCCTGTTACTGTTCACCTCAAGGGCGGCCTGTTCACATCACACAAATTGACATTGCATTGTGATGCAAGTGCTAAACTGAGAGCATACATGCAGATGGTCTGTGTGACAGCAAATTGCAAGTGTGTGGTTGACCCTGCAAGTAGAAATGCCACAATAATGCCTACAACAGTAATTTTGACATGTCCTGGGTGAGGCCAGGTCTTAGGTGTCCCTGGCCCAGGCAAATTTTGTAGCACACTGCTAGTGTACTGGCATTCTGACACCGATGTTGCCATGCTGTGAAGCATCACTTCAGTGGTGCTATAAGTGTGTGGTTCAGTGCTATGTCTAGGGGTGTTCCCTTTGCATGCATTCAAGGGTACATTGCTGGATTGATGCTGTGATGCGCTGATTCTGTATTACCATCTTGACGCCATGTTGCTGATTTGTGTAATATGTGGCGTGGCATGACGTGAAATGGGGATGGATGTGTAATATTTTGCAGCCTGCATTGTTCTCATAATCGTGCACCTTCAAATTGCATGTGGGTTCTTCTCAGGTACATCGTGGCCTTCCCTGATGGACATTGGAGTACATCTGTATGTCCATTTTCCGTACGGACGCCAGTCAACACCCACTTTGAGTGTGTGTCTCTCCCCCCCCAAATCACGTTGCCATGTGCTGCCCGGCTACTCACCAAGTAGCCACTTATGTTGTCCGGTGTGTCGCTCCATGTAGCATGGGATATTTGAGATCCGCAGAACCATGGATTCATGTGTAGTTCCAGGAAATCTGGCACAGCAATGTGTGAATATCTGGTTGGCGTCACATACCATTTGGACGTAGATAGAGTGGAATTGCTCCCTGTTTCGGTAGACTACTTTATTGTGATGTGGGACCACCAATTCAACATGGGTACAGTCAATGGCCCCGATGTAACTTGGGATGCCTGCCAGTGGATGGAAGCCAACTTTTGTGTTTGCTATCTCTTGGGCAGTCTGTGGCATGGATATGTGTTCAGGTGCATGCTTGAGGTGTGCATCGGGTACCTGGTTCAGTGTGCGTGGGAATGCTGGTTGTGAGATGCCATGCATCTGTCCCACTGTATGGTGATAAGTGCCTGTGGACAGGAAGTGGTGCACACTCACCTCCTTCAGTAGCGGGGGATGGCAGTTCTGTGTCTATGAGGCACACAATGTCGTTGTGGATCATGTCCACGATGCTGGTGATGGTAGCCGTGTCCAGACGGTACAGGGTGTGTATCTGCTCAGGGGTTAGGTTGAATGGACTGGCTCTGATCCTGGGGATTGGTGGGTGCCTCTGTGGTATGATTAGGTGCCGTGGTGGTGCTTGCTGTGCCTGTCTTGCCCTCCTCCTCCTCCTCCTCCTGCGTCTCCTTTGTGCTGCCTGTTGTTGTTGCAGCTGCACTGCAATGAGGTCCTCCAGGCCATGTAATGCTGCCAGTATTGGAATCATCTTGGTGTGGGAAGGGGTGTGGGAAGGGGTGTGGTGTGCTCCTTTAGTGCTGCCACTGTCTCCAATGCCTCCACCTGTGCTGATTTTGTCCACCTGTGGCAGGTGGGAACACTGCTCAGTTCTCTTAACGGGTGGTTCGCGATGCCGGTATTAGCACCATGGCGGTAAGGGGTTTGGGGGGCTTTACCATGCCGCTATTAGCAGGTCCACTCGCCTTGTGATGCTGTGCTAATAGCGGCATGGCGTAATTTACGGGAAGGAGGGTCGCGCGCACGTGGCCTGCCCGCTATTAGTGGCACCGTACTTAGCGGTGCCGCTAATAACGGTGAGCCAGGTCGTAATTGGCATGGAGATTTAACGTTACCGGTATTCCATTACCGGTAACGTTAAATCCCTACCGCACAACGTGTAATAAGGCCCAAAGACCTATTTTGTTTTTGTAAAAGTGAACACTGGTTTCCTTTGTTAACTGTGGCCTATCTGTGGGCATAAGATTAATAATGAATCTACCTCTATTCGAATATAGTAGAAAAGAAAGATTGCATTTATAAACAGCAGGCCTAGGTGTAATACAAAATGTTACATGTTAAACAAATTGGGCATAGTAACCCCCTTACAGGGTACCGGGTCCGGGTTTGTCAAATGAGGAATTACCGGGCCATTCCAACCTTGGAGGACCCGGTAACTCCTCATTCGAGGAACCCGGACCCGGTACATCCCCATTCCCATTCGAGCCCCCATAGGGCTCAATGGGAATTGGGAGGGAGCTAACAACGGGCCCGTTAATAATGGGCCCGTTGTTAGCTCCCTGGACTGCTAGCGGGACCCGCTAAGGGCACCTGGTTTTACCAGGCGCTCTTTGCGGGTCCCGCAAGCAGACTCGTAATGGGGCGGTAAGGGGTTGACGGCCCCGGCACCATTACCGTCGCTGTTAACCCCTTGCCGCCCACCTCGGAATGAGGCCCATTATGTCGATGTAAAATGCTATTCTTTTGGAATTATGTATGTAGCTTGTTTTTCCCCATTGAACTGGAAGGTCTGGGCCTCTGAAACATTGACCTCAAGACCTTTGGCTGAGGACCTGTAGGAGAAGAAGGACTGGTTCAGAATTGTGGAGATGGCAGATAAGCCAGCCAGCAGAAGTGACCTTAAGGTCAGGTCTGCCCATTAACTGTGCATTAGCTTTGAATAAAAAACCTTTGAAGCCCAGGAACGGAGGGCATGATGACATCGGCCAGCCAGATGTCCTAATCAGGTCACAGGAGAGAAATTAAACCAAAGAAATGGCGGGGGCCGGTGTGAAACTCAGGGACACTTGTGGTGCCTTGCCACTGACTAACTTTGAATACATTTTATTGAATAAAAATGCATTGTGGGTCCCCACTGAGCTCAACCTGGTTCATATTAAAGGGGATCAGAAACCTGTTGGGACCATGTAAAAATACATTTTGGGTGATGGATACAGGTTGAGTTATAAAGACAATTAGGATTCCGGCCATCTCATAATTCCGAGGGAATTGACATTTGGTGGCGATAGGTTATGAAAGTAAGGTTTGAATCATGAAGGGTCAGAGTTGTGACTATCTTTGCTCAGGAGTAAATTGATAAAAACAGTAGCTCCACCCAGGAAGGGCGTGCCGAGATATGATTAGTATTTTCCGACTTGCCATAAAATTTAGAATTCAAAAATATATAGGTTCATGTATATAGTTATCCGAAAGATTAAGGTAGTTGCCACGTTGGCAGATTTTCAGAACCCAAATGTGCAAAACTACCTGTCATTTTGAAATGATGTATTTTTCCTCCTGCCTCAGCTTCTATAACCCTTACCTCCCAACTTCTGGTCCTATTAACCGTCAGTGGGCCTCTTCGTGGGAGGTGAAGGGAGAGAGCTAGCCAATCCATGTTGTGGGATTATGACAATATGCAGGTGTAATCAGCCCTATATTTTTAGCAATTTCCAATCTAAGAAGGGACTGACTGGATGATCTTTCTTTGACTTTTCGACTCGTGGGACCTTTCTTTGGACTTTTGATTTTTCCCTTGACTTTCCCACTCTATTGCTGGGCCTTAAACATTGCGTGGGAGCAGAGACTGGGAAATTTTGAAGCTAGCTGGGCCTGCCTTTGAGGAGCCAGAGGAAGTATGGGTGCTGCGACTACCCTTGACCGAAGCTTTTGACCAGATCTGTGCTGTCCTCATAGAAGCCCTGCTGTTTTCCTGGATGTCCCATAACCAAGGCCTCCCATGTAGGTAGATTAATCCAAATGTCAACAAACGTATGGGAGGGATCTGCCAGCCTTAATCCCCACCTCGCACAGAGGGTAGGGGGGGTGGAACTGGGGAGACCCAAGGCACATTTCATGAAATCCAACTCAAATTAATTCCACTATAGAAAATCACCCTATCCATTTAAATTGTATTGTGTTGGGAACTGCCTGCCTTAATCCTTTCCATTAAATTGTGAGGAGGGGGACGCTGTGTAGATCCTTAGTGCATTGGATTGAAGTTAAATCAATTAATTCCCAAATAGAAAATCACGGGATGAGTGTTGCTAGAGTTCAAAACTAACAAAGTTCAGGCCCAGTGTGTTAGAGTCGGTATAGACAATGAAGTACTTGGGTGACTCTCCCTTTCTGAAACCCGTCTTCTGTACAGAAGGGGGGGTGTCCATAATCCCACAATAAGGAACCCTTAAATGCTGCCATTCGAGTGAACGTAAAGTGTGCAAAAGGACATTTCTCATTGATTTACTTGTATCCCAAAACAATTTTCCCATTGAGTTCCTTTGTTGACTTTACCTTTCAAATAGAAAACTCAAAACAATTGTTTTTCATTGTGTATATTTGTCAAACCCTGTCTTTTAATAAAAAGCCAAACAATTGTTCTACTGTATTCACAATCCCTGTACTTTGCCTTCAAATTAAGGGGTCATATATAACTGATGCCTGGGGTTGGGCGTTTCTGGGAGAGGGGGGCATTGTGATAACCCAAGCAATCACTGGGGGTTGTTCAAATTTAATAATTGTTAATGTGCAAGAAATCCTCTGTGTGTGTTTGATGTGCAGTCTCTAAATGTTACATGTGTGTTGTAGTTTATAAGAAATAAAAGTCAGTCAATTGGTGGAGGTAATTTGAAATTGTGACATTGTGTTGTGTCACAGCGTTGGTGGTTGATGTTTTGGTTGCTATTATTAGAAGAAAGGACCAACAGGGTAATTCATAGAAATTCGCACAAAAGTGGCGCACGCGGCTGGCGTACAGTGTCCCCGTGCGATACATTGCGCCAGCCCCGTGCAAAGAAATCCTTTTCATCGCACAGCGTATTCATGGATTTTAGCCTCCGAAACCAGCCGTGGCGCAGAGTGGCGCAGCAACCCTGCAGCAGTGCCAGTTACGCCCCCAAGAACGCCCTCGCGAAAGGAAAAGCCTTCAAAATTCCCAAATCATCGCAAAGGGCTGCGCTAACCCTGGACCAGTTCACAGGGCTGCCAAACAGCAAACGCCAAGCGGGGAACGGGTATTTCAGTAGTTCTCGGGAAGTTTCACACGCGATTGTCCTGGGTACGTGTACATCAGGCGTGCGTGGGAAGTAACACACGTGATTCCATCAGGGCACGTGTATTCCAGGGGTGTGCGGGAAGTATCACACGCAAAAACAGCAGTGTAATTGCTTTCCAGGGGTGCGCGGGAAGTATCACACCCGATTCCATCAGGGTACGTGTATTCCAGCGGTGCGCGGGAAGTAACACACAAAAACAGCAGGGTACGTGCATTTCAGGGGTGCGCGGGAAGTATCACACGCGATTCCATCAGGGTACGTGTATTCCAGGGGTGCACGGGAAGTATCACACGCAAAAGCAGCCAGGTACGTGTATTCCAGGGGTGCGCGGGAAGTATCACACGCAAAAGCAGCAGGGTATGTGCATTTCAGGGGTGCGCGGGCAGTATCACACGCAATTCCATCAGGGTATGTGTATTCCAGGGGTGCACGGGAAGTATCACACGCAAAAGCAGCAGGGTACGTGTGTTCCAGGGGTGCGCGGGAAATATCACACGCGATTCCATCAGGGTATGTGTATTCCAGGGGTGCGCGGGGAGAACCACACGTGAATTGCACGTGTGGGTCCTCCCAGGTATTCCCTCTACACCCTCCACGGCCCCTGCAGGCAGCCCACACCACAGGGGACTACCCTGCACATGTCCCGCAGGCACCGCATCCACCATGCCTATGCCCCCCAGCCAACCCACATACCACCTTGCACTAATGCCCACCAACGCATGTCCCCCTGCACCCCCACCCCCCAGCAGTCAGGGGCACCCTCCACCAGGCCCCCACTCATGTCTCCCATTACCCCCACCCCCCAGCATCCAGGGGCACCCTCCACCAGGACCCGACTCATGTCTCCCATCACCCCCACCCCCCAGCAGTGCAGGGCACCCTCCTCCAGGCCCCGACTCATGTCTCCCATCACCCCCACCCCCCATCAGTGCAGGGCAACCTCCACCAGGCCCCGACTCATGTCTCCCACCACCCCCACCCCCCAGCAGTGCAGGGCACCCTCCACCAGCCCCCCACTCATGTCTCCCATCACCCCCACCCCCCAGCATCCAGGGGCACCCTCCACCAGGCCCCCACTCATGTCCAACTCATGTCCCCCTGCACCCCCACCCCCAGCAGTGCAGGGCACCCTCCACCAGGCCCCACTCATGTCTCCCATCACCCCCACCCTCCAGCAGTGCAGGGCACCCTCCACCAGGCCCCCACTCATGTCTCCCACCACCCCAACCCCCAGCAGTGCAGGGCAACCTCCACCAGGCCCCCACTCATGTCTCCCAGAACCCCCAACCCCCAGCAGTGCAGGGCACCCTCCACCAGGCCTCCACTCATGTCTCCCATCACCCCCACCCCCCAGCATCCAGGGGCACCCTCCACCAGGCCCCCACTCATGTCCAACTCATGTCTCCCACCACCCCACCCCCCAGCAGTGCAGGGCACCCTCCACCAGGCCCCCACTCATGTCTCCCAGCACCCCCACCCCCCAGCAGTGCAGGGCAACCTCCACCAGGCCCCCACTCATGTCTCCCAGCACCCCCACCCCCCAGCATCCAGGGGCACCCTCCACCAGGCCCCCACTCATATCCAACTCATGTCTCCCACAACCCCACCCCCCAGCAGTGCAGGGCACCCTCTACCAGGCCCCCACTCATGTCTCCCAGCACCCCCACCCCCCAGCAGTGCAGGGCACCCTCCACCAGGCCCCCACTCATGTCTCCCAGCACCCCACCCCCAGCATCCAGGGGCACCCTCCACCAGACCCCACTCATGTCTCCCATCACCCCCACCCCCCAGCATCCAGGGGCACCCTCCACCAGGCCCCCACTCATGTCCAACTCATGTCCCCCTGCGCCCCCCAGCAGTGCAGGACACCCTCCACCAGGCCCCCACTCATGTCTCCCACCACCCCCGCCCCCCAGCAGTGCAGGGCACTGTCCACCAGGCCCCCACTCATGTCTCCCACCACCCCCACCCCCCAGCAGTGCAGGGCAGCCTCCACCAGGCTCCCACTCATGTTTCCCAGCACCCCCACCCCCCAGCAGGGCAGGGCACCCTCCACCAGGCCCCCACTCATGTCTCCCAGCACCCCCACCCCCCAGCATCCAGGGGCACCCTCCACCAGGCCCCCATTCATGTCTCCCATCACCCCACCACCCAGCAGTGCAGGGCACCCTCCACCAGGCCCCCACTCATGTCCAACGCATGTCTCCCATCACCCCCACCCCCCAGCATCCAGGGGCACCCTCCACCAGGCCCCCACTCATGTCCAACTCATGTCTCCCACCACCCCACCCCCCAGCAGTGCAGGGCACCCTCCACCAGGCCCCCACTCATGTCTCCCACCACCCCCAACCCCCAGCAGTGGAGGGCAGCCTCCACCAGGCCCCCACTCATGTCTCCCATCACCCCCATCCCCCAGCATCCAGGGGCACCCTCCACCAGGCCCCCACTCATGTCCAACTCATGTCTCCCACCACCCCACCCCCCAGCAGTGCAGGGCACCCGCCACCAGGCCCCCACTCATGTCTCCCAGCACCCCCACCCCCCAGCAGTGCAGGGCACCCTCCACCAGGCCCCCACTCATGTCTCCCAGCATCCAGGGGCACCCTCCACCAGGCCCCCACTCATGTCTCCCATCACCACCACCACCCAGCATCCAGGGGCACCCTCCACCAGGCCCCCACTCATGTCCAACTCATGTCTCCCACCACCCCACCCCCCAGCAGTGCAGGGCACCCTCCACCAGGCCCCCACTCATGTCTCCCAGCACCCCCACCCCCCAGCATCCAGGGGCACCCTCCACCAGGCCCCCACTCATGTCTCCCATCACCCCCACCCCCCAGCATCCAGGGGCACCCTCCACCAGGCCCCCACTCATGTCCAACTCATGTCCCCCTGCACCCCCACCCCCGGCAGTGCAGGGCACCCTCCACCAGGCCCCCACTCATGTCTCCCATCTCCCCCACCCCCCAGCAGTGCAGGGCACCCTCCACCAGGCCCCCACTCATGTCTCCCACCACCCCCACCCCCCAGGAGTGCAGAACACCCTCCACCAGGCCCCCACTCATGTCTCCCACCACTCCCACCCCCCAGCAGTGCAGAACACCCTCCACCAGGCCCCCACTCATGTCTCCCACCACCCCCACCCCCCAGCAGTGCAGGGCACCCCCACCAGGCCCCCACTCATGTCACCCAGCACCCCCACCCCCCAGCATCCAGGGGCACCCTCCACCAGGCCCCCACTCATGTCTCCCATCACCCCCACCCCCAGCAGTGCAGGGCACCCTCCACCAGGCCCCCACTCATGTCCAACTCATGTCTGCCATCACCCGCACCCCCCAGCATCCAGGGGCACCCTCCACCAGGCCCCCACTCATGTCCAACTCATGTCTCCCACCACCCCACCCCCCAGCAGTGCAGGGCACCCTCCACCAGGCCCCCACTCATGTCTCCCACCACCCCCACCCCCCAGCAGTGCAGGACACCCTCCACCAGACCCCCACTCATGTCTCCCAGCACCCCCACCCCCCAGCAGTGCAGGGCACCCTCCACCAGGCCCCCACTCATGTCCAACTCATGTCTCCCACCACCCCACCCCCCAGCAGTGCAGGGCACCCTCCACCAGGCCCCCACTCATGTCTCCCACCACCCCCACCCCCCAGCAGTGCAGGGCACCCTCCACCAGACCCCCACTCATGTATCCCAGCACCCCCACTCCCCAGCAGTGCAGGGCACCCTCCACCAGGCCCCCACTCATGTCTCCCACCACCCCCACCCCCCAGCAGTGCAGGGCACCCTCCACCAGGCCTCCACTCATGTCCAACTCATGTCTCCCAGCACCCCCACCCCCAGCAGTGCAGGGCACCCTCCACCAGGCCCCCACTCATGTCTCCCATCACCCCCACCCCCCAGCATCCAGGGGCACCCTCCACCAGGCCCCCACTCATGTCCAACTCATGTCCCCCTGCACCCCCAGCTCCCAGCAGTGCAGGGCACCCTCCACCAGGCCCCCACTCATGTCCAACTCATGTCTCCCACCACCCCACCCCCCAGCAGTGCAGGGCACCCTCCACCAGGCCCCCACTCATGTCTCCCAGCACCCCCACCCCCCAGCATCCAGGGGCACCCTCCACCAGGCCCCCACTCATATCCAACTCATGTCTCCCACAACCCCACCCCCCAGCAGTGCAGGGCACCCTCTACCAGGCCCCCACTCATGTCTCCCAGCACCCCCACCCCCCAGCAGTGCAGGGCACCCTCCACCAGGCCCCCACTCATGTCTCCCAGCACCCCACCCCCAGCATCCAGGGGCACCCTCCACCAGACCCCACTCATGTCTCCCATCACCCCCACCCCCCAGCATCCAGGGGCACCCTCCACCAGGCCCCCACTCATGTCCAACTCATGTCCCCCTGCGCCCCCCAGCAGTGCAGGACACCCTCCACCAGGCCCCCACTCATGTCTCCCACCACCCCCGCCCCCCAGCAGTGCAGGGCACCGTCCACCAGGCCCCCACTCATGTCTCCCACCACCCCCACCCCCCAGCAGTGCAGGGCAGCCTCCACCAGGCTCCCACTCATGTTTCCCAGCACCCCCACCCCCCAGCAGGGCAGGGCACCCTCCACCAGGCCCCCACTCATGTCTCCCAGCACCCCCACCCCCCAGCATCCAGGGGCACCCTCCACCAGGCCCCCATTCATGTCTCCCATCACCCCACCACCCAGCAGTGCAGGGCACCCTCCACCAGGCCCCCACTCATGTCCAACGCATGTCTCCCATCACCCCCACCCCCCAGCATCCAGGGGCACCCTCCACCAGGCCCCCACTCATGTCCAACTCATGTCTCCCACCACCCCACCCCCCAGCAGTGCAGGGCACCCTCCACCAGGCCCCCACTCATGTCTCCCACCACCCCCAACCCCCAGCAGTGCAGGGCAGCCTCCACCAGGCCCCCACTCATGTCTCCCATCACCCCCATCCCCCAGCATCCAGGGGCACCCTCCACCAGGCCCCCACTCATGTCCAACTCATGTCTCCCACCACCCCACCCCCCAGCAGTGCAGGGCACCCGCCACCAGGCCCCCACTCATGTCTCCCAGCACCCCCACCCCCCAGCAGTGCAGGGCACCCTCCACCAGGCCCCCACTCATGTCTCCCAGCATCCAGGGGCACCCTCCACCAGGCCCCCACTCATGTCTCCCATCACCACCACCACCCAGCATCCAGGGGCACCCTCCACCAGGCCCCCACTCATGTCCAACTCATGTCTCCCACCACCCCACCCCCCAGCAGTGCAGGGCACCCTCCACCAGGCCCCCACTCATGTCTCCCAGCACCCCCACCCCCCAGCATCCAGGGGCACCCTCCACCAGGCCCCCACTCATGTCTCCCATCACCCCCACCCCCCAGCATCCAGGGGCACCCTCCACCAGGCCCCCACTCATGTCCAACTCATGTCCCCCTGCACCCCCACCCCCCAGCAGTGCAGGGCACCCTCCACCAGGCCCCCACTCATGTCTCCCATCTCCCCCACCCCCCAGCAGTGCAGGGCACCCTCCACCAGGCCCCCACTCATGTCTCCCACCACCCCACCCCCCAGCAGTGCAGAACACCCTCCACCAGGCCCCCACTCATGTCTCCCACCCCCCAGCAGTGCAGAACACCCTCCACCAGGCCCCCACTCATGTCTCCCACCACCCCCAACCCCCAGCAGTGCAGGGCACCCCCACCAGGCCCCCACTCATGTCACCCAGCACCCCCATCCCCCAGCATCCAGGGGCACCCTCCACCAGGCCCCCACTCATGTCTCCCATCACCCCCACCCCCAGCAGTGCAGGGCACCCTCCACCAGGCCCCCACTCATGTCCAACTCATGTCTGCCATCACCCGCACCCCCCAGCATCCAGGGGCACCCTCCACCAGGCCCCCACTCATGTCCAACTCATGTCTCCCACCACCCCACCCCCCAGCAGTGCAGGGCACCCTCCACCAGGCCCCCACTCATGTCTCCCACCACCCCCACCCCCCAGCAGTGCAGGACACCCTCCACCAGACCCCCACTCATGTCTCCCAGCACCCCCACCCCCCAGCAGTGCAGGGCACCCTCCACCAGGCCCCCACTCATGTCCAACTCATGTCTCCCACCACCCCACCCCCCAGCAGTGCAGGGCACCCTCCACCAGGCCCCCACTCATGTCTCCCACCACCCCCACCCCCCAGCAGTGCAGGGCACCCTCCACCAGACCCCCACTCATGTATCCCAGCACCCCCACTCCCCAGCAGTGCAGGGCACCCTCCACCAGGCCCCCACTCATGTCTCCCACCACCCCCACCCCCCAGCAGTGCAGGGCACCCTCCACCAGGCCTCCACTCATGTCCAACTCATGTCTCCCAGCACCCCCACCCCCAGCAGTGCAGGGCACCCTCCACCAGGCCCCCACTCATGTCTCCCATCACCCCCACCCCCCAGCATCCAGGGGCACCCTCCACCAGGCCCCCACTCATGTCCAACTCATGTCCCCCTGCACCCCCAGCTCCCAGCAGTGCAGGGCACCCTCCACCAGGCCCCCACTCATGTCCAACTCATGTCTCCCACCCCCCCACCCCCCAGCAGTGCAAGGCACCCTCCACTAGCCCCCCACTCATGTCTCCCATCACCCCCACCCCCCAGCATCCAGGGGCACCCTCCACCAGGCCCCCACTCATGTGCCCCAGCCAACACGTCATCACAATCCAGATTCCAGTCTCCTATGCTCACCCAAATCCCACCCCACGCTACCCCAGTCCAAACACCCAAACAAGCTTTACATCCATTCAAAATGGAAATACCCATTACATGATAGATAAGAAATAAGCAGTATGCGCATGAGGACAAGTCCGTCAGACCCACACAATGGCTACACATGACTGTGAAAACCCACATTGTGGCAGGCATGAAACCAATGAGAGAAGTCCACACATTGAAGTAAGAAACAAAAATGTATTACAGTGTAAATGAAGTGAATGAAATCAAAAGAAACAGTAATGGGTGAAAAAATCAAAATGCTGCATGTCCACCAAAATAATAAATAATGAAAATGGGAATCCAAAATAAACGTAATTAAATTGTGTCCAAAGTCACCGTCCAACAAAGCAAATCCAAAGAGAAAGTAAATTGAAAATCCATTGCTCCATGGTGAAAAAATAATAAAAGATGAAGGCCACAAATCCACTGTCAAACTATGTACAAAGAGCAAATCCAGGGTCCATGATCCCAACTATGTAAATGAAACCTACAATAAAACCCACCTAACTAATAACTATATACAAAAAAGTGGGGCATAGTCCAAGTGCCTCAAATTAAAAAAATTAAAACAAGACCTAACACTAATTATATACAATGGCAGCGAGCTAGTCCAACGGCTCACTTCTGGATGTTGCGGGTCAGGGCATCATCGAACTCCTGCTCAATGTCCCGGAGGCGGTCCTCTTCCATGGCCCAGAGGGTCCGCAGGGACGATGCCATGTTCTCCTCCAACACCCTGTGGATTGCCTCGAGGCACTCGGCCCGCCTCAGGGCCCTCCGCATGGAGTTCTCCGCCCTGACCATCGTGAGCCGTGTCTCTTCTGCCCGCTGCCGCTCCGCATCTATGGCGTGGCCCAACCGCTGCCACACGGAAGACACTTCCCGTCCTGGGTCCTCCTGTCCTCCGGCCGATGCCTGCCCCTCTGATGTCGAAGGCCCCGAGCCATTGTGGCTCCCACCTACAGCCTCCTGCTGCTGCTGTCCATGTGCTCTGTCCGATGGTGCCTGCACATCCTCCTCCAGCTGGGGTGCAGTTGTTGATGTGGCCACCCCGGCTGGATGTCCGACTCCCGACTGTGGCAGGGATCCGTTGTCCACCAGCCTGGCCGCACGTTCAGAGGCAGCTCCACAGGGCACCCAGGTGATACATGGATGGGAAGATGGCATGGAGGACGACTGGGGCATAGGGGGTTCCGTTGAGGAGGGGGTCGGAACAAGGTCCAGGAAACGGAGGAATCCAGCCATGGTGAGCTGTCCCAGTGGGTCAACGCGGTCAATGAGCCATGTGAGAAGACGTGCAGTCTCATCATGGAAAGACTGCAGGTCAGCTCGCATGGCCCGTTGACACAACGCCACCCCACCCTGGACAGGCTCAACCTGTTGCAGGATAGCCACATCCGCAGGGAGAGGAAGGCCAGTTGGTGCAAGCCAATCCCCTCCCTGAGAACGGGTCTGGAGGTAGGCATCCCTGCTGGTGCAAGATGATGCAGTGACAGGAGCAGGGACAGGATTGCACACAGGCACCTCCGCGGTGGCCTGTGCTGCCACCTGTCCCTGGTCCTGCACTGCACCACTAGCACCAGTGGAATCCCCACCTCCAGACCCCACCTCAGTTGCTTGTACGGCCTCCTCCTCCACCAAACCCCCCACCAACCTGGATGACTCCGTGCCATCTTCCTCCGTTGGGCCCTGTGGGGTCCCAGCTGCCCCTTCTGCTGCCGAGGAGTCCAACTCCAACCTCCGCCTCCTGGACCTCCCCTCGGCAGCTGCAGCCTCAGACGCGGCACCGGACTCCTCATTCCCAGACGAGATCACAACCTGGGAGGGGAGCCGGGCCTTGCGTCTCCGGCTGGTGGTGCGACCCCTGCCGCTGTGCTCCACAGCACCTTCTCCACCCTCTTCATCAGTTGACGCTGCAGACAGGGAGAAATAAAACACAGGCATCAGGGCACTGTATAATGGACTCATAAACACATGACAGTTGCACATGAGTGGCATTGGCAAACCTCAGACATGCCATCACAATCCCCAACACACATGTCATTTCAACTTGCACACATGAGCTATACCACAGCCATATCGCAACAGCCAGCACCATCCATACACATACAACAGCATGAGCAGGTAAAGGTGAGCCAGACATCACATGTGACACAGGGAGTGCACTACACATGCACACACACCACCACACTTACATGCATGTGTACACCTCCGCCAACTGTCGCAGTGTTCAGATCAGCATCCATGTCACACCTGCCAATCATCCTTCCACATCCTTTGCCATGCAAGCCTACACACACAAGCATCATCCATGTGTCACACATGAGAGCCCTCGCATGTATCAGCCTCACGGCCCTGTACCCCCCATACTTGGCCACATAAAACCACATGTGCAACCTGCACACTCCTGCCACACCACCACACGCACAGCTCACAATCAGTATGCATGTACACTTACCGCTTGACTCCAGACTGGTCTGCCTCTCAAGGACCTGGACGTGGAGCGCTGGGGATATGCGTTCCAGGACCCTCATCTGATCTTCCGACAAGTGGCCCCGGCGCCCCTTAGCATCCGCTGCTTTCAGGAGGCGCCAGGCCTTCTTAAGGGTCCTGGACCTGAAGTCCTCCCAGCGCTTCTTCACATGATGGAATAGTCGGACTGCCACCCCTTCCGCGTTGATGGCAGTCACAATGTCCGTCCAGATCCGAGTCCGTCCTTCCTTGTCAGCGCGCAACCTTCCAAAGAGGGCATCATACTGCCCCAGGACATGCTCCACTAGGACACCAACTTCGGTGGCAGTGAAGCTGGTGCCCCTCTGCCTCTCTGGCCGGGGGTTGCCAATGGTGCCAGATGTTGCAGTGCCCGACATGGCAACCCCAGAGGCAGGAGTGGGTGGGCAACTGGGTCCTGGGGCTGGGCTGTGGAGCAATGGTATCCCAGTCAGGAGTCTTCGGTTCCAGCAGGGGTGGTCACAGCAACAGCACCCCTGGCTGATGTGCAGGCAACAAATGGCAGGACACGTGGGCAGCAGGCAGTCAGGCAGCAGCAGATGGCAGGTGGGAGCGTGCTCGGGGCTCTGGGGGGCAGTAATTCGGCCTTCTGGGCAGGAGCGTGGTCTTCCATGTGCTTATACGTGGCCAGCTTGAGGGACGTGGTGTGGTGGTGGGTGAGAACCCACAACTGCTGCAGGTCGTGCTCTCAAGGGGTGTCTCTGGCTGCACCTCCCCCGAGCTGTATTCAGGTGTCGATTCAGATGAGACCTATGTGCCGTCGCAGGTGAGTGTACCTGGGAGAGATTCTGTTCTGTCCGACCCACCTGCACCAGGGGTAGAACCCTCAATGGGGATGTCAGTGTGGGCAGGTACGCCTTTGGTGGTTACGGATGCAGGGTCACATTCCGCAACATCTGATCCTGTTCCTGGGCCAGCAGATCAGAGGGGGAATGCAGTCCTGCAGTCTGAGGCAGTGCCGGCACAGCCAGGTGTGGTGTCCGCCGACGTGGTGGCCGTACGCCACCTGGCAATACCGCATGGGAGCAATCCATATACGGTATGGCAACCCAACAGGCAGCATCATCAGAGATGATGGCTCAGGCCATGGATAGGGTGGCCACTTCCATTGTCCCCCCCGAAAGGCTGATGGAGCAACTACAGCTGGCACCAAACTCCATCTGCCAGTCACACAGGGAGGACATGTTGGGGTCCGACAGGGACAGGCGGGCAGCACTGGCGACTCTGCGGGAAGCCATTTCCATAGAGTCCCAGGGCACAGGGAAGCACTGAGGGTGGAACTCCGTCACCTCAGGACGACTCTTGTTGAGCTTGAGGCTTCAACAAACACAAGGACAGAACAGCAGCTGGAGCGTCTCACACGTACGCTCTCAGCTGAGATGCAGGCAACTAGGGCGGAGGTCCGAGCATCCCGTGAGTTGTTGCATGGGGACCTACGCACAATTATCCTCCAGAACGAGACCTTCCACACCTGCATGCTTGCTGCCATGGAGGAGCAGACTAGGGCTTTGCGTGGGCTGCCTCCCATAGTGCCACCACCTCCTGATGCAGCTGCAGAGGGTGAGGAGAGCGACAGCAGTGATTCTCTCACAATAGGGTAACGTGCAGGCCATGAGCCCATGGAGGTGTTTTATTTCCGCAAGATCCACACAGGTGGGTTTTGGTGTGCACCCTGTCCTCGGACCTCCTGGGTGGCCTCCCCCACCCCCACCCCCGGCCCATTAATGGCCATTTTTTATTTATTTATTTTTTTATTTTTGTTTTTTGGACAGTGTGTTGCCTTGTGTGGCTCCCGTGGGCATACGCTGTATTGTGGCTGGGCACATGCAGGCTTGTCATGAATTTGGGTCAGATGCTTGGGTTTGTGTGACAGACACCCCTCCTGCTTCCCATTTCCATGGGCTTGCAAAGGGTGTGCCCAAGTGACATTGACGTACATGGTGACGTTGGACTCCCATTTGATGTGTGGGCAGTCTGTAGTCAATACTGTGTATACATTCAAAGTGCATATTGTTGTTGTATTGTACACTGCATGGTGTTATTGATATGTGCCTCTGCATCCATCTCATCCTCATAATTTGCAGGTCCATTTCTCATGTCCTCACAAGGCGGTTTACCTTGGAACTGGAGTCCATGTTGTAAGCAGTGCACCTACACTCTTGCGTGGCGCTAACACTGTATACTTGGAAGTGTTCGAAGTGCTGCCATTATCAGGTAGTGAGGCTACCAATTTTTTAAGTCTGTAATGTCATGTATAAGGTAGGTTGGAGGTTGTGTAGGTGATTGGTGTTCTTGGTAAGTATTTGGTAATGTGTGTTGTAGGTCCTGCATTACTGTGAACATTTCATGTGTGGCCAGTTTCCATTAGGGTCACTGTAGTTGGTGACACTTGGGGCATGTTGTGGGGATTAATTTGTTTGCTCTCACATTGCATGACATGCCATGGTGTGTTGTGTGGCCGTGCCGGGGAGGGGTTGGGTGACATGACACTGTTCTCATGTAGTATTTTGCAAGTGGGTATTCATTTCTGCTGCATGGAAGTGTGTCTTTTGATGACACTGCATTGGTGGTGTTTGTGTAGGTAGGGATGCACACATTGTGACACTTCCACATGAACAATCTCAGGCTGCTATGGTTCTGACAGTTGACTGTCCCTTTGTTCGTCATAATTGTCAGGTCGAGTCATCATTGCTTATCAGATGGTATGTGCCAGGGCTGTGTGCACTCCACAGGGGTGTGATTTCTATGTGAAGTAATTAGCCACCAGCTGCGTACGGGCTGCCTTACCCCGTGCCCTTTCCCCTCCCATGCGCAGCGGGCGTGCATGTGGTTGGGGATGCGGGGGCACCACCATGTCCACAGCCAGGCCCCGGCGTGTTGCAACATTGTGCAGGACACATGCTGCCACTATGATCCAACACACTACTGGGGGCGCATATAACAGCTGCCCGCCAGAACGGTCAAGGGAGCGAAAGCGTGACTTGAGCACTCCGAATGTGCGCTCCACTATGCCCCGGGTTGCAATATGGCTGTGTTGTATCTTACCTCGGGAGGCATGATGGGGCTCCGAATTGGCGTCATCATGTGGGTGCTCAGAGGGTAGGCAGTGTGCCCTGATGAGGAGGTGATGGGTATCATTAGTGGGTAAGTGACATAACTCTGCATCTGACATGCATGCATGTGCAGTGGCATTTATACTCACCAAGCAGCCATGTATCGCCATGCCGCCTAGCTTCTTGGTCCCGGCTTAGGGTAGACATTCGGTAAATGAAGCTGTCGTGGGTGGAACCTGGTTAGTTGGCATATACTGAGGTGATGATTCCCTTGGCATTACATACTACCTGCACGTTGATGGAATGCCAGTGCTTGCGGTTCCTATAGATGTGCTCAGATGCCCTGGGGGGACATAGTGCCACATGGGTGCAGTCAATGGCACCTAGCACTTTGGGGAATTGTGCCACACCGTAGAAATCCAGGACGGCTGCCTGCCTTTCAGCAGGTGTCCTGGACAGGTATATGTGCCTGCGGACTGATGGGCGTTCAGTGATGATGTTCAAGACCTGGTGTAGGCAGCGTGACTGCGTGGCCTGTGACACCCCACCCACTATGGCACTTGTCCGCTGAAATGATCCAGTGGCCAAGAAGTGCAGTACATTAAGGACCTTCTCCAGGGGGCTGAGTGCTTGGGAGCACAGGGTGGGTGATGTGAGGTCATCCTCCCACTCACTCACCAGGTCCAGTATTATGTGAGGTGGAAACCTGTACCTCCCATACACTTGGTCATCAGGCATCCCAAAAAGGCTGGTTCTGGGAGTGAAAATTCAGGCCCTCACTATCCTCCTCCTCCTCCTTTGGTAACCCACGGCCACTGCTGCTAGGAACGGTATATTCATCCTGACGTCTGAGCTTGTTTGTTGTTTGCGCGCACTTTTATGCTGCGCGGGTCGACGTACGCCTGCTTCCTGCTGGGGTACGTGGTTCCGGATTAGCACATTTTTTGGTGCGCATGCCTTAGCCCCGTTCAATTCCATGGATACGTGTTGTTGGCGAGCGTGTAAAACTTCCCGCGCACCCCTGTAATACACATACCCAAGAAAATCGCGTGTGAGAATTCCCGCACACCCCTGTAATACACATACCCAAGCAAATCGCGTGTGAGAATTCCCGCGCCCCCCTGTAATAGACATACCCAAGCAAATCGCGTGGGAGAATTCCCGCATACCCCTGTAATACACGTGCCCAAGCAAATCGCATGTGAGAATTCCCGCGCCCCCCTGTAATACACATACCCAAGCAAATCGCGTGTGAGAATTCCCACGAACCCCTGCAACATACGTACCCAGGCCAATTGCGTGTACGCGCACTTTCATCCAATTACACGCAATGATACTCTGACGTGTAGTGTTTCCACGTGTGCTCTGTCATCACGTGCTATGAGGGAAACACCCGCGCGCGTCACCTCACAGACGTGCTTACGCACTGAGGGCCTTTGGTCCAATGGAATCGCGTATGCTTGCTGATGCGCTTACGCGCTAAGGCCCTTTCCTCGAATTTCACGTTGACATGCAGGATTTTCACGTGCCAAATCACTCCGTATCAAGCTGGCCACGCGTAAGAACACGGAAGACCACGCTCCTGCCCAGAAGGCCGAATTACTGCCCCCCAGAGTCCCGAGCAGCCTCCCACGAGCCATCTGCTGCTGCCATCCTGCCTGCTGCCACCGTGCCCTGCCATTTTGTGCCTGCACATCTACCATCTGCAGGGGTCCAGTTGCTGTGTCCACCCCTGCTGGAACAGAAGACTCCCGACTGCTATACCATCGCTCCACAGCCCAGCCCCAGGACCCAGTTGCCCACCCACTCCTGCCTCTGGGGTTGTCATGTCGGGCACTGCAACATCTGGAACCAGTGGCAACCCCCGGCCAGAGAGGCAGAGGGGCACCAGCTTCAGTGCCACCGAAGTTGGTGTCCTGGTGGAGCAAGTCCTGGGGCAGTATGATGCCCTCTTCGGATCGTCACGCCCCAACAAGGAAGGACGGGACAGGATCTGGGACGACTTGGTGGTTGCCATCAACGCGGAGGGGGTGGCAACCTGCAACATCCAGAAAGTCAAGAAGCGCTGGGAAGACTTGAGGTCCAGGACCCTCTTGAAGGGCCGGCGCCTCATAGAGGGGGGCCGGGGCCGCATGAGTACCATCCAGGTGAGGGTCCTGGAACGTGTAGACCCAGCGCTCCACGCCCAGATCCTTGCGAGGCAGACCCGTCTGGAGTTCAGCGGTAAGTGGGCAAGCATTGCTGTGTGAGACAGGGCATGTTGCAGTGTGCTGGTTGTCTGATGCTTGTCTGTATGTGTGACATAGGCCATGTACGCATGTATGTGCGCAGGGACATCATGGTCATGAATGTGAGACCAGTAATGTGTGAACCACACGGTTGGTGCATGTGTTTAAATGCAACATGGGGAGCCCTATGCAGATTGGACACATGAGAGCATGCCATTCTCTGTTCCTGGACATGGGTGGGGGTGAGGAATGGGTGCTGATGCCATGTACATGTATGGTATCCATGTCTGTGTGTGTGACCTGCGTGTCTGTGACTTGTGAATGCCATGGATGCATGACACACGTCTGTGACAATGTACAGATTCACAGATGCAGCCTAGTTATCCTTGTATCCACTGTGTCTGGGGAGTACAAGGTCAGATGGATGAAATTACGTTGATGTGTGTGCATGTGATAGGCATGACCCATGATGCATGTGAGTTCCATAACAACATTGTATGTTTGGAGAGTCCCTTGGACATGTATGCAAATGTCCATACCATGTGCCATGCCTGTTACTGCATGTGTTTTGCCTGCACTGACCCATGTGTTGTGGAGGGACATGATGGAAGTGATCTTTGACAGTGCCACTGATCTGCTATTGCTTCCTGTCTAGGGGACCACTGTACAGTACCCTGATGCTTGTGTTCTATGTCTCCCTCTACGCAGCGGCAAATGAAGAAGAGGGCGGAGACGGCGCTGTGGAGCAAAGCGGCGGGGATGCCCCCACGGCTGCAGCGGAAGGGGTGGGGGAGCCCCCAAAGGGGCTTGCAACAGCAGAAGACGGTGTGGAGCCATCCAGGTTGGTGGTTTCCACAGAGGAGGAGGAGGCCGCTACTGAGGGGCACATCGGGCCTGGTGGGGGCATCCCTGCTGGTGCAAGTGGTGCAGTCCAGGGGCAGGAGGCAGCACAGGTCGCCGTGGAGGGGCCTGTGCATGTCACTGTCCCTGACACTGTGACTGCACCACCATGCACCAGCAGGGATGCCCCATCCCAGGCCCGTCCGCAGGTAGGGGGGATGTCCATGTCATCTGACTCCCCTCCACCTGCGGACAAGGGGACCCGTGGCCGTATGGAGAGGGTCCTGATTGGTGTCGCATTGCGCACGGGTGTAATTCGTGATGACGTGCATGCTTCCTGGGAGGAGCTTGCACGTCATCACGAAGAGCACCGTGCCAACGTGGCCCAGTTGGGATTGGCCGTGGTCGGGGGTTTCATACATGTGTCGACCAATCTGGCGGCCCTCTCCTCCTCTGTGGAGACTATACGCCAGTCGTTCTCCATGCCGTATTCCGGCCCAGATGCCACCAGGGCCCCCTGTGGACCTGCCCTGACCAACGCAGCCAGCTTGGTGGGGATCCCATCCCTGCCACAGTCGAGAGTCGGAGGTCCAGCAGGGGTGAACACCACAGCAACTGGACCCCAGCAGATGGAGGATGTGCCGGCATCATTGGGCAGGGTACGTGCACGACGGCGTCGGTGTATTCCATCAGCCTGGATGCCGTCGTGCTGGCAGAGGCAGTTGCGTCGGAGGCAGCAGCGGAGTCAATGTGGGAGGCATCATGGCTCGAGGCAATCTACATCGGAGGGGCAGGCATCAGCCGGAGGGCAGGAGGACCCAGGATGGGAAGTGTCTTCCGTGTGGCAGCGGTTGGGCCAGCAGATAGATGCGGAGCGGTGGCGGGCGGAAGAGGAGCGGCTCACGATGGTCAGGGCGGAGAACTCCATGCGGAGGGCCCTGAGGCGGGCCGAGTGCCTCGAGGGAATCCACAGGGAGTTGGAGGAGGACATGTCGGCGTCCCTGCGGACCCTTGGGGCCATGGAACAGGACCGCCTCCGGGACATCGAACAGGAGTTCGATGATGCCGTGGCCCAGGACACCACGGAGTGAGCCGCTGGACTAGCCCGCCGCCTTTGTACATAATTAATTAGTGTTAGGTTTTTTTTTTTTTTTAATTTGGGGCGCTTGGACTATGCCCCACTTTTTGGTATATAGTTATTAGGTAGGTTTTATTGTAGGTTTCATTTACATCGTTGGGATCATGGACCCTGGATTTGCTCTTTGTACATAGTTTGACAGTGGATTTGTGGCCTTCATCTTTTATTATTTTTTTCACCATGGAGCAGGGTAATTTCACTTTACTTTCCCTTTCGATTTGCTTTGTTGGACAGTGACTTTGGACACAATTTCTTTAGGGTTATTTTGGAGTCCCATTTTCCCTATTTTCTTTTTGTGGACATGCTGCTTTTTGATATTTGTTGCCATTATTGTTTGTTTATATTTCATTCACTTCATTTACACTGTAATACATTTTTGTTTCTTACTTCAATGTGTGGACTTCTCTCATTGGTTTCATGCCTGTCAGAATGTGCGTTTTCACAGTCATGTGTTGCCATTGTGTGGGTCTGACGGACTTCTACTCATGCGCATACTGCTTATTTGTTATCTATCATGTAATGGGTATTTCCATTTTGAATGGATGTAAAGCTTGTTTGGGTGTTTGGACTGGGGTAGCGTGGGGTGGGATTTGGGTGGGCATAGGAGCCTGGGATCTGGATTGTGATGACGTGTTGGCTGGGGGATATGAGTGGGGGCCTGGTGGAGGCTGCCCCTGACTGCTGGGGGGTGGGGGTGCAGAGGGACATGAGTTGGACATGAGCGGGGGCCTGGTGGAGGCTGCCCCTGACTGCTGGGGGGTGGGGGTGCAGGGAGACATGTGTGGGGGCCTGGTGGAGGGAGCCCCTGACTGCTGGGAGGTGGGGGTGCAGGGGGACATGAGTTGGACATGAGTGGGGGCCTGGTGGAGGCTGCCCCTGACTGCTCGGGGGTGGGGGTGCATGGGGACATGAGTTGGACATGAGTGTGGGCCTGGTGGAGGCTGCCCCTGACTGCTGGGGGTGGGGGTGCAGGGAGACATGTGTGGGGGCCTGGTGGAGGGTGCCCCTGACTGCTGGGGGGTGGGGGTGCAGGGGGACATGAGTGGGGGCCTGGTGGAGGGTGCCCCTGGCTGCTGGTGGGTGGGGGTGCAGGGGGACATGAGTGGGGGCCTGGTGGAGGGTGCCCCTGACTGCTGGGGGTAGGGTGGTGGGAGACATGAGTGGGGGCCTGGTGGAGGCTGCCCCTGACTGCTGGGGGGTGGGGGTGCAGGGAGACATGTGTGGGGGCCTGGTGGAGGCTGCCCATGACTGCTGGGGGTGGGGGTGCAGGGAGACTTGTGTAGGGGCCTGGTGGAGGGTGCCCCTGACTGGTGGGGGGTGGGGTGCAGGGGGACATGAGTGGGGGCCTGGTGGAGGGTGCCCCTGACTGCTGGGGGGTGGGGGTGCAGGGGGACATGAGTTGGACATGAGTGGGGGCCTGGTGGAGGCTGCCACTGACTGCTGGGGGGTGGGGTGCAGGGAGACATGTGTGGGGGCCTGGTGGAGGGTGCCCCTGACAGCTGGGGGGTGGGGGTGCAGGGGGACATGAGTGGGGGCCTGGTGGAGGGTGCCCTGCACTGCTGGGGCGTGGGGGTGCAGGGGGACATGAGTGGGGTCCTGGTGGAGGGTGCCCCTGACTGCTGGGGGTGGGGGTGCAGGGGGACATGAGTGGGGGCCTGGTGGAGGGTTCCCCTGGCTGCTGGTGGGTGGGGGTGCAGGGGGACATGAGTGGGGGCCTGGTGGAGGGTGCCCCTGACTGCTGGGGGTTGGGGGTGCTGGTAGACATGAGTGGGGGCCTGGTGGAGGGTGCCCTGCACTGCTGGGGGGTGGGGGTGCAGGGGGACATGAGTGGGGGCCTGGTGGAGGGTGCCCCTGACTGCTGGGGTGTGGGGGTGCAGGGGGACATGAGTTGGACATGAGTGGGGGCCTGGTGGAGGGTGCCCCTGACTGCTGGGGGGTGGGGGTGCAGGGGGACATGAGTTGGACATGATGGGGGCCTGGTGGAGGGTGCCCCTGACTGCTGGTGGGTGGGGGTTCTGGGAGACATGCGTTGGTGATCAGTAGTGCAAGGTGACATGTGGGTTGGCTGGGGGGCATGGCCATGGTGGATGGGCTGCCTGAGGGACATGAGCAGGGGTGCAGGGTAGTCCCCTGTGGTGTGGGCTGCCCGCAGGGGCCGTGGAGGGTGTAGAGGGAACACCTGGGAGGACCCACACGGTCAATTCACGTGTAGTACTACCCAGCACCCCCGAAATACACGTACCCTGCTGAAATCGCGTGTGGAACTTCCCGCGCACCCCGGAATACACGTACCCTGCAGGATTAGCGTGTGGAACTTCACCCGCACCCCGGAATCCACGTACCCTGCAGAATTAGCGTGTGGAACTTCACGCACACCCCGGAATACACGTACCCTGCAGGATTAGCGTGTGGAACTTCACGCGCACCCCGGAATCCACGTACCCTGCAGAATTAGCATGTGGAACTTCATGCGCACCCCGGAATACACGTACCCTGCAGAATTAGCGTGTGGAACTTCCCGCGCACCCGGGAATACACGTACCCAGGCCAATCGCGTGTGGGACTTCCTGTGCACCCCGGAATACACGGAACCTGGGAATTCGCGTGTGGGACTTCCCGCGCACCCCGTAATACACGGACCCAGGCAATTTGCGTGTGGAATTTCCCACGCACCCCGGAATACACGTACCCAGCCAATCGCGTGTGGGACTTCCCGCGCACCCCGGAATACACGTACCCAGGCAAATCGCATGTGGCATTTTCCGCGCACCCCAGAATACATGCACATGCTACTTTTCACACAGCGGGTGTCCGTGTTTGTCGCGTACCCCTTTGCACGTCATTTGTCTTAGAGGGCCACAGTATGTGACATTCATCATGGCTGTATATAGGTGCTTTTTGTTGGGGCACATTTTGGCGCACATTTATTTCAGGGGCAGGGACACTACCACCTTCTTTCTTGTAGCGGACGTGTTTGGGCCTGTGCGCTGGTTTGACCGTGCGCTGGTTTGCCCTATTGGATTCCATGAATACGTGTTGTAGGCGAGCGTGTGGGCGTTCCGCGCACTTGCCTCCTGTACTTTCCCCGTGACGCCCACATTTTGATGAGTTGTTCCCCATTCCGAGTGTTACGCCCCGTGTTCCACCTACTTTTGTTGTGTGCGCCGCGCTATGTGCGATTTCGCTGTGGCCGTGGCGCAGGCCGTTAGATATCCTGTGTACCGGCGTGCGCTGCGCACTTTTTCAGCGCACATCCGATTTTTTTCTCGCGCACGCCCTTCCATGAATCGATGTGCGCTGGTTTCCCTACGATTTTCGCACTTGCACTGCGATTTTTGCACTTTTACTGCGAATCGCACGTTTTGGCACCTCTGCGCGGGAATTTTCGGCGCACATTAATTCCATGAATCGGCCTCTATTGAGTCTTCGGTGTGGGCCGCACACCCTTTACCCACTTTTGGGTTCAGCAATTTTGTTGAGTAAATCAATACATTTTCATTCAAGTGTAGTTATGTTAAGATCCTTTATTTTCTTAAATGCGTGTTTTATTTCAATTTCTCAAAGCAAAAAAAATATAGCTTGACCATTTAGGCAGTTACTGAGGCAAACAAAAAATTCAACCCTATGTGGCTAATGCATTTCGGATTAAAAATCCTTCTTCAGAGCCTGGTTATAAAGTTGTGACTAATTCATAAACACAAAAAGACATATATCGTATATTTGCATATTTGCATCATTTTCATGTTTGTGTAGGTAGGGATGCACACATTGTGACACTTCCACATGAACAATCTCAGGCTGCTATGGTTCTGACAGTTGACTGTCCCTTTGTTCGTCATAATTATCAGGTCGAGTCATCATTGCTTATCAGATGGTATGTGCCAGGGCTGTGTGCACTCCACAGGGGTGTGATTTCTATGTGAAGTAATTAGCCACCAGCTGCGTACGGGCTGCCTCACCCCGTGCCCTTTCCCCTCCCATGCACAGCGGGCGTGCATGTGGTTGGGGATGTGGGGGCACCACCATGTCCACAGCCAGGCCCCGGCGTGTTGCAACATTGTGCAGGACACATGCTGCCACTATGATCCAACACACTACTGGGGGCGCATATAACAGCTGCCCGCCAGAACGGTCAAGGGAGCGAAAGCGTGACTTGAGCACTCCGAATGTGCGCTACACTATGCCCTGGGTTGCAATATGGGCTGTGTTGTATCTTACCTCGGGAGGCATGATGGGGTTCCGAATTTGCGTCATCATGTGGGTGCTCAGAGGGTAGGCACTGTGCCCTGTTGAGGAGGTGATGGGTATCATTAGTGGGTTAGTGACATAACTCTGCATCTGACATGCATGCATGTGCAGTGGCATTCATACTCACCAAGCAGCCATGTATCGCCATGCCGCCCAGCTTCTTGGTCCCGGCTTAGGGTAGACATTCGGTAAATGAAGCTGTCGTGGGTGGAACCTGGTTAGTTGGCATATACTGAGGTGATGATTCCCTTGGCATTAAATACTACCTGCACGTTGATGGAATGCCAGTGCTTGCGGTTCCTATAGATGTGCTCAGATGCCCTGGGGGGACGTAGTGTCACATGGGTGCAGTCAATGGCACCTAGCACTTTGGGGAATTGTGCCACACCGTAGAAATCCAGGATGGCTGCCTGCCTTTCAGCAGATGTCCTGGGCAGGTATATGTGCCTGCGGACTGATGGGCGTGCAGTGATGATGTTCAAGACCTGGTGTAGGCAGCGTGACTGCGTGGCCTGTGACACCCCACCCACTATGGAACTTGTCCGCTGAAATGATCCAGTGGCCAAGAAGTGCAGTACATTAAGGACCTTCTCCAGGGGGCTGAGTGCTTGGGAGCACAGGGTGGGTGATGTGAGGTCATCCTCCCACTCACTCACCAGGGCCAGTATTATGTGAGGTGGAAACCTGTACCTCCCATACACCTGGTCATCAGGCATCCCAAAAAGGCTGGTTCTGGGAGTGAAAATTCAGGCCCTCACTATCCTCCTCCTCCTCCTTTGGTAACCCACGGCCACTGCTGCTAGGAACGGTATATTCATCCTGGCGTCTGAGCTTGTTTGTTGTTTGCGCGCACTTTTATGCTGAGTGGGTCGACGTACGCCTGCTTCCTCCTGGGGTACGTGGTTTCAGATTAGCACGTTTTTTGGTGCGCATACCTTAGCCCCGTTCAATTCCATGGATACGTGTTGTTGGCGAGCGTGTACAACTTCCCGCGCACCCCTGTAATACACATACCCAAGAAAATCGCGTGTGAGAATTCCCGCACACCCCTGTAATACACGTACCCAAGCAAATCGCGTGTGAGAATTCCCATGCCCCCCTGTAATACACATATCCAAGCAAATTGCGTGTGAGAATTCCCGCACACCCCTGTAATACACGTACCCAAGCAAATCGCGTGTGAGAATTCCCGCGCCCCCCTGTAATACACATACCCAAGCAAATCGTGTGTGAGAATTCCCGCGAACCCCTGCAATACACGTACCCAGGCCAATTGCGTGTACGCGCACTTTCATCCAATTACACGCAATGATACTCTGATGTGTAGTGTTTCCACGTGTGCTCTGTCATCACGTGCTATGAGGGAAACACCCGCGTGCGTCACGTCACAGCCCCGCTTACGCGCTGAGGGCCTTTGGTCCAATGGAATCGCGTATGCTTGCTGATGCACTTACGCGCTAAGGCCTTTTCCTCGAATTTCACGTTGGCGTGCAGATTTTCACGTGCCAAATCACTCCGTATCAAGCTGGCCACGCGTAAGCACACGGAAGACCACGCTCCTGCCCAGAAGGCCGAATTACTGCCCCCCAGAGCCCCGAGCAGTCTCCCACGAGCCATCTGCTGCTGCCCTCCTGCCTGCTGCCACCGTGCCCTGCCATTTTGTGCCTGCACATCTACCATCTGCAGGGGTCCAGTTGCTGTGTCCACCCCTGCTGGAACAGAAGACTCCCAACTGCTATACCATCGCTCCACAGCCCAGCCCCAGGACCCAGTTGCCCACCCACTCCTGCCTCTGGGGTTGTCATGTCGGGCACTGTAACATCTGGCACCAGTGGCAACCCCCGGCCAGAGAGGCAGAGGGGCAACAGCTTCAGTGCCACCGAAGTTGGTGTCCTGGTGGAGCAAGTCCTGGGGCAGTATGATGCCCTCTTCGGATCGTCACGCCCCAACAAGGAAGGACGGGACAGGATCTGGGACGACTTGGTGTTTGCCATCAACGCGGAGGGGGTGGCAACCCGCAACATCCAGAAAGTCAAGAAGCGCTGGGAGGACTTGAGGTCCAGGACCCTCTTGAAGGCCCGGCGCCTCATAGAGGGGGGCCGGGGCCGCATGAGTACCATCCAGGTGAGGGTCCTGGAATGTGTAGACCCAGCGCTCCACGCCCAGATCCTTGCGAGGCAGACCCGTCTGGAGTTCAGCAGTAAGTGGGCAAGCATTGCTGTGTGAGACAGGGCATGTTGCAGTGTGCTGGTTGTATGATGCTTGTCTGTATGTGTGACACAGGCCATGTACGCATGTATGTGTGCAGGGACATCATGGTCATGCATGTGAGACCAGTAATGTGTGAACCACACGGTTGGTGCATGTGTTTAAATGCAACATGGGGAGCCCTATGCAGATTGGACACATGAGAGCATGCCATTCTCTGTTCCTGGACATGGGTGGGGGTGAGGAATGGGTGCTGATGCCATGTACATGTATGGTATCCATGTCTGTGTGTCTGACCTGCGTGTCTGTGACTTGTGAATGCCATGGATGCATGACACACGTCTGTGACAATGTACAGATTCACATATGCAGCCTAGTTATCCTTGTATCCACTGTGTCTGGGGTGTACAAGGTCAGATGGATGAAATTACGTTGATGTGTGTGCATGTGATAGGCATGACCCATGATGCATGTGAGTTCCATAACAACATTGTATGTTTGGAGAGTCCCTTGGACATGTATGCAAATGTCCATACCATGTGCCATGCCTGTTACTGCGTGTGTTTTGCCTGCACTGATCCATGTGTTGTGGAGGGACATGATGGAAGTGATCTTTGACAGTGCCACTGATCTGCTTTTGCTTCCTGTCTAGGGGACCACTGTACAGTACCCTGATGCTTGTGTTCTATGTCTCCCTCTACACAGCGGCAAATGAAGAAGAGGGCGGAGACGGCGCTGTGGAGCAAAGCGGCGGGGATGCCCCCACGGCTGCAGCGGAAGGAGTGGGTGAGCCCCCACAGGGGCTTGCAACAGCGGAAGATGGTGTGGAGACATCCAGGTTGGTGGTTTCCACAGAGGAGGAGGAGGCCGCTACTGAGGCGCACATGGGGCCTGGTGGGGGCATCCCTGCTGGTGCAAGCGGTGCAGTCCAGGGGCAGGAAGCAGCACAGGTCGCCGTGGAGGGGCCTGTGCATGTCACTGTCCCTGACACTGTGACTGCTCCACCATGCACCAGCAGGGATGCCCCATCCCAGGCCCGTCCGCAGGTAGGGGGGATGTCCATGTCATCTGACTCCCCTCCACCTGCGGACGAGGGGACCCGTGGCCGTATGGAGAGGGTCCTGATTGGTGTTGCATTGCGCACGGGTGTCATTCGTGATGACGTGCATGCTTCCCGGGAAGAGCTTGCACGTCATCACGAAGAGCACCGTGCCAACGTGGCCCAGTTGGGATCGGCCGTGGTCGGGGGTTTCATACATGTGTCGACCAATCTGGCGGCCCTCTCCTCCTCTGTGGAGACTATACGCCAGTCGTTCTCCATGCCGTCTTCCGGCCCAGATGCCACCAGGGCCCCCTGTGGACCTGCCCCGACCAACGCAGCCAGCTTGGTGGGGATCCCATCCCTGCCACAGTCGAGAGTCGGAGGTCCAGCAGGGGTGGACACCACAGCAACTGGACCCCAGCAGATGGAGGATGTGCCGGCATCATTGGGCAGGGTACGTGCACGACGGCGTCGGTGTATTCCATCAGCCTGGATGCCGTCGTGCTGGCAGAGGCAGTTGCGTCGGAGGCAGCAGCGGAGTCAACGTGGGAGGCATCATGGCTCGGGGCAATCTACATCGGAGGGGCAGGCATCAGCCGGAGGGCAGGAGGACCCAGGACGGGAAGTGTCTTCCGTGTGGCAGCGGTTGGGCCAGCAGATAGATGCGGAGCGGCGGCGGGTGGAAGAGGAGCAGCTCACGATGGTCAGGGCGGAGAACTCCATGCGGAGGGCCCTGAGGCGGGCCGAGTGCCTCGAGGGAATCCGCAGGGAGTTGGAGGAGGACATGTCGGCGTCCCTGCGGACCCTTGGGGCCATGGAATAGGACCGCCTCCGGGACATCGAACAGGAGTTCGATGATGCCCTGGCCCGGGACACCACGGAGTGAGCCGCTGGACTAGCCCGGCGCCATTGTACATAGTTAATTAGTGTTAGGTTTTTTTTTTTAATTTGGGGCGCTTGGACTATGCCCCACCTTTTGGTATATAGTTATTAGGTAGGTTTTATTGTAGGTTTCATTTACATCGTTGGGATCATGGACCTGGATTTGCTCTTTGTACATAGTTTGACAGTGGATTTGTGGCCTTCATCTTTTATTATTTTTTTCACCATGGAGCAATGGATTTTCACTTTACTTTCCCTTTCGATTTGCTTTGTTGGACAGTGACTTTGGACACAATTTCTTTAGGGTTATTTTGGAGTCCCATTTCCCTTATTTTTGTTTTGTGGACATGCTGCTTTTTGATATTTGTTGCCATTATTGTTTGTTGATATTTCATTCACTTCATTTACACTGTAATACATTTTTGTTTCTTACTTCAATGTGTGGACTTCTCTCATTGGTTTCATGCCTGTCAGAATGTGCGTTTTCACAGTCATGTGTTGCCATTGTGTGGGTCTGACGGACTTCTACTCATGCGCATACTGCTTATTTGTTATCTATCATGTAATGGTTATTTCCATTTTGAATGGATGTAAAGCTTGTTTGGGTGTTTGGACTGGGGTAGCGTGGGGTGGGATTTGGGTGGGCATAGGAGCCTGGGATCTGGATTGTGATGACGTGTTGGCTGGGGGATATGAGTGGGGGCCTGGTGGAGGCTGCCCCTGACTAATGGGGGGTGGGGGTGCAGAGGGACATGAGTTGGACATGAGTGGGGGCCTAGTGGAGGCTGCCCCTGACTGCTGCGGCGTAGGGGTGCAGGGAGACATGTGTGGGGGCCTGGTGGAGGGTGCCCCTGACTGCTGGGGGGTGGGGGTGCAGGGGGACATGAGTGGGGGCCTGGTGGAGGGTGCCCCTGGCTGCTGGTGGGTGGGGTTGCAGGGGGACATGAGTGGGGGCCTGGTGGAGGGTGCCCCTGACTGCTGGGGGTAGGGTGGTGGGAGACATGAGTGGGGGCCTGGTGGAGGCTGCCCCTGACTGCTGGGGGGTGGGGGTGCAGGGAGACATGTGTGGAGGCCTGGTGGAGGCTGCCCCTGACTGCTGGGGGTGGGGGTGCAGGGAGACATGTGTGGGGGCCTGGTGGAGGGTGCCCCTGACTGGTGGGGGGTGGGGGTGCAGGGGGACATGAGTGGGGGCCTGGTGGAGGGTGCCCCTGACTGCTGGGGGGTGGGGGACATGAGTTGGACATGAGTGGGGGCCTGGTGGAGGCTGGCACTGACTGCTGGGGGGTGGGGTGCAGGGAGACATGCGTGGGGGCCTGGTGGAGGGTGCCCCTGACTGCTGGGGGGTGGGGGTGCAGGGGGACATGAGTGGGGGCCTGGTGGAGGGTGCCCCTGGCTGCTGGTGGGTGGAGGTGCAGGGGGACATGAGTGGGGGCCTGGTGGAGGGTGCCCCTGACTGCTGGGGGGTGGGGGTGGTGGGAGACATGAGTGGGGGCCTGGTGGAGGCTGCCCCTGACTGCTGGGGGGTGGGGGTGCAGGGAGACATGTTTAGGGGCCTGGTGGAGGGTGCCCCTGACTGCTGGGGGGTGGAGGTGCTGGGAGACATGAGTGGGGGCCTGGTGGAGGGTGCCCTGCACTGCTGGGGCGTGGGGGTGCAGGGGGACATGAGTGGGGTCCTGGTGGAGGGTGCCCCTGACTGCTGGGGGGTGGGCATAGCTCTCAACTCACCCGCATTTGGCGGGTGTCACCCGCCTTGCAGAGGGCTGACTCACCCGCCAAGCCTCCTGCATGCCCATTCTTTCCAATGGGCGTCTCACCCGCCAAAAACAAAATCGGGTGATTTCACCCGCCTTTGCGAGACAAATGGTTGAGAGCTATGGGGGTGGGGGTGCAGGGGGACATGAGTGGGGGCCTGGTGGAGGGTTCCCCTGGCTGCTGGTGGGTGGGGGTGCATGGGGACATGAGTGGGGGCCTGGTGGAGGGTGCCCTGCACTGCTGGGGGGTGGGGGTGCAGGGGGACATGAGTGGGGGCCTGGTGGAGGGTGCCCCTGACTGCTGGGGTGTGGGGGTGCAGGGGGACATGAGTTGGACATGAGTGGGGGCCTGGTGGAGGGTGCCCCTGACTGCTGGGGGGTGGGGGTGCAGGGGGACATGAGTTGGACATGAGTGGGGGCCTGGTGGAGGGTGCCCCTGACTGCTGGTGGGTGGGGGTGCTGGGAGACATGCGTTGGTGATCAGTAGTGTAAGGTGACATGTGGGTTGGCTGGGGGGCATGGCCATGGTGGATGGGCTGCCTGCGGGACATGAGCAGGGGTGCAGGGTAGTCCCCTGTGGTGTGGGCTGCCCGCAGGGGCCGTGGAGGGTGTAGAGGGAACACCTGGGAGGACCCACACGGTCAATTCAAGTGTAGTACTACGCGGCACCCCCGAAATACACGTACCCTGCTGAAAGCGCGTGTGGAACTTCCCGCGCACCCCGGAATACGCGTACCCTGCAGGATTAGCGTGTGGAACTGCACGCGCACCCCGGAATCCACGTACCCTGCAGAATTAGCGTGTGGAACTTCACGCGCACCCCGGAATACACGTACCCTGCAGGATTAGCGTGTGGAACTTCATTCGCTCCCCGGAATACACGTACCCTGCAGAATTAGCGTGTGGAACTTCCCCCGGAATACACGTACCCAGGCAAATCACATGTGGCATTTTCCGCGCACCCCAGAATACACGCACACGCTACTTTTCACACAGCGGGTGTCCGTGTTTGTCGCGTACCCCTTTGCACGTCATTTGTCTTAGAGGGCCACAGTATGTGACATTCATCATGGCTGTATATAGGTGCTTTTTGTTGGGGCACATTTTGGCGCACATTATTTCAGGGGCAGGGACACTACCGCCTGCTTTCTTGTGGCGGACGTGTTTGGGCCTGTGCGCTGGTTTGCCCTATTGGATTCCATGAATACGTGTTGTAGGCGAGCGTGTGGGCGTTCCGCGCACTTGCCTCCTGTACTTTCCTGTACTTTCCCCGTGACGCCCACATTTTGACGAGTTGTTCCCCATTCCGAGTGTTACGCCCCGTATTACGCCTACTTTTGTTGTGTGCGCCGCGCTATGTGCGATTTCGCTGTGGCCATGGCGCACGCCGTTAGATATCCTGTGCGCCGGCGTGCGCTGCGCACTTTTTCAGCGCACATCCGATTTTTTTCTCGCGCACGCCCTTCCATGAATCGATGTGCGCTGGTTTCCCTGCAAATTAACAAGCATTGGACAATATTACAAAATGATGAAAGAACCAAAAATCTCTTCTCAGATGCTCCGACCTTTGCCTATCAAAGATCCAGTAACTTGAGAAATATGTTAGTGAATACCAGAGACACAGTAAAGAAAAAGATCAATCCCAAAAGAACAGGAACTTTTCCTTGCTTGAGTTGCAGCAACTGCAATAACATCATTAAAAGAGGGGTGGCTCCCCACCCATACACCGGCGAAAAGATCACAATTAAATGCTATGCTACGTGCAACACAGAGAACTGCATTTACTTCATACGATGCCCATGTGGGCTATATTATGTAGGAGAAACGGGCCGAAATATCAAAACTCGCATGAACGAGCACAAGTCATCTATACGCAACCAAAATATGAACTCAGCAATTGCGAGATATTTTAATGAGAAGAAACACAGTATCGCACAAGTGAAGTTTCAGGTCTTGGAAATTATGGAGACACAAGACTCCCACGTGGACACCAGAAAAAGAAGACAGCAGAAAGCAGCCTATTGGGTATACCTATTAGAGGCACTGTGCCCGAAAGGTCTTAATGAAGAATTGGATCTAAATTGTTTTTTTATAAACCCAATTTGTTTTGATTTGTTTTGTCCTACCAACATAATATGATGATGTGAAGAGTTACATACATATAAACATTTTAAGTTTCAATTGAATGTAAATGTCTAGACATCAGCACTATTAAGATGCAAATAATAGTACTGGGCCCTTTAACAAATGGCTAAATTGGTAATTCCCTTGCGCATGTCATAAGAATAGTGTATCCCACTTATACCGTATTGACTTCTGCTCACAAATCTTTACCCGCTCCTTATTATCCTCAAATGCAACTAACGAGATTACGCATCTCCGTATTGAGAGAGTATACAACGGCAAGCATGTCAGTGGCCTCCGTAGAGCACACACCCCCACTGGAATGATTCATGACTTCAATTAAGTTACCACTTAAGGGCAGCACAGACAATGCATGGATAATACCAAGTGAACATGGACATGGTTTGAAATAATATAGAAAACACAGTGATAGACATAGTCACACCTACGAGCATGTCGAGTTACGATAAGAGCACAGTGTATAACGATAAGTGCAAAGTACAGAATAAACACAAAGGAGATAAAAGTGACACAATCCACTGAAGGATTACATTTGCACCAGGCATAATTAATGGAGCGGATTCATAGATGCTATAACAAATGGGAATTATGACTTGCCATAACAAATGCACTGATGAGACTTTCTTGTTTATGTTTTTATTACCTGTTGATTGTATGTATGTAACTGTGTGTGCCCTGTATATTTTGAATTGACTAAAAATGTCACACACAACGTTAATATATGAAAATGATGCAAATATGCGAATATACGACATATGTCTTTTTGTGTTTATGAATTAGTCACAACTTTATAACCAGGCTCTGAAGAAGGATTTTTAATCCGAAATGCATTAGCCACATAGGGTTGAATTTTTTGTTTGCCTCAGTAACTGCCTAAATGGTCAAGCTATATTTTTTTTGCTTTGAGAAATTGAAATAAAACAAGCATTTAAGAAAATAAAGGATCTTAACATAACTACACTTGAATGAAAATGTATTGATTTACTCAACAAAATTGCTCAACCCAAAAGTGGGTAAAGGGTGTGCGGCCCACACCGAAGACTCAATGGTCTTGGTCTTTTCTTCTAGTTCACTTTTTTAGTGCCCTACACAGTGGCACTTGACTGTGGGCTGCACCCTACTAATGAACCTTTAATTGAAAATACAGATGTATTGAACTATTACATATCCATACCAACAATAGCAGTGCACTCTCGCCCTCTTTTTGGTTGCTATTATTACCTTGAATAAATATATATTCTTACTATACACTGACCTTGTTCCTAGCTCATTGGTGGTACAGAAGGTATTTGCTGGGGTGGTGCAAAATAGGTTGGAGGCTTCAGTAAAGTTGAATCTGTATAAATGCGTTGGGTGCGCACCCCTTTGCTTGGGGGGAAGGAGCTCCCTGAGTTGAGAATGACCGCCTAATAAATCGCGACACAGTGTAGCAGCCCACGCATTGAGAGCATACCAGTTTTCAGCTCAAGCGTACAGGAGTAGGCCTGTGCGCCGGAAGCAGGTCATTGGAGACATGGAAGGGCGACTTGTGGGCTGAGTACAGCAGTCCCAGCAGTCAGCGAGTACCGAACTGCCAGGGCTTATCACTTGGGGAGGACAGTGACTGATCACAGCACCAGCAACCAACCAACTGTGGGTGCAGAGCAAAAACTAGAAAAGAACACTCATCTGAATATAAACTTTGAGTTGCCTCCTCATTCGGGGATGGTCCTAAAGGGGACTACGCAGATGTGTACAGTTGCCTGAAACGTTCAGGCCTTGAGCCCAGATACAGATAAGGAACAAGTTACTTACCATAACTCTTGTTCTGCAGCATGGGCCTTGCATGGATTGTTACTTACCTGTAACTCTTGTTCTCTAGCATGGGTCTCGCATGGATTCACATGCTCAAGAATATTCCCCGTCGTCAGGCTGGAAATCCTTGGCAAAAAGAAAGCAGTTAAGCTTTAAACTTAAAACTGCTCGTCTCCTTTATAGCCTATCAGTGCCCCCAGCCAATTACACTTGTCCTCCTAAACTCCAGCCATGGTGGCCATCTTCAGATTTGGTAGCGCACGTAAAGTGGCACTATGAACCAAAAAGAGCCAGAGAGGCGAAGGAAGGAGGGTTTGCATGGGAATCCTTGTAAGACCCATGCTGGAGAACAAGAGTCACATGCAAGTAACTTGTTACTTCTCCAGCATGGGGTGTTGCATGGATTCACATGCTCATGAACACGATTACACAGAAGTACATACACACAACCACAGGAGGTGGCAAGGCTCACAGAAGCAATATACGTATCCCTCGAACAGACTCCCCTCAAACAAACAGGTTGTGTAGCACCGCTTGGCCAACCTGGGACTCCTCCCTGGAATCCCTGTTCACGCAGTAGAATATTATGAAGGTGTGGGTCAACCTTTACATAGCACCCCTGCAAATGTCGAGCAAGGGAACACAAGACAGAAACGCTGTCATTGCTGCAATGCCTCTGGTGGAGTGAGCTCTCAGCCGGCCTGGAAGAGGTCTTTTGGGCAGACGATGACAGTGCATGATATGGTGGAGAGCCACCTGGATATGGAAGCCTTAGGCAGGGCCTTACTGTGTCCCAAAGCCCCAAAATTAACAAACAGCTGAGACGTCTTCCAAAAATCCTTTGTGCAATCCACATAGAACTTGAAGATACAAGCAACGTCCCGCAAATTCAACGCCTTTTCAGCAGGCATAGAATGGGTCAGAAAGCAAACTGGCAGGACCAAAATCTTGTTGAGATGAAAGTCTGAAGGAACCTTTGGAATGAAGGTGGGATGAG
This sequence comes from Ambystoma mexicanum, assembly GCF_040938575.1. Classification (NCBI taxonomy): domain Eukaryota; kingdom Metazoa; phylum Chordata; class Amphibia; order Caudata; family Ambystomatidae; genus Ambystoma; species Ambystoma mexicanum. Next base: position 1,475,126,002 of record NC_090935.1, on the reverse strand, counting down.
TCAGCAGCACCACCTTTGTAGCATGGAAGGTCAAGTACGGCTACTTGTAGTAGAGTGCCTGAATCTCCCCAACCCGCCTGGATTAAGTGATGGCCACCAGGAAAGCAGTCTTCCACCAGAGAAACATTAAAGGGGCACGATGCATTGGCTCAAATGGAGTCCCCATGAACTTAGTCAAGACCATGTTCAGTCCCCAAGCCGGGGCAGGAGCCTTCACCAGGGAAAAGTCCTGAACCTGTAATTATCATGAAATAATATTGCTGGGTTCTCCGAAGAGGTAGGCTGACCCTGTTCACCTGTTTTTTTACTATAGAGCCCCCTGGGCAGAATAGGGTCTCATCCAGGAGCCCCTGTATAATCATTAATTCAGAATATACATACAGGAAAAGGATCACATTGATCTTGTTTTCGAGTATAAGGGCCGGCTTGGAGAAATACTCTTTACACATCTGCACTGATAAGAGAGGTATTGAGGTCTTGCACTATACAAAGTAGTTTATTGGGATATGTTCTGAAATGGCATTCCCCATTGTTGGACATTTGAGAACCACTTAACGTGAAGCGTTAGTCCTCTCTGTGGCAATTTAAGTATGTTTCCACTCTTACACTGCAGTTGGAGAGGAACGTTCGCTGCATGCATTACAACAGTCTACACCATGGATGCTTTAGACCACAGCCTCAGGTATGCTTGGTTTCGTGCCGCGATACGATATCTTAATTAACAAACAAATTAGGCATTTCTTTTAACCAGAAGACGGATGGGGGGTCTTACTATGTACCCTTAGTGTCCGATAGATGGTTCCTTTTAGCACATTGGAAGTTTGAGATGATTGGTGGCTCGAAGTTTACAAGCTGAGGAATGAGACCAGGAAAAAACTCTTCTACGAGATACACCAGACTGCTGGGATAACGATATGGGCAGTAGAGGTTGGCGACTCTGTTATATCACAACTGGTGAATGTGTGCTTTGATAGAGCACCACAGATGAGAATTAGAGGTTAATACCCTATTCTGCATCATGTTATTGCCAGTATTTATGTTACCCTGCATTTGTGGTTGAAGACAGAGTCGTCCCCCGCCATACAATCAGAAATTAACATATGGTAAATGTTCTGAAATTTAAAATAGTGGGAGCACAAGAGATAATGTGATGGTTTGTGCACAGGCAGTTTGGGGTTTTAATTTGATTTGTTGTTCATGTCATTTTTAGACTCAATAGACAACACGGGATGGTGCAAGAAAAAGAAAAAATATAAAAGAGAAAAAAACAATATGCTACTTTCAAGTCCTGAGGAAGACCGACATAAGCTAATTTTTTTAATTAAATGTAATACAGTCGAAGCTAGGAGAAAAGGGAAATTCACTAATTAAGGGCAGCGTTTTTGTGCTCCTTCAAATTACTTTTAGTTGACGAATGCTTGAAATATGCTATAACTGTGACAAACATTCCAATACGTTTTCTTGTTGCAATTCTTAAATGGGCAACAGCTTACATATATTGACAATGATACAGAAATCCATGGTCGAGATTTTCTCAGACCAATGGTCCGGATGAATTACGAATTGGATATTTTTTTATATGTACGGATTTGTACATGTATGCTTTGCACATTTTACACAATATAGCAATGAGGAGAATTTGCACAATGTTGAAAAACTTTCATGAATAATGGATTGTATATGGAATTTAAAAAAGTATTTTCATAAAAATTAAGAATATGTTATAATGAATTGGTACTGAGCATTGAACCATCACATTTCTTCACTACTATCTGAGCCCTAATTTGAATTAATTGAAATAATTTCAGTGCCGTGAGTCATCAATACTTGTACTTTAATAGTGACTCATACCACACAAATGTTTTTGTATGTGTAGATTATGGGTACTTCACCTGCAGAATGTTTCCACAATGGTTTCCTCCTCAAGCACATCCCGATTCACAAAAGAAATTAGACTAGGGGCTGTGTCAGTCACTGCACACATTTCCCCTGTATCTGGTCTCTGCTGTTGGGGATCAGGAACAGGTGAAAACGCAATACATAATTCGGCAAGCGCCACCTACAATCCAAAATTAATTGTATTGGAGTAGAGTTAGGAGAGAGTTGGCAAGTGAGGAGGGACACACAGCTTGTAGGCGTTCTTTGATTGTTAACCTACCCATTGACTGACCATGGGCATACTAATTCCTATGACCATTTCCACCTAGTACCTGCCCCTACCCACCAAAAACACATGCTCCTGCGATCTCTCTATGCTATATTTATCAAGCATTTACATCTACCTTTGGCCTACCAGTGTTATTTCTAAGCTGTCTGCTGAGAGTTAATAGCTTAATTGCAGCTTTAAAATATGTGCTAGTCTAAAAAAAACGTCTGAACCAAGTGTGCCTTCAGACGCTTAATATATATAACGTGATCAAGCGGTGTGAGTACTGCGAAACGCGTCGTTACTTTGTCTTTTTCCTTGTCATGCTGACTAACCTAAAATAAAAGGGATTCGTTAGTCTGGACCTGCCTCAGTGTTCCTGCCTCTTTGTAGAAAGTCATTTGGGCATTTTCTGCTGTTTTTGGGAGTGCATCCCATCCATTTTTCCTGTTTCCATTTCGGATCAGGGTTTTTTCCCCCATTCAATATATATATATGGCTTTAGCCACCTTCTTCACACATTCTTCGGCCATAATGAGAGATTTCAGAACAAATAATTAAAGTAAAATCTACGCTATTCTGAAGAAAGACTACATTTGTATTCATCTCCATTGGCTGTGCAGTGGTTTTTAAAACGAGAGCTGGTTAGAAATGGATCTAAAATGCTTGCTGTTGAGCTTCACATGACTTCAGTGCCATTTAACAATGTTTACATTCGGTTAAATGTTGCAAAAAGAAATGATCTGTACAGTCGAAAGAATAAAACCCATCGGGAGTAGCAGAACGCACAAGAGACCCACACCGCAGCACACATCCCATCACACCCCCACATACTTTGTTCTGATTGCTGTCAGTAGTCTTTTCACTTGAAATACTGTTACAGAGGAAATCTTGTCAACGCAAACAAGCAGCGCCTACTTTCCTTCTTTTGTTGTACCATCTTTGGAAGGCAATGGGACACCTTTGTTCAATACGTGTAAAATCTCGAACGTGTAAAGAAGAACGGCGATTGATTTGAAGGCAAGTGTTTCTATTCACATCTATCCCAAATCCAACTCTCTCCATATGTGCTCTTGCACACATGTAAACACGAGGATAGCGATTTGTGTTGTGACCCTCCTTGCCCTGTCAACAAACAATAGTGTTAGGTGTCTCTGCCCCTTTAAGGGAGAAACAATGGACCGGGAGGGGTGACGAATGACGTGAGAGGAAAGGAGGAGGAGAGTTAATGGAACGAGTTAGTTCCAAGTTTGTATTTGAATAAATTAGACGTGTTTAGCAGCTCCGGTGTCGTGTCCTTTATTGCAATGCCCATCCAGGCAACAACTGGCGACGAGGCTGTCGCCTACGGACCGGAGCACAATCCTCCAAGCGGGTGTTCCCACCTCGCCTATGCATCCTTGCTAGCTGGTGATCCCACCACGCTGCGGCTCCCTCAGAGAGAGCATGAGATTCCGCAATCTGTATATCTCGCCCACGTGTGCCGGCGATCCCGGCGAGTGAAAAAAAAAAGAAAGTTGCTCGATCCCAAGAACGAAGATTCCATCAGTCTTGCTGTGCTAACCATAACATTCCACGTGCGGAGTGACAGGAGTCACCTCACGTGTAGGCCGCGCGACAACCTGCCAGCGGTTCTCTTTTTGGCTTACTGCACAAAAACCCAGACTCATTTAAAAGTGGAAAAGGTCGCTTTAATGTGACAGGCCCAAGCTTACAATTAATGCTCACCTGGCTCCATGTCCTTACAGACTAACGAAATATTTAAACCACCAATTAACTAATTACGCATTTTCATTTCCCCAACAATTAAATAATTAAATAAAGCCATTTCCTCCCTAAATGTCCCTTGGACCCTACCATCCCCTTTCCCAGGCGTCCCGCTTTCTCCCTGGGGCCATGCCCCTCCAGGCTCAATACCTGTTCCCCCGGGGTGGCCCGCTTGTGCAAACACCACCATCTCCTCCTTTCCCGTGTCATTCCCCCATTGTGCTTCCCTCCCCCCACATCAAAAGGGGCCATGCCCCCGGAGCCCAAACCCACTTCAATCCCATCTGTACTCCCCTCTACACCAATCTCCCCCTTCCTATGACCTGCAGCCAGACTGACCTGCCACATCAGCAACATAAGTTTTACATCACAACTTCTCAACTGTCCCGACCTGTCACACATAACTACCAGCCAGTCGCCCCTTAACCTACCAAAAAACTCTCTCACAAACCGCCCTGGGACGTAAAAAACCCCCAACCAACCAACCTCCCATGGTCCTCCCCCCACCTTTAATAAACCAAACCCCAAACCTAAACCAAAATGAAGGGGTGGGAGGGCGGGACAATAGCCAAGTCCAACCGTCGCCTGCCTCCCGAACCTTCCCTGCCCCCTTAAATACCCCAGTGGGGCGCTCTGCCCCCACGGCCACTCCCTGGCCGTGTGCAGCGCCTAAAACTTCCCCGGGGGGAAACGCTTTGCGTTCCCCCCGGGGCCCCTCTTCCTTTTCTTACCCTTTGTTGCTGACACGTGCTATCAAGCAGCACGCACATAAAGGTTGGTGGCCTCCCATTTTCAACCCTGCTGCCAGAGTCGCTCATACGTGCTGGCTGCCCAGCCCTGAGACATCCAAGTCACTACACAATCACATGGCCCATGCCCTCATCAACACTTGTGGCACATGGGGACAAACAAACGGAACAGGCATGTCTCACTGTCCCACGGACAGCCCAGTACAACATCCCTCCCATGGCCAAACCATCCATTCCACAGGGCACACTGGGCCTGCAAGGTCCACACACACCACCCACCAGAAGTGAACAAGGCTTCTTCAAGTGTGGCCGTGTACTCCACATAGACCTTGCGCCCTGCAACCAAGGTGAAGGCCTGTAAAGAACTGTGGTGTATCGACACCAGGATTTTCCCCCTCCTCGCCAGACTCACCAGCCATCATGAGCAACCCCGCCACTCTGCCTCCTGTGCACAGGGTCAAATCAGTTTTGCTGCGAATGCGGCTCCAATTCTCCATGACCCCCCCAAGCAGACAAAGGGCCCAGAAGGACTGAGTGGATGGAAGAATTTAACCACTTTGTAAAGGTGGCGGGGGAGGAGAACCCACCCAATCTCAGTGCCATATTCATCAAACTGGTTGGCAGAAAGATAAAAACCATTGTTAAGACGATTCCACCGGCAGATCAACCTGATTTCACCTCACTGATCAATGCCCTGAACAGAAAACCTGTGATTGGACTGAACCAAGACTACGAGAGGTATATGTTCAATCAATTCACGCATAAGGCCGGAGCGACTGTTGATGAGTTTATCACCTGCTTGAGGGTCAAAGGCACCCACTGTCAATTCCACGCATTCTCCCTGGAGGAAGCCATATGACTGCGGGTCATAGAAGGCTGCCTGTCCCCTACCCTCAGGAAACAGCTGTTGAAGAAGCCCCTCTCGAACGACGAAGTTAGTGAGCTTGCAAGGATCTTCGAAAGGGTTGACGCCCAGGCCACCTCCATGACGGGCACCACCGCCACAAAACATCACAACAATTAACTTATTGCTGCAGTCCAGCAAACAACCCAATGGCCCGGGCGAGAGAAACCACACCCTACAGATCGACCGGCCAACCCGGGCCCAGACAATAAAGGCAGTGCTATAGGTGTGGGATGGCAGAGGTGCGCCAACTGAGGGAGACAAGGAAACTTCCAATCCGTTTGCAGGGAGGGGGGTGCTATTCCCTACCCCGAAACAAAATCCACAGCTGCCCATCAGGTTGTTTAGGTCCTACCACCCAGGGCAACAACAATATGTCAGAGCAGTAGAAGTATACCACACACCTGATTATCCCCAAGAGTACGGCTACTACGACCAGCCCTCACATCTGGTTGATGAATACGATGAGCCCCCTCGCGACTACCAGGACTATGAGGACATGCACCAAGTCACGCCCTATCATGGCAGTGCCAACTACGACCAACCGCCCCAGGATGAATATGTCAACCTCATTCAGGATGACAGGGAGGCGAGAGAAGCACCGAGAATCCCAGTCAAAATGGGGAACTGTCAATTCTGCTTCCTAGTAGACTCTGGCGCTACGGTTAACATCATGGGGGAGCAGGAATACCAGCAGATCCCTGACAGAACGTCACTGGAGAAGACATACTCGAGAATTTTTCAGTGGGGAACGACATTGTCCCTGCATGCGATTGGATATTTCAAACGCCAGCTCATCCACAAGGGTCTGAAAGTGGACACAACCATATGTCATCAGAAGCCAGAAGAAGGGCCAGTGCCTCCTCAACTAACATATGGTGTCGTGCCTAGTGCTCATCGACATCCATTTACACTAAGGAGATATAATACACTAATCTTCAGGGCGATGCGGAAGCGATGGGGCCGTGTGCGCGATGGATGCGTTCAACCCCCACAGGCTCATCACCAAAGAAGACGTCCTAGCAAGGTTTCCCCAACTATGCTCGAGACTGGGAAGGCTCAAAGGTTCCCCTATAAAGCTACACATCGATCCATCGGTGCGGCCCGTCCCTCAGCACCCCAGAAGTGTGGGCTTTCATCTCCATAGTCTCCATAGAGCTGGATCAACCACTCACCAATGGCATCATCGAGCACGCTACAGGGCCGACCCCATGTGAGTCCTCCTTGGTCATCGTGCCGAAAGAAGGTGGACGGCTATGCATGTGCATGAATATGAGGATGGCGAACACTGCAATCCAAAGAGAGCATTACCCGGGGCCGTGCATAGAAGACATGATAGTACAACTTAACAAATCAGTGATGTTTTCGAAGCTCGACCTGATTCAGGGGTACCACCAGCTAGAACTACACCCGAATCAAGGGGCACCACGACGTTCGCTACCTACAAGGGCCTATTCCACTACCGGCACCTGAATTTGGTGTCTCGTCAGCATCCGAAATCTTCCAGGAGGCCATAAGGCAGATAATCAGACCCATCGTCGGCTCGCTGAATTACAGTGATGTCATTCTTGCGTTTGGTACATCGCATGAAGCCTACAACACTGCGCTGCGCTGCTTGCCACATGCAAAGCGGTGCAGGAAGCTGGCCTGGCGCTCAACATCGGGAAATGTCGGTTCAGCAAAACCAAACTGAAGTTGTTTGGCCACATTTTTTCTGCCAACAGCATGACACCAGACCCTGACAAATTCAGCACCCAATCATCAACTTAAAGGAGCCACTGTAAGTGGCAGACGTCAGGTCCTTCCTGGGCATGCCTGGATATTGCACATGCTATATCCCACATTATGCATCTATCACTGAACCCATCTGAAGACTTCTACAAAAGGAGGTGACATTCACCTGACCCCCCGCCTGTCAGTCGGCCTTTGAGTCGATCAAGAGAGCCCTGGCAGAGGCGACCATCTGGCATATTTCAACCCCAACTGGCACACAGAAATCACAGTGGATGCCAACCCAGGCAGTCTGGGGGCCATCCGGGCACAGAGGAGCAGCGCTGATACCCCTCCCAGGCACATCATTGCCTATGCAAGCAGAGCCCGGTCCGCTCCCAAATCTGCAAGCTTGCAGGCCCAGAAGGAGAGTCTGTCGGCCGTCTGGGCCTGCAAACATTTTCACAATTTCATCATTGGGACGAAGTTCACAATAATTACGAACCACCAGGCGTTATTGTCCCCGTTTGGGAATCCACGCACAAAGATGCCCCCCAGGATAGAGGGATGGAGCATCAGTCTACAAGAATACAACTATGACATTGTCCACAGGCCTGGTGGTGACCGTAACCCAGCTGATTACATCCAGCGGGCTCTCCAGCCACCCGGGCCAGTGACATCGAGTACAATGACTATGTCACTGCCAGCTCACTGCCCCCTGTATTGTCTCTTGAGACGGTCGCAGCTGCATCAGCTGCAGACCCATCCATGGTGCTGGCCATTAGTCTAACAAACAACAATAAGTGGAAGGACTACCGACGGGCAATGCTGAACCACCCGGGGGTGTGTAGAGAGGAACTGGAAAGACTTGCAAGAGTACACTATGACCTGGCCGTCAAGGATCATGCTGTCCTACTGAGAGGATGTGGGCTAATAATCCCTGCAATGCTTAGAGCCGAAGTTATCAAGACAGCGCATGAAGGACATAAGGGAGCTGAAAACACCAGGTGGCAACTATGCTGTCATGTTTGGTTCCCCTTTTTGGACTCACTGATCAACAGCTGGGTTAAGAACTGCCTGCCATGCCAGTGTACAGCAACAGCAGAGGCCCTGATACTGCTACAGGCGACACATATCCCGGATTGGCCATGGGAAAGAGTAGCAGTCGATTTTTATGGACCAATGGAGTCAGAGGAGTACCTAGTGTTTACAGATGAGTATTACTGATTCCCCATTGTCAAGAGAGTAACAACCACAGTGTACTCTAATGTAGCGGTGACATTCTATGACGTACTCAGCGAGTGGGGAATCCCAAGGGTAATTCAATCCGACAATGGCCGCCGTTCAACAGCCCAAAGTTTGCGGTTTTCGCAAAACACATTGGGTTCAGGCATATACAGATAACCCCCTGGCTGCCACAAGCCAACGGAATGGCTGAGCGCTTCATGGCCTCCATTAAGAAGACGATGCAAAGAGCTTGCATAGAAAGCACCAGCCCCCGCCAAGCACTATGCAGGTTCTTACGTGACTATCGAAACACGCCTCATGAGGCCACCGACAAGGCCCCATCTGAGTTAATGATGCAGTATGATGTATATAGCCACATCGTGAGACATACCAATGCTTCTGAAGACAGGGACGATGGGGTCATCCGAACAGACACTGAGAGGAAAGAGAGGACCAAGCTGGAATCAGACATGAGGCGAAGAGCCGTGCCGAAGGATTTCCAGGTGGGAGACAAAGTCCTTGTCCAACAGCCAATGACCAGGAAGACAGACTCTCAGTATGCGCTGAAGCCAATGAACATTGTGGCCATCAAAGGAACTATGGTGACCGCCCAAAACGAAGATCAGTAGATCACAAGAAACAGCTCCCTGTTCAAGCACCTTGTCAAGCGGAAAAACTGAACAGCTCCCTCCGGAGCCTGATCCGGAATTTAGAGAGCGGCGAGGTGATCCGTGGTTCCCTCCAAATGAGGCCGTCCCTCAGAGGGTGGCGGAAGCCAAGTCGCCAGGCCCAGGAGGACTAGGTGACAGAAACGTCCAACCCCAGTGTGTGATCCGGAAACCAACCCGCTGGGTTGAAGAGTGTTAGCTCCGGACGTGTGGATATTTGTCCGGGATGGTGTTAGGTGTCTCTGCCCCTTTAAGAGAGAGACACTGGACTGGGAGGAGTGGCGAATGACGTGAGAGGAAAGGAGGAGAGTTAACGGAACAAGTTAGTTCCAAATTTGTATTTAAATAAAGTAGACGTGTTTAGCATCTCCGGTCCGTGTCCTTTATTGCAGTGCCCATCCGTGCAACAGATGCGGGAGCCAGGTTAACACACAACCTTCTTTATTCCCTTCCTACATACTAGTGAACTTCCCCTTGCTCCCCCTACCTTTCCTCCTTTCTTCCGCCTCCCACTCCTTTCCCTGGGTCCGTCCCTCTTAAAGGGATCTGGTCCACTTTCCCTTTACAACACCTTGTACACTGTTTTTGCCTTTGTGGGACGTAGTGAGGAACTTGAAGTCAACCTCAAGGTTTTCATTGCATGAAACATGCCACTAACAGGAGAAAGCACTGGATAGGAGATCTGTAGATGTATGAATGCGTGTGCAGCTATGCATCGCTGTAATTGTTTGAAGAATCATGTAAGCATTTCCTTTTATAAACTAAAGAAAACATAATAAAGAAATCTGGTTCACAAATGCTGAGTAAAACCAGCATTGACAGAGCCAAATGTTTTTGCTTTTATGAAGGCATGGCGTCTGCATTTTCCAGGCACTGTTATAATGGTTCTTCCAGAACACAATATAGAACCACTGGCAAATGGCGTTGGTATCGGGCCATTTTATTGGAGTTGCTGGCAAATGCTTAAACAAAAGCCAAAACAGATGACTTTGTAAATGCTTTTTCTAGAGCACCTTAGCAGCGCACGGTTACTTTTTGAAATACCACATTGCATGGTGCAGTCATTAAAGGATCATAGCACTGGTGGTCTGGTTCCTGTGCCGCCGGGCCCCAAAGAGACAGACCTCTCAAGAGGTCCCAGGTCAGATGTGAGTTAGTTGTCCAGTCCTGGTATTCCCTTGGTGTAGCATTTGTGATGAGAAAAGCACTACAACAAGTACCAGAATGTAGCGAAAATCAATAGGATTTGCTCAGACTACTCACTCCTGACCTGGGGCAGTTTGAGTGCTCTAAAGTAATGTGACTTCTTTTCACTTTGATCTCAGGCAGATGCACCACCTAAACTGATCCAGGCAGGCTTTCCAGGTACCAGAGCATGTTCTGATGTGTGATTGCTTGTGAGCAGCTTTAAATCGGCGGTGCCCATTGCGCACCTTCATGACATTCTATTGAGTGAATGTATTCTTCCCATCTGAACGTTTTTTAAGAGGCCAACTCCTTACTTGTTTCTCAATAAACTACATCCAATGAAATATCAAAATATCATATTCACCCATGACCTTTGTTACATGAATATCTTTGTCAAAAAAAGCCATGGCATTTTTTTTCGCAAGACAATTATTCATTTGTAACTATGAGTTGTTTGTTTATTTATTTATTTATTTATTTATTTATTTATTTATTTATTTATGTGTGTATTTGTATAGTGCACCAAACCCGTAGGCATCAGGGCGCTGTTACAGACATTGCATAGGTATAGTATTAGTGACGGTTACAGTAGATACATAGGTATAGTACAAGGTGCAGGCACACAGGAGCAAACAGCCAATTTGACATGTCACGATTACCCGAGGTACATTACTCTGAAGGAGGCCATACTGGAAATGAGTTGTCTTGTGAGAAAAGCCAGGATTTGAGACTTTTACAGAAGGATCAGAAGGGTGTTTCAGCCCTAAGTTGGGTAGCCAAGGCATTCCAATGTTTGGCTGCTACAACTGCTGTGTTGCTGTGTTAACTGGTATTTTTGCACAGTGGCAGCTTGCAGAAGGTAAACACTTTTACCTTACGAAAACGCCCACTTCCTTGATTATTTAATAGTTTAATGCAAACATGTGCTTGCATTGTGTCCCTTGCCCTCGTAGTTTGCGCAAGCCTACGAGCATCTTTATCTGTACTGCTTTCTGAGTGGCCACTTGCAAATACGTGGATTTTCCCCTGCTTTTGAGACTGGGGGGAGGGGGTGTGGGGGAGGGCGGGGGTCGGCTGTAGAGGAAGAGTGATAGTGGCTAATCATAATACAGCTGTGCTTCCACCCCCTAACCATTGGATTGCAGACAGGTAAATGCGGATGCGTCCTTGAGGTACCTGAAAGCTCACTGATAACATTCCAGTCTGAGCTCTCCTGGCGTGGCAGGGAGGCAGGAATCACAAGGTTAAAAAGGGTTATAATAATGAGATGAAGGATTTACGTGAAGATTCTCCAAAGTTTTGAAATGTTCGGAATTAGGTGACGCTTTAAGCCGAAACTATTGGCATGGGAAAGGAAGCCAGGAGAGAGCTGGGATTTGAGGGAGGCACATGACCTGTGGGTTTTTGAGTTTGGATTTTTAGCCACACATTGACAATCCATAGCCATATCAGTTCCTATGGCCATCCTCACTCACTACCTGCCCCTCTCCGTTCCAACCACCTTACCCCAAGTGTCTTTTTGAGCTAGCTATGGGCTTTTGTAGGGATGTCTATATTATTTCTAAGCAAAAGGTAATCGCCTATTTACAGTTATGCCCTGCTGTGATAGAATGCCACAGATAAATGTACCTTCAGCCACTTGATTTATAAGTAATATGTATTCCCTTGCATCTGTTCCTTGCCTTGCTCCGAATTGGAATTAATAACAAACATTGCAAAGCCCACAGTTTTGGCTCCTGTGTAGGCATTGTGCAGGCATTTGTCAAACACTCACGTAATATACCAAGCTGCTAACAGCATTTGCCAGTTGTTTTAACTTATGGCCCACCTTTATGGCAGTACCTGGAAAATGCCTTCCTGTGTCTAAAACAAGTCAAGACTGTTGGCTTTGTCAATGCTTGTAAGAATTGCTCTAGCCCAACTAGAAACACTCAAGCCAAACATGTGCTTGTCTCTATTGTTTTCCACCTCTGACACTAGGATGTACAAACTGCACTGACAGTCATAGGCCACATTATGCCCTAACTATATGCACCAGCAGCGATGGGGCGGAGCGTGGTGCCCAGCTCTCCACTCCCTTGGGTGCTGGGAGCCAATTCATCTCTGGTGTGCACCTGAAACTTAAGATATCCATGGAGGGCCTGGCTCTTGCATCCATACCACACAACGCACCCCCCGCCCCGCCCCTCTCCGGGTACTCAGGAGTCTTTGGTGCATGGGGGCTGAGGCTGGATGTGTAACTAGTTCATATAGACACTTTGGGAATAATTCACAGAACGTTTTCCAATGGGGTTTTGCCATTATACAACTCTTCTGTGAATTAGGCACTTTGGCTGGCTGGGGATTACACTATTTTAATAAGATTACATTTAATTTAGGATTGTTAACTGATTCTCGTGTATTCGTTTTGTACAGCTGATTAATTGTATTATAATTTGGTTGTGAAATTTCTGGCATTTTGTAGATGACACAAAAGTTACCACATATTACAGAAACATCCAAAGAGATCAGTTGATTTTGGGGGGTTTTGTGGGGTGCGCTAAGTGCCAAGGACGAGTATGCTCGTCCTTTTTGCATACACTTGCGTAATAGCCTGGCACATCATGCGAGAAGGTCTGCCGGGCTGGAGAATTATCGGTACTACATAATAACAGCCCCCCCGCCCGTCCGCCGGTGCAGCCTGGCGCACTCCATAGATCTGAAACTAGAGAACAGAATATAGAGGGACTACAGATATCATAGAGTGCACTATACAGTGTGGTAAGACTGCCACGCCTGTACCAGAGTCCAGATGGCAAAGCCGGCTGAATATAGTGATCCCTGTGCGGCGTCCCCTCAGACACCGCAGATTTTACTTTTGGAGGAACATATCTACGGCAATATGCACTACCAAGATGAATGCAAATTAGAAGAAGAATCGTTCCTGTGAGTCAACTGGAATAATGCCTGCACCTTGGGTTGACCTTCACAGGACAGGCATTCATGGCAATGGACTGCAGTCAGAAGCGACTTGCACGGGTATCCATTGGCACTGCCTCTGTCTACAGGGGCCTGCAATCTTTGGCTCGCCAGATGTTTTGGACTACAACTCCCAGCACTTATAGCCAGCAAAGCGAATGGTGAGGGATCGGGGGAGTCATTGTCCTGTGAGCAAAAGGCTGCAGACCCCATAATCACATTAATCGACACTTCATGTACGCTTAGGTTGTAAAGGGTATCTTACCATCATATGCGTCTTCATCCAGAGTAGGTACGACAAAGGAATCCTCCGCGCTGCAAGGGCATTCTGCAGGACGACAACAGAGAGATAATGGTTATCCACAGGATACTTGCTGCACGGTGATAGGCTTACAGAACAACACATTAGGCACCGTATTGGTTTCCCTCCCCAGATGATCATTTTGGACACCCCCTTTATAGGGAAATGCAGCAAGGCAATGATTGGCTCCATTGGGTATGCACATGTTCACCAATGCTGAAAATAGATAACCGCGGGCAGGGTTCTGCGACCTGCAGCTCGCCAGATAGTTTGGACTATGTCTCCCATAAGCCCTTGCCACTGACTATACTGGCTAGGGCTGATGGGAGTTGTTGTCCAAAATATCTGCCTGCGGCCGAGCCAGATTCAATCGGGCTCCGGCAGAAGAAAAGCAACCTTTCAATGAAATACATGGCACACTTCTCTGTTTCAGATTAATAATGACTTCCCTTTTCCACTCGCTCTTCTCCTTCCCACTCCACATCCGGCCCTTTATCCTCAATCTCACCCCACTTCACTAAACGATGAGTTTGGGCTGATAGTAGGGCATTCCAACCTCCCTCTCACTTATGTGAGAATTATATCAAACAACTTCTTTAATCCATGGCTGGCGTATTTCCAAGGTTACAATGGGAAACAAAAGAGGCCCTGGAAATAATTTTCAAAATGGCCCCATGTTACACATTTTCACCAAGCCCAACCCTCTTACTATGGGAACATTTGAAAATGCAACACAAAAGAGGCCCAGAGTGCCGAGGTCTACCGGGAAATCTCCAGAGTTCCCTATAGGTCAGTCCAGCCCTGGGTATTTCCTCACTCAAGCAGGCCTCTCTTTACTGGTGCTCGGGGGAAGAGTGACGTTCATGAGATCCCAAAGCTCTTCTTGGTCTTCATTCTCAAAGTGTTTGTTGTCACGCGGGTATCCTATTTCTAGACTGTTCTTTTGGACTGGTATGTGCCTTGTTGCAGACAGACACATTCCTCGTCACTTTTCTCAAGTCACTTTGTGCAGTTACTTGTGAGACTGCTGTCCTTGTAATTGTGAGAAAATCTGGACTGACTGGTGGTGTCATCATATGTGTCCTGGACTGTCGCACCTGAACAGTGTCAGCAACGGTGGTGTTTGGAAGTGTTGCTCTCCTCTTCGTGTCCACGCATTGCTTCATGGCTTTTTTTGGCCTTTGCATCTTTTCCCCTTAATGACCTGCCAAAGGCTGCCATTACTACTTCCATCTGTGCGTGATTCTGTTTGTGGCTGCCATGTTTGGATTGGTCTTCCAAAAATTAGTTCTGCGGAGAAGAGACATATTGTGCTAGGAGGAATGTTATCTGCGGTCTCTTAAAAGTTCTTATAATCTTTGTTCCAAAGGCATCTTATTGAGATGTGATATTTGCACTGCTTTTTATGTTGTCCAGAAACGTTCGACCAGGCTATTCGCTTGTGGCCAAAGTGGTGTAATGTGCTTATGGGGAAATCCCATGTAGTTTGCAAACTGCTGAAAGTCATGACTCACAAAACGGGGTTAATTAGTAGCTTGTAGCCACATGTAGGTCTGGGTATCTGGAGTATTCATCAGTTACCACGAGTACCTCTGAACCGGAGTGTAAAAAGTATGAAGAAGTCCATTGCAATTCCTTCCCACGTGTCTACAGCAGGGGTGACATCATCTGAAGAGGTTCCGAGTTAGGGTGAGGACTTATGGTTTGACCCATGTGACACTTGTTCAATACATTCTCCACTAATTTGTCCATTTGTAAAAAAAAAATACTTTTTACCATTATAATCTTTTGGTGGATACGGTGCCCTCAATGCCCTCATGTGCTACTCCATGATTTGTTTGCTTAATGGTTTTGTAATGACAATCTTGTTAAAACAACAGAAGTCAATTTGAGTGATGTTATGAAAAGGAGTCTCCTATTAGTAGCAAGTTCACTACTTTTTTGGTGTCTTGTATTTATTTTTCTCTTGCCAATGACATGGCATGTTTCCACTTCCCTGAGAGTAGACAGTATTTGACGAATTACATTTTGTTTCCGATGTTTCTTTGATATCGTCAAGGGATATGCATAAAGTCTTAGCATGCTGTACCCCATAATTTATGTAGCGATCTGCAATGGACCGCCCTGTGTTCTTTTTCTGTAACAAATGTCTTGATAAGAAATCTGCCAGATTTGTGTCTTTGCCAGGCTTCTTTATAATATGAAATTTGTAATCTTACAGTTGTGAACCCCATCAGGCAATCCTTGGCGGCATTCATGCTTTGGGGTTCCCAGTAAGGTGATGAGTGCTTGATGGAAACGCATGCATATGCATATGGCCGACAGGCTCTCTTTCTCGACCTGGGAGTAGGCTTGTTCTGTTTTAGTCAAACTGCTAGCATATGAGACAATGCGCCTTTTGTTGTCTGAAGTGTGGTCAGATTGTATTACGAGAGCCCCTCGGTCCACCTGGCTGGCATCAACAGTGAGTTCAGTGTCTAGGTTGGAGTCAAAAGAAGAGGTACACATTTACGTGGCAATTCTGTGGAGAAGGTTGTCCAACACTTCTTGGCATTGGGGATTCCACAGGAACAGATTGTCTTGTTTCATAAGATGTTGCTATGGCATGCTGAGAGATGCAAAGTCCTGAATGTAGCGTGTGCAACAACTCGCCAAACCCTGAAAAGAGCAGAAATGTGATAAATTGTGACCTAAGTGAGTGCAGTGACTTTTTCTGTATCAGGGTGAATGACTTTCTCAGAAAATTTGCCCAAAGATCTTGAGCACCCTTTTACTAAACTAGTACTTGTCTTTGTGGCGTGTTAGAGATGTGTCTTGTTATGCAGTCTTGTTGTAGTGCACCATTGTTAGGCAGAATCACCTGCAGTAACCTTTGGGAAACCTACAGGCAATTAGGACTGCAAGTGTAAGCGCAATTTCACCTTTGGTACAAGCTTGTTGTACTACAAAGTAAAGTGGTAGCGATGGCTGAGCAGCCAGACTTATCTCAAGAGTTTAAGTGAGCAGTAGAACAAGTTACACAAAGGACCAACCAATACAGTGATTCAAGGAAACACTTACTCAAGGTTTCTTAGTAAAAGAATATACATTTATTTACTCAATCATTTATAAAACATTACACTAGCATAAGCAGCTCAATATCACACAAAGATACACCACAAAAATCCGACCAGTAAGTAACTTAAACAAGTTTAGCTCAAAAATGAAGTGTGAGCAAAATGGCACTTTAGATACTTGGAAAGGGAGGAAAAAGATAAGGTTATAAGAATAGACAGCCCAAATACAATCGTAGGCAGGGCAAAGGGTTCAAGTTAAATACAACCAACAATTCTTCTCAATCGGCCTGGGCCAAAGTCAATGGTTCAGAGTCTTTTGTATAGGATAGCACAGTTCTGGTAAGTAACGGTTAAGTCTTTGCCACGTATCTTTAAAGGATTTGGCTAGGCGAAAAGTTTGACGAATGTTTAGGGAAGCACAAGCCTACGTAGTTGAGGAAAGTTTCACACACTTTCTCGATGGCCGAAAAGATTTCCGGACCGCGTTTGCACAGTACCTTTTTTAAATGAAGAAAGCTGTAGCTGAGGCAGTTGTTCCTCGCAGTTCGAGCAGATCTCGCTGTTCCTGTGCTTCAGTCGTGGGGACAAGAAGGAGGACGTCGGGAGGTTCCTGCACTGCCCAGGGAAGAGACCAAAAGCTGTAGCAAGACGTCGGTTTAAGGTTTGAGTGCCTTAAAGTCCCCCTGGTTTCCTTCCCTCTGGCTATCCGGTTTTCAACAGTACTGTGAAGAAAATTCGACCAGAATAAGACGGTGTCCAGGTGGCTTGCGAGTTGGTTGTTCCCACCAAACTCAAGGGAAGAAGTTAACCTTGAAAGGCTTCTCTGTCGTCGGAGTTTCAGGCAATTCAAACCTGCAGCAGGGCTTCACCTGTCGTCCAGGAGTTGCAGCAGTCCTCTTCCTTCCTCTGCTCTTCGGTTCTTTCATTCCAGTGGTCGACTCTGCTTTCCAAGTCCCAGCGACCTGCTTTTAAACAGTTTTCCCCCATTCATTCAGCCTGGCTGTGACTTACCTAGCAGGGTGGCTGTCCTTGCTAGACAGCCAGCCAGCCATTCACAACAGAGTGCATTCAGGTCTCCTAGGAGACTAAGCACAGAGAGTTCCGGGCACCTCCCTCACATCCTGTCCACCCCAGACACTCTGGCACCAGAGGAGGGCTTCAGCACAGAAGCCCGCCAAAGGGCACGAACAAAGGGACCAAACCTGGTTTGGCGTGCAGAGACAAACACAAGAAGGACTTTTCCTAAAAGAAATGGCGAAAAAAGATGACGGGAGTCTGTTTTGAGAGATAGGTCTGGGGCGCCATATTGAAAAACATGGCTACCCCTTATTTTGGCACAACAGAAAGGTGATGGCTGGAAGGTTTTGAATTAATCATAACCACGGGCAAAGCTCCGGGCAACCCTCCAGACCATCGTTTTTCAGCCTGCCAAGCCTTTTGTGGCTATACCCCTGATTTTGAGCTACCATAGTTAGCGGTCGCGAAAAATCACTGTAGTTGATCTAAACCACTGCCACCAGCCATTTAAAATAGGAAAAGGTAACATTTTAATGTTACATGAGTGTTTTGACTCAGGGGAAGCTAAGCAACCCCTCCAGCACTCTATAGAAAGATAGGGTGTGCTGGGTCAGTAAATTTAAAGAGACTAGTAATGTCAATTTAACTTGACATGCTCTGGGAGACAGTAGTCAGTCCCAGAGAAGGTATTTAAACCTTGGGAAGCCTGAAAGACACCCCTGTGCCACTGCACTAAAGGTGCTGTGTGACACACAGAAAAAGATGATGCCATGGAGTCTGTTTAAAACACCATCAAAGTTGCTGGGGGTCTTAAAAGGTAAGGGAAATTAGCACATTTGGAGAATTCTCCCTAACACTCGTCCCCCCAGACTAAGGGACAGGAGGATTTAATCCTATCCTGGATGAATCTCCTTACACCAGTCGGTCAAACATCCTGGAGAGACCATCAGCATGTTGGTGGTGACACCCTGACCCTTGTTCATTGGTAAATTCAAACCATTGCAGGCTGATTGACCATCTCAGTATTTCTGGGGTTTCCCCTTTCATTTGCATCAACCATCTCAAGGGTTGGTGGGCAGTTTGAATCACAAAAGTAGATCCATACAATTATGGTCTAAACTTCTTCAATGACCACACAATAGCAAATTATTCACGCTCAATGATTGCCCACCTTGTTTCTGGTTCCTTCAGCTTCCCGCTGATGAAGCAAATGGGGTGCTCCCTATCTTTCTCATCCAGTTGACTAAGGACTACACCTATGCCTGTATTTGAAACATCTGTCTGCACAATGAAGGTCTGGTTATAGTCAGGAGCTCTTAGGACTGGAGCTTGACAAAGGGCTTTCTTTAGGCCTTCAAATGCTTGAGGGCACTCCTCATTCCACCTGACCTTTTTAGGGAATTTGGGAGAGGAGACCAGGAAGAAGCTATGCTCCCATAGTTCTCTATGAAGTTCCTATAGTAACCAGTGAGGTCTAGAAGGCTTACTTGGGTTTGAGTAGTAGGGGTGGCCCAGTTTTGTACAGCTTGTACTTTGCTAGGCAATGGCCTTATTTCACCTCCTCCTACCTCATGTCCAAGGTAGACCACTTTACTCTGACCAATTTGACATTTACTATCATTTATGGTCAGATGGGCCTGCTCAAGAGCCTGCAGAACATATCCTAAGTGGTCAACATGTTCTTTCCAAGTAGGGTTGAACACTGCAATGTCATCAAAGTATGCCATGCAGAAGTCCTCCATCCCATTCAGAAGTTGATTCACCATACTTTGGAATGTAGCAGATGCATTCTTTAATCCAAAAGGCATAACCTTAAACTGGTAGAGTCCTGCTGTGGTCGAGAATGCAGTTTTCTCCTTGGCATGGTCTGTCAGAGGTATTTGCCAATAGCCTGAGGTTAGGTCAAATGTACTGAGATATTTGGCTGAACCAGGTTTGTCCATCAGTTCATCTGTCCTAGGTAAAGGATGGGCCTCAGTCTTTGTGACTGCATTTAGAGCTCTATAGTTCACACAGAATCTCAACTCCTTGGATCCTGCCTTTGGTACTAGCACAACTGGACTAGACCAGGGACTTGTAGATGGCTCTATTATCCCGAGAACAAGCATCTTGTTGACCTCCTCCTTTATGTGGGTTCTTACATGGTCTGACATCCTGTAACCTCTGCTTTTCACAGGTAAACAGGCACCAATGAGAATGCCATGCTGGCCCCAAGGGGTCAAGCCTGGTGATAGTGAAAACAGAGGGGCAAACTGATAGAACGAAGGTTGTCCCCTGGAGAGATCAGGTAGAGGTTCCCCCTCCTCCTCCTCCTGAGCAGAAGCTAGAAGCAAAGCTCCCACTTATGGTCTTGAGACATAGGCTTTTAGACGGTTGGTGTGAAAGACCCTGGGGGCCTCCTTAGGATTGCCTATGTCCACCACATAATTGACCTCTCCATGTTTTCCCACAACCTTGAAGGGTTCAATCCATTTGTCCTGTAAGGCCCTCTGCCTTGTAGGTACCATAACTAGAACTTGTTGGTCTTGAGTAAACTGAACCGTTTTGGCCTTCTGGTCATGCCAATGCTTCACCAGAGCCTGACCTGCTTTCAAGTTATCAGATGCTTCTGTCATCATGTGTGTTATTCTCTCCGGAGACCAAGCACATAGTCAGTGACTCCCACTGGCTTGGGAGAAAGAGCACTCTCCAACCTCTCCTTAATTAGGGCCAATGGGCCTCTAACTGGATGCCCATAGAGAAGCTCAAAAGGACTAAATCCAACTCCTTCCTGAGGCACTGCTCTATAACGAAATAGAAGGCATGGCACTAGAAGGTCCCACTTTCTTCTAAGGGATTACTCTAAGGGACCTATCATGCTCTTCATAGTTCTATTAAACCTCTCTACCAATCCATTCATCTGGGG
Organism: Ambystoma mexicanum; assembly: GCF_040938575.1. Taxonomy (NCBI): domain Eukaryota; kingdom Metazoa; phylum Chordata; class Amphibia; order Caudata; family Ambystomatidae; genus Ambystoma; species Ambystoma mexicanum. The sequence goes on along the minus strand of NC_090935.1, from coordinate 1,475,105,406 downwards.
ATGGTAGGCAGTTGAGACCTTGTAAGTCACTCCACAGTTTTTCCACATGGCTTGCATGTAGTGGGACATAAAATGTGATCCCCTGTCAGAGATGACTTCCTTAGGAAAACCTACCCTGGTAAAAATACCAAGTAGGGCCTTAACAACAGCCTGAGCTGGAACAGTCCTCATAGGTATGGCTTCAGGATACCTAGTAGCATGGTCTACTACAACCAATATAAATCAATTGCCTGAAGAGGTTGGCTGGTCTAAGGGACCAACAATGTCGATTCCTATCCTCTCAAAAGGGACTCCCACCACCTGGAGAGGCACCAAAAGTGCCACATTCTTGGCCCCACTCTTGCCAGATGTCTGACAAGTGCGACAGCTCCTACAGAATTTATCTACATCAGATGTCAACTTAGGCCAGTATAAACACAGAGAAAGCCTTTCCTTGGTCTTCTTAAAACTTAAGTGACCAGCCAAAGGAATCTCATGGGCTAACTGTAGGAACTGTTGTCTTATCTCTAGAGGCACTACAAGACTTCTGTAGTCCCCTGGAATAGACTCAGTTGGTTCACTGTAGAAGAGACCATCTTCCCAGTACAACCTGTGCTTTCCTGGCTCTTCTGCATCCAGTTGGGAAGCTGCCTGTTGGCGAAGTCCTTCAAGAGTAGGACACTCTCTTTGAACTCTGCTGAAGTCTGCCATACAGGGGCCAACTTCTGCCTGTAAAGTCTGCAGCTCAGGATGGTCTTTAGGATCCAGATCTCCAGCAGGGGGAAGGTATTCCCCCAGCTCTGACTCTTCAGCAGCTGATTCAACCTTGTTCTGGTTTTTCCTCACACTCAGCCTCAGCTTGTGGAGCAGTCACAGGTGTGACTTTCAACAGTCATCTCAGGGATGTCCTCGTTGGAAGCACAGGAGTGCTCTCTTGCTTTTTATTTGAGACCTTGGGTTTCCCCTTTGTCTCTTTCTTCTTAGCAATAGCAGTTAGTACTTCCTGTGGGCTGGGTGTTATAGTTTGTTCTATAACATCCTCTGGAGAGTCAATTAAGGTACTCTCTCTGGCCTTCCTTGTCTGTTCCTGTTTCCTCTAACTGGGAGGCCTGGGGGTGCTTGATACAACTCCAAGAGTTTTTAAGTCATTCCCCAACAGGACTCTCCCAGGCACCTCACTCTGCACACTAACAGGTATCTTGACAATCATGTTGTTGCACTGGATGAGAGCTAGTAATCGTGGAAGCATTTGAACAGGGCCTCCAGCTTAGCGAAGCCTTTGGGTGCCTTAGCAACATTCTCAGGTTTGAAAAAAGATTCATTCACCACTGTAATGCTGGCCCCAGTGTCTCTAATGGCAGGGGTCTCCTGACTATTTACAAGTACACTGTCCTTGTAATATGCTTTTGTGTTATCTGGAATTGAATTATAGACATCTAAATTCTACTGTTCCCACAGACCCAGGGACACTAAAGAAACACTGGCAGAGACTCCAATGGGGTCTTCAGCCAGTAGTTGAAAGTTTACACTTGCCATATGTACTTCTCCCTCTGGGGAAAAGGCTAAGGAGGCAGTGTGGGCCCCTGAAGGTTTACCCTTGCATCTGGGATCCCCTTTCACATGATCAGTAGACCCACAAGCATCACATTTTCCAAAAGTTTTGATAAATGGGGGTATCTGCTGACCTCCCTCTGGTTTGGCACCAGGGGTTTCGCTAGCCTGATTCGGTTTCCCTTGTGGCTTACCCTTTTTCTGTTTGGGGCCCTCTTTTGGATTGGAGATATTAGAATTCTCTTTGCCATCTTTCTTTTGCTGCTTCCCATCATCCTTCTTCTGAGCTGCCCTGGAATCCTTGTGAGTAGCCCTGTTGGCTACCCACAAGTCAGCAGCTTTGGCTAGTTTCTTTGGATCAATTTCCTTAGAGTCAGCCAAGTGCGGTCTCAGCTCAGGAGAGCAGGCATTAAAAATAGATTCTAACAAAAATAGATTTCTCATTCCTTCAAAAGTGTTAACTCTTTAGCCCTTTACCCAACCATCTAAGTTCCTCAAACATTCACACACCCAGGTAGCCCAAGGGGTACCATCATGCTTTTTGAGGGTCCTATACCTCTTAAGGTACTGGGAAGGAGTTTTCCCAAATGTAGCTATCAAAGCTAGCTTCACGTTTTCATACTCCAATCTTTCAAGTTCCCCCACCTCCATTACAACTTCAGTTGCAACCTGGGAGGGTCTAGACAAAAGCCAAGGAATCAGTTGATTCCCTGTAAAACCCTGAATTCCATAGTTATACTCAAAAGCAGCCAACCAATCCACCTCATAAATACTCACAGCTTCCTTAGGCATGCAAGGTCTCTTAGGACTGCAAGACCTAGAAGACTCTGGGATAGGACCATTTTCAAGAGACGATTTCTTCATTTCAAGAGCATGATACATTTCCATTTCTCTGAGTTTGATTTCTTGAAGTTTACTTTCAGTTTTCATTTGGAGCCTTTTGAACTCTAACTCCAGTCTCATTTTTTCAAGAGAGACACATTCTGGACTCAGTACTGGACCTGGCAGGGTACCAGTGGCTTAAGGTTGAGGCCTAAAAGCTTGTTGAGGTGCAGAGGGGCTCACATCCTGAGACTCCTCCAACTCTTCTTGCTCCTCAATGACATTAGAGTTAGACCCTGAATCATTATCATCCTCATCAACATTTCCCACATTTGCTGAAAGAGTAGGTGTAACAGACCTACTTCTCAGACTTTAAAATTCCAACAATCTTTCAATCAATTCATTTTCTTTCCTTTAACAGGGAGGTTCCTGACCTTACACATTTTCTTCAGTTGATCTACTGTCTGTAGTTATCCATATCAGGCATGATAAAATTGCTTTTGTAGTGGTGCTTAGCCTTGTGAAGGTTACTATTTGAACAAAAGTAAAGCAGAACTCTCAATGTAGCAACTATACAATGTATCCTCACCGCCTGCCACCAGTGTTAGTCAAAGTTTGCATGCGGTACCCTCTGGGACTACTGCACACAACTATGATTAAAGGTGTAAGCGAAACCAACCTTTGGTATAAGTCTGTACAACACAGTTTTTGGTAGCGAGCTGAGCAGCCAGGTTTATCTCAAGAGGGAATGTGAGCTGTAATGATGTTACACATAGGTCTACCATTACAAGTATTCAAATAGACTCTTATACTCAAGGTTTCTTGGTAAAACGCTTATTAATTTACTACACAGGCAGTTAGAAAACATTCACTAAAAGGAGGCAATCAATATCACACAAAAAGATTCTACAGTACTTCACACTACCCGGTTCTGAGGCATTTAAACTACTTTGAAGGAGGAGCAAAATGGCATTCAGAGCATTTGAAGTAGGAGTAAAAAGGCGTAAGTTAATAAAATGGGCTAGAGTCTTGTATCAGTAAAAACGGTTCTGGTAGTTAAACGGAAAAGCCTTTGCCACGGTTCTCAGAAGTAGTTCATAGAAGAAAGCGTTATATGTCGGGTCACAAGCAGACTATGCCTGCAAGTTGGCAAAGTTTCATGCACTTTCGCAGTGAGAGGTAAGTTCTCTCGCTCAGGTCTTCACAGTACCTTAGATTGAAGAAAAAGATGCAGCTGAAGACTTCTGATCCTGGTAGTTTCATTTAGATCTCGCTGTTCCTGAGCCTCATTCGTGGGACAAGAGGGAGGACGTCGGGGGACTCGTGCACTACACTGGGACTGGTCACAAAGCTGGCAAACTGTCCAATCTTTGATTCCGGTGGCTGTAGTCAAGCACACAAACTGGTGTCCTTCTCCCTGGCTATTTGGTTTCCTGCAGCACGCTGAGGAAAATACAACCAGCTCCGAGAATGGTATCCAGGTAGCTTACGAGTTGATTGGTCCCACCAACTCAAAGGGAGAAGTCGTCCTTGAAGGGCTTCTCTGTCGAGATGAACTTGCCGATTCGGAACTGCAGCAGGTCTTCACCGGGCAAACCAACGGTCCAGGAGTTGCAGCAGCCGTCCTCTTCCAGCTCGTCTTCGGTTCTTTCGTTCCAGTGGTCGACTCTGCCTTCCAAGCCAAGAGACTTGCCTTTTATTTATTTTTCTCCCTTTCATTCCAGCCTAGCTGCCATTCACCCAGCAGGGTCGCTGTCCTTGCTGGACAGTCAGCCAGCCAATCATGGCAGAGTGCATTTAGGTCCCCTAGGAGACTAAGGACAGGGAGTTTCGGGCACCTCCCTCACTTCCTGCCCACCCAAGACACTCGGGCGCCAGAGGCGGTCTTCAGTCCTGAAGCCCACCAAAGGCATAGGAACAAAGGGACCAAACCTAGTTTGGCGTGCAGAGACAAACTCTAGAAGGACCTTTCCAAAATGAAATGGCGAAAAAAGAAGACCGGGATCTGTTTAAACAAAGGAGGCTCAGACGTCATCTTGAAAAACATGGCTCCCGCGATTTAACGCTACCGGTGTTCGCAGTCGGGAAAAATCATGCTAGTTCGTTGTAAAACCACTGCCACCAGCCATTTCGAGAGGATGGGTAGCATTGGACTGCTACATGAGTTTCTAGACATAGGGGATACTAGGTAACCCCTTCAGCACTCTATTGTAAGATAGTGTGTGCTGGGTCTAGGGATTTGGAAAGACTGGTAAAGTCAATTTCACTTTACTTTCTCTGGGAAACAGTAGTTTATCCCAGAGAAGGTATTTAAACCTTTGGAAAGACTGAAAGGCTTCCCTGTGTCACTGCACTGAGGGTGCTGTGTGACACACATGAAAAGATGATGCTATATAACTTATTTTCAAGGAATGCGATCATTAATGTCTGGTTGTACTTTGATCTGTTTGAATATTTAAATGGATGTTTATGTTTTCCTTATGTTTTCATTTTTTTCAACATCTCTCTACAGTCCATCAAGGCTTTTGAAGAAGAGGAACACTATCCCCGAAACTCGTCGGCCAAAATAGACAGTACTTGAATAATCACATCTATATTGTTGTATTTATTTACTTGTTTACTTTGCTCCTTATCACTAAAACTGTATATGTATAAACAATATACATTTTTTCCAAAGAAAATCATCTTGTTACTTGTTGTTCTTACAAGAAAGCACTTCTGTGTTCATTTAAGCACATGAACATCTACATAAGTATATGTCTAAATGTAATCCAACTGACTTTGCTCAGTGAATAACAGTGTGCAGGGGACGGGAGGGTTCAAGTTCTGAATCTTCTTTTTTGTTCTTTATCTGGACATCAACACATCCCTCTGTCCATTGCTGCTCATCTGTCCAGCTATGCTCAGGACCCACTGTCACCCCTACCAGCCTCCCATCCACAATGGCAGCCCCATCAACTGAACCAGCCAAGGAGGTGAGGCGATGGGCTGTCAACTCCTCTGCTACTGAAGTTGACATCATGGAGCCAAAGGCCTGAACAATTATGGGTCCCTCTTCAGCAATGAGCAGCATCTTGGGATGGCATGAGAATCCGGAATCAGAAAACGCCAAGGTGGCCATAGAGGTAGGACCACGTGTTAAGATCCATTCCTGTGGCCGCCAGCGCATAACAACATTACATTACGGATTATGGAGAAGGTGATCCCAGTGCTCCATTCCCAGGGCCTTGACCTACAGATTCACGCAGCTGACCAGGTCTTAAATTTTTACAATGGCATGGATTAGATGGCATGATTGTCTCGGGGGGTGAGCATGCCTTCCACTCATGGATCTTTGTGGCCACAGTATGTAGGATGTGGACTCAGTGCCCCACTTGAGCAACTCCATGAGGCATACAAGTCCAGTGTGACCCCACTGGGAATATGTTAATCAGACCAAATAGTGGATGTACATTTCATTCATGCCATCATCTGTGTGCTTGCCTGCGACACCTGAAAGTTACTAACGAGGCATTAAGATGCTGTACCAAGGGGCGGTGGAGGGGGTCGCGGGGGGTGTCTTCTTTCTTAGATTGTTTTATGATTGTTTTGGAGAACATTGTTGGTGTTAGTGTTCACCTGTTCCACCATGGCTGAACATTGCACACCCGCTCAATCTGTCTGGCTGGTGTAAACTACTAGGTGCCAGTACCAATATGGAGTCTCATTGCAACGTTTCCATGCCTCTGTGAATGTCAGTTGGCCTTTGCTCTGCTCTGCATGCTGCTTGTGCTTGCTGGACTGCAATTCCCTTCCAGATATATATGCTACTGGGCTTTTTCCCCTAACAAGACAAATCACAGTCTGTGTCTTACCTTCTCTTTAGAGTGGCAGGGTGGCTTTTGAAAAGGAGCACTGTCTATACTTTCAGGAGACTATAAAGGGGTGGAATCGAAGCACGCAGATTTTGACAACATGACCCTGTATATATACTTGTAGCTTAAAAATTGAAGGTGACGGTTTCCAAACATCATGTAAATAAATCAAATGTTAATTATGAATGCAATGTCTTGCTCCTCATAGACCCTTTCTGTCTACCTCATATCGGTTTAGGCTACTGAGCTGCTATAGGAGGTAGCACTGGAGAAACTTGGTTCAGATACTTGCCCGATTTGGACGTGTCGTCCACCTTCCGTCCTGGCCGCGGCTGTCAACACCTGCGAGCACTCGTCTGTGGCAGGGGCGTGAGAGTTAGATTTAGAAAAAAACCTCTGAGCAGTCTCAGAGACGTCTTTTTTTTGTAAAAATAAATTAGAACTTTTTACTTAATACCATTTTCGGCTGCTGAGTGTTTGTTAGGCAGGCTTTGTTTCTATTCAAGCATTGGTGCTCAGGAGAATTCTGTTGGCATTTACCTGTTCAGTCATTTTTGCGCACCTTACCCACCACAATTGTCAAGTGCTAACTATATAAGCTGGCAATGATCGCACAGAGGTTGGTCAGAAAATAGGTGGTGGGGGATGGGTTCTGTGAGAAAATATATGTGCACCATTTATACTTACAGTTTGTAAATAGGTGAAACTATGTTGTGCCTGGAACCTGATGATGCCTGCCAACATGTTTTGTGCATTTAGAGTACTATAGTGTTGAGGGACCCATGACATTTGTAGCATTTACACAATTGCAGTATTTACTTGCTGTATAAGCGCCTTACAAATGCACAAAAGGATACAATACAAATGAAATATTCAAGCAAAAGAAAAGTAGCTTGTGGCGTTCACTGGCTGAGAATTGTTCCCCAAAAGAGATGTAAGTCTTAAATCATGGGCAATGTTGCAGTCTCAGAGGTCTAGATGCATTGATTTGAGGCAGAGAGAGAAGCTTAGTGTGTAGATAAATGCAATTTGGGCCCCGTAAGGAGGACAAACACACAAACACAGAGTAAGGAACCTAATGTGTTCTGTTTTGCATCAATAACCTGCCTGCCTGGTTTCCATACAAGGGTAATGGAGTAAAGGAGTGATTCTTATTACCAATGGGAGGAGAGCAATGTGTTTTATTGAGATGAAGAGAGTTGATATTACGTGTGAATAACTCGGTAAAAAAAGAAAAGTGATTTAGATATTGTTGCTGGATAAGGAACAGGAAATAGCATACCACAATTAGAGGAAAACCTATTGTGGATTTGACAGGAAATGCCACAAAAGAATTTTCTACATTGATGTGAAAGTGTTATAAACAAGATTGTACTAAAGGGACTTCCGGAATGAAGCAGCTATAAGAAGCAAGAGATGATAGCAATAATTCAAGCCATCAAAGACCATAGAAAGCAATAAAATATAATCCCGTTTGAAATCATAGAAACTTAATATTATGTTGATCATTGTGATGCAATCACCACTATTAAAAACCCCTCCTATCAATCATCTTTGTAGGTAAATAGCAGAGGAATCCGTGTTGGTAAATATTAAGGTAAGTCAGTTTGCTACGTTGCACTACAGTTTAATCAGCATTTAATCAAAAGCCAGGCTTAAAAAACCATATGATCAAAAGGAAGGAAAAGTATATTCTGCATTCATATCTATGTTCCTCTGATGATACCTCAGCATATCTGGAGGCCTAGGATCCACAAGAAGTAAGGACATGTGCAGACTTGAACTTTGCTGGTGCTTGAAAGAAAGAACCAGAAGACAGGCCTTTTCTGTCTACGCCCCAAGACACTACAACCGCCTCCCGGTCAAAATCAGACTCACAAACTTGCTTCTACACTTCAGGAAGGAGCCAAAGACTCACCTTTTCAACGAATGGCAAAAATATTGGGCCACACACCACTCCACTCCCAACCCTACCTGAAACTGGGTGATCTGATTCCCACTGTTTCTCCCCATGTTGCATTTAGATCCATTGGTGATAAGTTGCCACCCTGCCCTGTCCCTTGATTCTCTGCTCTCCCCCCTATGATTGTAAAGCACTCTGTTGCTTCCCGAAACTAGGTCCACGTTCAATAAATACCTTAATAATAATAAAAAATATGTGTGTGAGTGTGGGTGTGTGTAGGTGTGTGTGTGTGTGTGTCTTTTTGCTGGTCTCTTTGAAGGGGCATCGCACTAAAATACTAAAAATCAAATTTTGAATGCATGTTTACTGCGCATTTGCAGTAAACGAAAATACCGAAACCCTGTCAAATCACACAAGGGGATCCGGGGATGTTCCCTTGCTTCCCTTCTGTGGTATAATGGGGCTAGGGGTTGCGGAGGTGGGGGGGGGGTCTCCCGCACTTGCAATGCCCGGATTGTGCATTGGACAATAACACTGATATCTATGTGATCAATGCAGTATTTTTGTCCGGGCAGTGATCACATAGATCCCTTTGAAGGAGTAAGAGTGCCAGAGTGGGAAAGTTGTAGGCTTTGTCAAATAGTTGGAAGGACCTGCGAGATAAGTAGAGCAGAAGTATAGTTTGGTTATTTCTAGTGCACTGAGTGTGGAGTTAGACATGGGCGAACCCTGTGGATGGATGGTGTGTACGTTGATTCAGACTGCACTGTTGGTCTTGATGAAGGTCGTACAGCGTATTTTACAGGTAAAGTTCACTACTCGACCGTGAGTAAATGAAGTATTATGTGAGACAGTGAATAATTTACAGTGCTCTAGACTAGGGGAAATACATGCTATCACCATGAAGTAAATGGTGGTAATGATAGATGGCGGAGTAGCATTTAATGATGTGTCTAATGAGATAGTGTGAGAAAAGGGGACAAGATAAAAGAAGCTGAATGCAAGGTTATGGCACTAATTTAAACAGTGTACAGTGAGATGGGGTGAATGTCAAGAAAGAAGCCTTGGACAATGCCCACAGTAATATGTGTAGTGGTGGTAGATGTCTTGGAGCCCCACGGTACAGATTACGATCTGTCAGCCAGGTAGAAGAGGAGAGGAAGAGGCAGGGAAGTCATTTGGACATCCCCTGAGGTTTCCCTTGCTACCCCTGTGGTCTCCCATGCCACCCCATGCTCCTGGGGTGTGGCCAATGCCATGTGAATCTTTGTTTCTGGAGTGGCTGGCTTTCTTGCTCAGGGCTCTTAAATAAACACAGGGTGCCAAAAGTGTAGCACTTAGAGCAGTGGACCCTGAATAAGAAAGAAAAGGAATAACAAATAATGTGTCTTTATAATTCTATACAATAATTGCTATTGGGCCTCATTACACGGAAGGCGGTAATGGTTAACGGCCACCGTTAATGGTAACGGTGACCGTTAACCATTACCGCCTTACTACGAGGTCCCTTAGCGGGTTGGTGCTTTAACGCCTGCTTTTTGCAGGCGTTAAAAACCAACCCGCTAAGGGACCTCGGAGCTAATTATGGCACCGCAAAATTGCGGTGCCGTAATTAGCGCCTTCCCCATTCCCATAGAGCCCTATGGGGCAGAAATGGGAATGGGGAAGGGCAATGGCGGAAGGGGGATTTACCGCCCCACCAACCTTGGAATGGGGCGGTAAATCCCCTTTCCGCCAAGGCGGTGCCGGTAATTTACCGGCATGGTCCAGGGTGCTAATAGCACCCTGGATCACCGCCTTCCGTGTAATGAGGCCCATAATCATTAAAGGTGTGTTTCAGGGACACTTCAGTCACTGATTTAGTTTGTTATTAAACACCTCAACTCAGCCTTTCATTCTTCTGAGGTCGCTAAATGAGTACCAACACAGGTTGGGCGATATTGTATGTATAGTTGTTCTATATAAAGCGCTTAAGCGTAAGTGCTATATAATAACACATCATTATCATTTGGCCTTGGATGTCTGCTTGCATTCACAGTAATTTGGTAATGTGTTATTTTATATAAAGTTATTTGGCATTTATATAGCGCTCTATATAGCACTGGTATGACCTCAGAGCGCTGGTAGGTTGAACGCCCTTGGGTACCGTATTCCAGGTCAGTTGAAAGAATAGGGTGTCGAAAGGTGCCTGGGTGCACCAGTTAAGTGTGCAGCAGATGTTAATTGTTTGATGGTAGCTGCATACTAGCATTAGGTGTGGTGGTATTGGTTGGTTCAATGTATGCAGCCTGGCAGGTGAAAGCCAAGGCTGGGTTCAGGATGCGTTAGGCCAGTGGGACACTTATGTGTGCAGCTAGGCCGTTTTTTTCATGGGATTTAGCTGCGTTTTATTAGAATGATGGGGTGTTCATGGGATAGAGTTTGTATGTGAGCAGCTAGGCTGAATTGATTGAGGGGTGTAGCTGAACTCTAATTGTGTGATGGTGTAAGCATAGTAATATGATATGATAGTTCATCCACACAGCGCCCAAACACAATGTGATTCAAAAGCGTTCGAAGACATGGGAGGAGACAAGGGAAAATGCAAGGACACTCCCACAGCCCATGAACAGCAAGAATGTGAGCACTAGCCACTGCACTCGGTCTAGTGACACCCAGACAGAGCAGGTGCCAAGACACAGACAGGAGGGAACAGTACACGAGGACCAGAGGGGCTTCGGCACACAGCGACATTGTGGGAGTGTTAGGGAGAATTCGCATTTCATGGCTAATTTCCCTTACCTAGTGAGTCCCTCAGCAGCTTTGCTGGATCTCTGGAGTTGTTTCTTTCCACTTGGTAAGAGTGTGAGCTTTTCCCCCACTCTTACTTGTATTTTGCTATGTGTTTTGACCTGTTTTTATGATTGTGGGCTCTGGAGTACACCACTTCAGTAGCCCCCTTCTTTGTGTGTGTCACTCAGCACCTTCTGTGCAGTGGCACAGGGCTGTCGTTCAGACTCCCTCTGACTCAATTTCTGAGGCGTCCCCCAGAAACCGTCTAACATTAACTTTACTTAGTCAAATTTAACCACAGATCCAGTACACACCATCTTCCATGGAGTGCTGAAAGGGTTAACTCTTAATTCTTTTTATCTGTACCTCCTAGAGCATTGTTTCGCTCTTTTAAAATTGAGACATGGCTGGTGGCAGTGGTATCTACCCTATATTTCTACCGCAGTTATCTTATATAACCGTGGTAAAATTGTAGGCTATTGTGTTAGCCTCAGACTTAAACCCGCTTGACCAAATCCTTTTTCGTTTGGCTCTGGTGTGGTTTATTCGCCATTTCTTTTTGTTAAACTCCTTCTTGTGTTTTACTTTGCGCGGCAAACTAGGTTTGCCTTCTTTGTTCACTGTCTTTTGGCAGGCTTCTACCTAGAAGCCCTCCTCAGGGCGCCTGGGTGTCTAGGTGGGCTGAATGTGAGGGAGGGGTGTAGTCACCCCCTGCACAGGGTATCCCACGAAACCCAAGTCGCACTTTGACATGATTGGACAAGGTGGTTGTCCGGGCTGGACAACCCCCCTGCTGGGTGATTGACAGCCAGGCTGTGTGAATGGGGGTTTTGCGCATAAAAGGCAGGTCTCTTGGGCTGGAAGTCAGAGAGTCGCCACTGGAACTACAAGGAACCGACGAGAAGTGGAGGAGAGGTCGACTGCTGGAACTACCCCGTACCGGTGAAGCCCTGCTGCAGTCCTGAGCTATCTACCCTTCAACGACTAAGAGGAGATCCAGTCCGGAGTCTTCTTCCCTTGAGCCTGGTGGGGATAGCCAGCTCATCTTCTTCAGCCAGAGGTCCCCTTTGTGGTCGAAATCGCTGCACACTGCTGTAGTGGTCCGGATAGCCACCTGAAGAACCTCTCCTGTTTTTAAGGAGCGCACCTTTTATTCTTTGTCGCTGCTGCCAGCCTCATCCCTGTGTGGTGCGGACCCCCTCATCGTCGTTCTTCGTGCTGAAGCTGCAGAAAAGCGTGGGTCTGCAGGAAACCAACAGGAACAACTGCCGTGGCACCAGCTCCGTTCTTTGAGAAAGGTACTGTGTCCTGTTTGAGGAATTTTGGGTGAAATCCCTATTTCTCTACTTTAAGGCTTGTCCTTACTTTTCCCTCCTTCTTATAACTTTTGCTTCCGAACATTGACAATATCAAACTATTCTTGGCAACACTGAATCTCGAACTGTCTGACTGTGTGATCCTCGACAACAGGCAACCGGTGTCACTTGACTTTGTCTCCGGCCCCTTGACTCTAGAATTCCTGTCTATGTGTGTTCTTCGATTCTGTCTGCCTAACCAACATATTGCCTGTGATTTTTGCCCCCAACTCTCTCTGGGTATTTCTGGTGCTAAGTGTGTTTTTACCCCGGTAGCATTTCTTGCCGCGGATACGCGTTTATCTAGTCGACAGAACTGTCAAAAAGTGATCGCAATTGTATTCACAGTAACGTGTTCTGTTTCATAACACTGGTCCATTCAAACACAGGGTACTTACCTCGAATAATACTGTACAAAGTGAATTGGTTAGTTGTAGTATATTTTACGTGTGGTTTTTGAATTAATAGAAGTGTCATGTTAATAACAAATGGTTTAAAAATAAATGTACTTATATGTTTTACCTGAAACCTTGAGTCAGTGTTTGCTTGAGTCACAGTAATTGTGGTCCCTTTGTGTAATCTCTGCTACTGCTCATATACTCTTGAGATAAGCCTGGCTGCTCCGCTACTGCTACCACTATAACCTAGTAGTACAGGCTTGTACCAAAGGTAAAACTTGTATTGCCACCTGTAGTCTTAATTGTGTGTAGTGGTCCCTAAGGGCACTGCACGGAATTCTGCCTAACAGGGAGACGAGGGGGCTGGGGCATACAGCAGCAGCATGGAGGGGCTAGAGAGGGCTGGGGACAGAGAGACATCATGGGGACAAGGGGTCTGGGGTACACAGCGATATCAAGGGGGACCAGAGGGGCCAGGTGCACACAGCGACAACATGAGAGGGCACATGCATACAGTGATATCTTTGGGGACTAGGGGGAGCTGGGGGCACACAGCGACATTGTGGGGAGCCAAGAGGCTGGGCACACAGTGACATCACGGGGAACCATGGGGTTTGGGGGGGGTGCAGTGATGAGACGGGACCCTGAGGGTCTGGGCACACAGTGAGACAAGACCTGAGGGGTTGTGAGTACACAGCAACATTAATGTGGAAAAAAGGGGCTGGTGTCAAACTGCGACATCACGGGGGATCAGGGGGAACTGGGGGTACGAAGTGACTACACAGGGGACCGGATGGGTAGGGGCACACAGGGACATCACAGGGACTAGAAGGGGCTGGGCATATAGCGACAGGACGGGGACCAGAGGGGTACATAGCGACATCACTGGGAGCCAGAAGGCTGGGGGTACACATAGACAACATGGGGGGTCAAAGGGGAACACAGCGACATCAGGGGGACTAGAGGTGCCTGGGCATATGGCGATAGCACCGGGGACCAGAGGGGTACTCAGCGACAACACGGGGAACAAAAAGTGGGCTGGGGGACACACAGGGCAAACAGTCACATCTCAGGGATAAGAGGGGGTTAGGCGTACAGCGACAGCACGGGGGACCAGAGGGGTACACAGCAACAAGACGGGGAACCAGAGGGCAGGGATACATAGCGACAACACAGGGGGCCAAAGGTGGTGGGGGGCACACACCGACATCACAGAGGACTTGAGGGGGCTTGGGTGCACACAGCAACATCACGTGGAACTTGACGGGGATGGGGCAGCAAGGGACAACACGTGGCAGCAGAGGGTTGGGGGTACATAGCGACATCACGGGGTAGGGAAGCGTACCTGAGGCGGGCTGGGAGTTGACAAAGGCTTTGTTGTCGGTCTATTATGGTGAGGAGGCAGCAAAGATACTGGCAAGGATGTGTGAATATTAGTAAGGAGAGGGAATTGCGTGGAGTTATGATCTAAGGAGATTGTTATTCTGCAGTTCAGGCCTGTGGTTGCTTAATAGCCAAATTAGTGAGCGTATTCATTGATGACATTGTTGGGAGTTTCATTGAGCAATTAGTCATCGGGGTGCTAGGGTTTCTATCGCTTCAGAAGGTCGTAGTTGGTATTTTTTTTTTTTTAAACTTTATTTTTGGTATTTAAATCACGATACAACTTCACACCCACATTAGGGTGGACTTAAACTTTGCGCCTGGACCCAGAACCCTCCCACTGCCCCTCCCCCCGCCCCACCTTAGCTCCGTCCCCATGAACCAGCGTCCTCTTTATTTGAGATAGTGCCCCCTCCAGCAGTCACTTCGAGTGTGTGGAAATAACCTGGGCCAGACTTCACCGGGGGGAGTCCTCCGAGTCTGAAGATGCAGCAGTGTGCTCAGCCGCTTCGCCCATCAAGAACAGGGTTAATGGCCCCCAGATGTCTGGAGGTCGGGCGTGCAGAGGGAGTAATTTAATGAAATCCGTTTCCACATCCTGGTAATATAGCAAGTGTTTGCGCCAGGCGAGGGCCGACGGGGGGGGGCCTCTGCCCCATGCCATGGCCACCCTCCTGCGGGCCAGAGTCAACATTACCCCCGCCAGTTTCCTTATTGGCGTGGAGAGCAGCCTAGTCATGCCCAACAGGGCCGCAGTATGGCTTGGTTGTATTGGTTCTCCCACAACAGCCGCTGTCGTCTGTAGAACTTGCTTCCAGAAAGGCGAGAGTTCGGGGCACTCCCAAGCTAGATGAGTAAAGTTTGCAGAGATTAACCCGCATCTGCTGCATTTCGCTTCTGTGTCTGGGTGGTGCTTGTTTGTTTTCGCCGGTGTGTGATATGTTTGATGGAGAAAGTTGAAGTGGATGAGTTTAAGGCGTGAGTTTAGCGCCACTTTTTGAGTTTGTTTCAGGCTATAGAGCCAGTCTTCATCAGAAATCTTAATCTGTAATGACTTCTCCCATCTAGCCTTTGCACCTGATTTGGCGACGGATGTGTGGGGGGTGAGGGCCTTGTAGATCTGTGATACCAGCCTGCCCTCGCCCTGTGCTTGGATGACGTTGTGTAGTAATTGCCACGTTGGTGGCTGACTAGGGAAGTCTGGCAGTAGAGTCTGCATGGCATAGCGAGTTCTGAAGTAGATGAATACGTCCAGGGCCGTGTTTCCTCCTTTACTTTTTGCCTGCTGTGGCGTTAGAAACCCCTCCTCTGTGAAGAGATCCCCCAGTGTTTGTATGTTCAATTTGTCGACCCACTTGTGAAACACCGTCTCCGAGGTCAGCGGGACTCCGGGAATAAACTTGATGGGTAGGAGTGGGGAGTACCGTGACTGCACCTCCAGTTTCTGGGCCAGCGTCTTCCAGACTTTGTACGTTATGAGCATCACATTCATCGTGGCGCTGGGAACTGGCAATTGACTAAGGACGATTGCAGTTAGGAAGTTAGGTGTTGCAAGGGCTCGCTCCACTTGTACATGAGGTCGGATCGCTGGGGAGGGGTACCAATGGCTGAGGAACTGTGCTTGGGCCGCCCAATAGTATCTTTCCAAGTCCGGCAGAGCCAATCCCCCCATGGTGACTGGGAGTGTTAGCGTGGTGTATGCCACTCTCGCTGGCTTACCCGCCCAGATTAATTCAAGGACCAGGCTTTTCAATTTTTTCCAGAAGGATTGTTGCAGCGACATTGGGATGTTGTTGAAGAGATATAATAGTTTGGGTAAAATCACCATCTTCACCAGGGAGATCCTGCCCCAGAGGGTCAACGGAAGAGATTTCCAACAAGAGATTTTGTCCTGAAGTGATTTGACCACCACTTCATAGTTATCCCGGAACACTTCCTGCCGTTTTAGAGATAGCTGTATCCCGAGGTACCTAACTCCGGAGCACTTCCATGTGAGGTTGAAGTCGTCTGGGAACTGTTTTGTGGCTGGTGTTAGGGGGAATACGATGGATTTTGAGTGGTTGATTTTCAATCCTGACGCTGCTCCGAACTTGATGACTTCCCTCATGACTGGGTTGAGATTTTCTTCCGGATTTCGGATGAATAGTGCTACGTCATCGGCGTAGAGCGAGATGATGAGCTTGTGAGGGCCTTTAATGATTCCCCTCTGCTGTCTCTGTTCCCGCAGATTGGAGGCTAGAGGTTCCATCACCAGGGCGAACACCAGGGCCGACAGTGGGCAGCCTTGTCTCGTACCTCGTTGCAGAACTATTGGGGCTGACTTGGCTGTACCAACAATAATGTTGGCACAGGGCTTGGTATACAGGAGAGAGACCAGGTTAATAAATCGGGCACCTAGGCCCATTCTAGACAGCACCGTGAACAGAAAGGGCCACTCGACCCAGTCAAATGCCTTTTCGGCGTCGAGAAGCACCGCCACAGCTTGCAGTGATGGATCTAGAGCGGCCATGACACCGAACATTCTCCTAAGGCCAAACGTCGTGTTGCGGCCTGGAATGAAGCCGGCTTGGTCTGCCAGAACAAGGGCAGGCATTAATGGCATCAACCTCCTGGCCAGCACCTTGGCAAGTATTTTATTGTCTAGATTGAGGAGAGATATTGGTCGGTATGAAGAGCAGTCTTCTGGTGGTTTGCCAGGCTTGTGTAGTAGAATAACATTTGCTTCACAGGTGGTAGGGGGCAGATGTCCTTTTTCCAGCGCCTCCGCATATACTGCCTCTAGGAGGGGGGCCAAGGTTCCCGCGAAGGACTTGTAGAATTCACCCGTCAGTCCGTCGGGTCCTGGCGCTTTGGAGCTGGGGAGGGACTTTATGGCCTCTAAGATCTCTCCTTGCGTGATCATTTCGTTTAGAGGTTCTCGGAGGGAATGCTCGACCCAGTAGAGTTCCGTGTCCTCCAGGTACTCCAGTGGAACCGCCGAAGACTTGTTGAGTTTAGCACTATACAGTTCTTGATAGAAGACTCTGAACTCCTCCGCTATCTGTTCATCGGTATAGACTGTCTCGCCCGTAGCGGTCCGAATCGACTCAATGTGAGCAAGTCTGTTGTCGGCTCTGAGTAAGTTTGCTAGAAGGGCCCCGGGCTTTTGGCCTTCTCCTTACTGACGAGCTTGGCTATTACGATTCAGGAATTTGACCTCACGGTCAGCTGCGAGGTTGAATTTTGTCAGTTCCTCCTTCAGAGCTGCTGATATTTTGGGATCCGCCCCGTTAATGGCTTGGCGCTCAAGGTTCTTTAGTTTCCCTTCGCTGTTTGTGAGCTCGCGCTTGATGAGCTTGTGGATGCCATTTTCCTTGGCGTGGCAGACTCCTCTAATAAAGCATTTTAGTGACTCCCAGATTGTGCCTGCGGATGGGACTGAGCCAGCGTTGGCATCAAGAAACACCATGATCTCGTCTCTTAGTTCGGAAGCAAACACTTCATCCCTTAGCGCGCCATTCTTGAAGCGCCATCTCTGCAACGGTGGTGTCGGAGTGGATGGTTTTAAGTTGAGGACGATAGGGGAATGATCGGAGAGAGTTCTCGGATGTATACAGCATCGATCACCTGTCAGGGGGCCGTTTGCAGAGACGAAGAGATAGTCGATACGTGAGCTCGAGTTGTGTACAGGTGAATGAAATGTGAATTCCCGTGAGTCGCCATTGGAGACCCTCCAGATGTCTATCAGGCTGAAAGCGTTGCAGATCTCTTTTATTTGGAGGCCGGCTTTGGTGGAAGGCAGTGGTGAAGCTTTTGATCTGTCCTTTAGTGGGTCAAGTACAGTGTTCATGTCTCCCCCCAGATTATGGTCGCAGGGTCCTGCTTGGAGAGTTGGGTGAGTACCCATCCAAAATTGTCAGGGCCGTCTGTGTTTGGAGCGTAGGAGTTGACAAAGGTCACCCTCTGTCCGGTTACGATCCCGCTCACCATGATGGCTCTCCCCTCCGCGTCTTTTGCCATGCGTATCAGGCGGAAGCTCATCCTTCTGTGTATAAGTATGGCGACTCCTCTGGAGTAGGTTGAATAAGAGGAGTAGTTTCTGTGACAGCCCCAGCTTTTGGCCCACTGGTGCTCACTCTCCGGTAGAAGGTGGGTCTCTTGGATCATAGCCACGTCAATGTCGTGCCGCCTAAGGTATTGGAGAATTTTCCTGGTTTTGGCTGGAATATTGCCGCCTCTAATGTTCCATGTTAAAACGTTGAATGGTTCGGGTAAGGCATTCTAATTGTCTGCTTTTCGTTTACTGCAGTTGGTCGTGGAGAGGCACCGAGGAGAGGCTTGTTGGCTCTGTTGCAGATAGCTTTGTAACTTGCTTGAATAGGCGACATTGGAATCTGCCCAGGAGACGGAGCGCGCGGGGGGGGTTGAGAGCTGGTGGCGCAGAACTTTCCTGATGAACCTTGAGGGCACCGTCCGTGGACAGTCCCCCACACACCCATGGTGTTTCCTTCTTTCGGGTGGGCAACCCCCAACTGGCCCACAGAGAGAACCCACCTAAACCCTTTAAACCAAACAGCGTAACATTTGGAAACCATTCCGCTGTATAAACTGTACCCCCGAGGGACTCAGCCTAGGGACCTACTGGTAGCCGAGTGCACCCTGGGGGGTAAACTGGAGCTGTGCTAGGGGTCCCTGGGGCCTACCAAGCCTCCCTGCCCCGCATTAAAATCACTATGTGTAGAGCCTGTTTCCGACGTATCTACTTGCGAGTTTTCACTTCGCCCCCGGTCACTCCAAGTTACGGCGGATTCCTGTTGTTTCTGTCTCTTTGGGGCCTGGGACGGTTGGGATTCAGGTCCGGGCAGCCCATCTGATCTAGGAACAAGCGTGCATCCTCGGTTGATTGGAAAAAGTGGACCCTCTCCCCATGCTGCACTCTGAGCCGTGCGGGAAAGAGCATCGAGTATGGTAATTGATTGGCCCGGAGCCTTTGTTTGATGGCGGTGAATGATTTCCTCTGGGTTTGTACCGTGGGCGAGAAATCTGGATAGACATGGATTTTGTCCCCATCATGAAGCAGCTCGCCTTTCTCCCTTGCCAGGCGGAGGATAGTGTCTCGGTCTTTGTAATTGAGCAGCCTGGCAATAATAGGTCTAGGCGGTGCACCGGGGGCCGGCCGGATCGATGGAATCCTGTGAGCTCTCTCTACTATGAACATTGGAGACAGTGCATCCCTACTGAAGAGTGATGAGCAGAGCGACTCCACGAACTCCTCCATTCTACCTTGCGGCTGTTGTTCCCTCACCCCGACGATTCTTATGTTATTCCTCCTTGAACGACCTTCAAGGTCCTCGCATTTAGCTATTGTTGCCTTCATTTGGGCTTCGAGTTGCGAAACTTTGGTTGAGAGGGATGATGTGCCATCATCTAGATTTGACACTCTTTGCTCGACCTCGTTTAGACGTTCTGCGTGAGTATCGATGCAGTGTTGAAGTAGGTCTACCTTGGAGGCGAGACCATCCATTTTATTGTTCAGGTTACCAATGCCTGCCTTCAGGTCTAAAAGGAGTTCTTTTATTTCACATGGATTACCCTCTGGCTCTGTCGGGGGCGAACCACTGGGAGCGGGCATTTGGTCTTCCCGTTGGACGTGGGATCTTGGAGTCGCACCACCCTCAAAGGTTAATTTCCTCTGAGACTTGTCGCTTTTCCCCATTTCTGCTATGGAGCCTGTGCACTTTAAGCGAGAGCCGCTGTATTTGTAAAGTCTGGGGTGGGTAGGAGTGCTGCTCGGTGCTGGGCGGATTGTAATTCAAAAAACAAAATGGAGCTCCGCTTTTTGGGTTGTGTTCTGCGAGCTCTCGGGGGCTGATCTGGTTTGATGTGGGTGAGGGGTGGGACGGGCCGGCTCGGAGCCAACTTCAGCGCGGCGCGCGATCCCCCCCCTCATACCTGGTGTCTCTGCTGGTCTCCGGCCCCTCTCCTCCGAACTCCGGTGGAACGTCGGGGGGCTCCGCTGGGTGGTGGGTGGGTGCCGGTGTAGGCCGCGCGCCTGGAAGGCAGCTGATGGCCCGCTCCTCTGAGCCCCCGTCGCTCGTCCCCGCACGGGGGTGCCGCGCTCCGGATCCGGCCCTCCCGCAGGGCTCGGTCCGCGCTTGGATGTGGTCTGCGGCGTCCTCTGCCTCGGCGGTTCAGCTGTGTAGGGCTCCCCGCCTCGCACCCGGAGCCCCTGCTGGTCCTCCGGCCTCTCTTCCCCGAGCTCCGGCGGAACGCCGGGGGGCTCCGCCGGGTTGGGGGGCGGGCGCCGATGTAGGCCGCGCGTCTGGGAGGCGGATGTCGGACCCGCTCCGCTGAGCCTCCGTCGCTCGCCGACGCCCGGGGGGCACCGCGCTCCGGATCCGGCTCTCCCTCGGGGGCGCGGCGCAGGCACCCACGGGCTGCCGGCTGGACGTGGGCTGCGGCGTCTCCTTCTCCGGTGGGCAAGCTGTGTGGGGCACGGACCAAAGGCCCCAAGGGTCCCGAACAGGTCCAGAGAGGCCGATTCTCGTCGGAAAACCACTGGCCGGCAGCTGGGTAGATCAGGGGGTCAGGAGACGAGGGGTTGAGGCTGTGCAGTGCAGGAAACAGCAGGATTGTTAAGGATTGATGCGGGGCATATGCGGGAGCTCAGGCCATGGCGGCCATCTTGGATGGCCCTCTAGCGCCCTCTCGGTCGTAGTTGGTATTATGGAAAGAGACACGTTTTTAGAGCTTTGTGGAATGTCATATAGTCTTGGGTGTGTCGAATATGTGGGGGAAGCCAGTTCCACAGAGTCGGGGCAAGGGTTGAGAAGGCAGATCCTGCGATTCTGACAGAGTTATAGGTTGGAATCACTAAAAGGAGGGCAGTGCTTGATCTTAGGGTGCGGGATGGGAGGTATGGTTTTATCTTTTCTTGCAGGTATAATGGGCTGGTTTTGTGCACTGCACGGTGAGTGATGCACAGGGTCTTGAAAGTGGCCCTTCGTCTGATCGGGAGCCAGTGGAGGGTTCGGCGAGCTGGAGAGATGTGGCACTTGGACCCAGGGCAAGGAGCAGTTTCGCAGCAGCGTTTTGTGCTCTTTAGAGTTTGTTAGGTTGGTATGCCGGGGCCTATACACACTGATATTAACAATACATATGGTGATCCATTCTTGTATGAACTGTATATCACATTATACTGATATCGTAATCATATTTTTCATAGTGTACTTAGGAACAATACTATGTGATACCACTTTCTGTTTTGTGAAGGGGTGAAAGGTTGTGTTCCATCGCTTCCCGTGATGTAACTTTGGGGTGGGGTCAAATGACATCACTACCTGTGGTGTCATCAGAGGTCAAGGGCCATGTGATGTCACTTCCGCTACCCCAGGTATTTTGGTGAAATGACGGCCCTGGGAAGAGGAGAGGAAGAATCCAGAAATGTGGACAGGAATATTTTGTGGAACCTAGTATCAACTGCATCTGCGTAGAATAAGCGGGTGGTTTACGACAGATGCCCAGTTGGAAGGGCACCGGAAAGATAAGTAACTCTTGCTCACTGTTCTTAGAGAGACACATTTCCACCTCACTGACGAGGCCCAACCATGCTGAAAAACGTGTCTGGGCATGCTGTTGGTACTCTTCTTCAAAAGAGAATTGCCTGGCATTTCAGTGCTGGACTGCCTTTGGGCAGGACAAAGACTGATATGTAGTGGACATTTCTCTTCTGTGAAAGGATGGTGAGCTAACGACTCTGGTTGAGACTCTAACCCGGGATATAGGCCGGTAGAGAGACAAACCCAGGACCCCCATTGTTTGTGCATATTAAGCAGCTTTGGGTTTTCACCCTAAATTACTAGCGTAATCCAGACGTGGAACCCTTGCTCACTGTTCTTAAGAGAGGCACAGCTCCACCTCACTGCCAAGGCCCAAATAGGCTGAAACACATGGCTGGGTTTATTGTTGGGTTTCTTGTTCAGAAGAGAATTGCCTGGCATTTCGGTGATGGACTGACTTTGGGCAGGAAATGTCAGAATACTGGTCACTAATACACAATGACAACTGGAATGGCTTACCCAGAGGAGACGAAGCCTTGATGAACAACGAGGCCTTCCTCTACCTTGAAACCTTTGAAAAGTAAAGAACTTGCAAATGACGTACCTCACTAGCTGATATTAATCAAAAGCTAGAGAAGTGAATCACTGGAAAGGGCGCAACACCCAGCAATTTATGGGAGTTGACCCTGCGAAGCACGGTGGATCCAGAATCAGTGTCGACTGCTGATTAATACTTTGTCTTCTACTAGGAAGGCAAGAACACAATATTCAGCATGGAAGTCTAACCCCACTAAAACCACCCCTTCCAATTTCCTTTAGACCTTAGAATCCAATGTTCCTTACCGTCTGGTGAAACCAGGAAGTTCCAGCTGCGTCCAGGTAAGCACAAGAAAATAGGGAAGGTAGGGTTAGTAGGGTTCTATACCCGTATGGCACGCGGGTGGCACTAGACTCGGGTTGGTGCACTTAGGTATCCCCTGGAGAGCGTCCCAATGTCCAGTGCACTGGATAGAAGGAAGATACAGAAAAGAGCCAAAGATCACAATGGTGGATCTTCGTAGCCAGAAAATGGAACGGAATCCAAAAACAACTTGACTGTTAAGCTGGGACCTTGGAGCAGGACAAATAAGAGCGTACTCACTGTATTAGATTTATGCAGCAGCAAGTAGCCTTGAGAAAGCGCTACAGACAAGGAGTGGATAAGGTAGTTCCTTATTCTGGATGCAGGCTGTTTGCGGAACGTAATGCTGTGAAAACAGGAGAAAGTCCTTGAAACTAACCATGGTCGATATGCTGGGTGATCAGTTAGCAAACGTAATGCCGTAGAAACAGGAGACAGTCCTTGAAACCCACAGTGGTCGATATGCCGGGTGATCAGTTAAAAAAACATAATGCCATGGAAACAGGAGGCAGTCCTTGAAACAAACCGTGATCGATATGCCGGGCGATCAGTTAGTAAAACGTAATACCATGGAAACAGGAGACAGTCCTTGAAACAGGCAATGGTCGGAATACCAGGTAAGCAAACTGCTGAATGGTTACTAATGGTCCAGGAAGGAATGCTGGAAGCCAGCCAGGGAAGGATCGCATACACACGTACCAATGCGTGCTGACCGGAGCTTCAAGGAAACGAAGTAACGCTAATCAGAAGCACCGGATGCCCGCCAATTCTTTGTTTAAATAAAGTCCTGAGATGTACTACGGTCACATGACGGTGTGGATAACGTGACGGCCCTTGACAACTGTATCCGCACAGGAGTGCGGCCTCTAGGATACGCAGTGTGTCTCCATGGAAACATTCCTTTTAGTCGCCAAAAGTTCTACGGGCGAACTGCTGCTTCTTGTAACATGAGCCCGTAGGTGGCCTCACCTTGGTGTTGGCAGATGTGTAGATGGAGGCAGGAGCAGGGGCAGACGTGACAGTACCATCCCCCAAAGCCCTGCTACCCCTCTGGAAGCATTGAACCAGCGGAGCAACACTGGAGCATGTATGCAGGACAACGGCTCCCAAGCTCTGTCTTCCGGGCCACAGCCCTTCCAGTCAACAAGGTAATATGTTTTTCCGGGTCGCAGACACATGTCCAGGATTGAATTGACCTCATAGTCGTCCGAACCCCAAACAGAGACCGAGAGAGGACAAACAAGTAAGCAAGTTGAGGGCAAACATGGTTTCACCAACAATACATGGAATACCGGGTGAACCCACCAGCGAGCCGGTAGCTGTAAACGCACTGCCACAGGATTGATGAGCTCCGAGACAATATATGGACCAATAAACCAAGGCAGCAGGGACTTTTTCCCTGGGATCCTTCGATTTTTTGTGGATAACCAAACCTTCATGCCTACTTGATAAACAGGCACAGGAGCTCTATGAGCGTCAGCGTATAGATTAGCTCGATCCTACGCCCCCATGCAACTGAGCTTTGCTCTTAGAGTGAAAAGAGGTAAGGTCTCTCACAGTGGATTTTGCTGAGGGATTGGTCAACGTCAACATAGGGTCCAGAGGAATAGACCTGGGATGCTGACCATACAACGCAAAGAATAGAGATGTACAGATGGCGGATGCAGGGAATTATTGCAGGCAAATCCGCCATGGGAAGGACTGATAGCCAGGTAGACTGATGCTGTAGACACAGGCATTGGCGGTATTGTTCCATTGTGCTGTTTGTTCATTCTGTTTGACCGTCGGTTTGTGGATGGTAAGCGCATGATAGCCGATCATCAAGGAGAAAAGCAGAACTAAGTGCTCTCCAGAAATGGGACATGAACTGCAAACCCCTGTCTGTGATCACAATGGAGGGTACCCCAAAAAAATCAGAAAACATGCCGCAGGAACATATCAGCAAGCACCGGTACTGTGGGAATCCCGGTGCACGGCACAAACAGGGCCCTCTTGGTAAAGTAATCTGCAATAACCCAGATGGTATCACAACCATGGTCCATAGGTAGCTCGACCACAAAATCCATAGAGACCATGTGCCATTGTTTGTGTGGTAAGGGTAATGGGTGCAGTAGTCCCATAGGTTTACCAACAATGGTCTTACACTGGGCACAAATGGAGCAGGATAATACGCATGGGGTTGCTGTTGGTACTCTCCTTCAGAGAGGAATTGCCATAGCATTTTGGTGCTGGACTGCCCATGTGGGTGGGACAAAAACTGATATGCAAATGGATATTTCCCATCTGTGAAAGGTACAGTGTGCAAAAAGCGTGTGCTGCAAACTCTCATCTCAGAACAGGTTATCATGCCATGTTCTTTCTGGAGAGGAGGGCCTGCTACCTTTTTTGAAATACAGGATAATACGTAGCCCACCACATGACAAGACATGGACAGCCACTAACACCACCTGCAAAGCAGCTCGAGGGTCTTTCTCTGTCCCGGGTGTGCTGCTATTAATGAATCATGACTCCATTGTAGAGCCCTGTGACGGATCTCCTCTGTTGTAAGGAACCAAACACCCTGGATGAAAGGCAACCCATTGTGCAGCTCAAGATGGTATTCATGGATTTCTTTGGGATTTACCGCTACCCAGTCTTGTAGTGCCTTCTGAAGCAAGGGATGTGCCGTACAGCTGCAAACAACATGGTCTGCTAGAACATTGATTCGTTCCGACTTTACAAGTGGAGTACCAGAGTCTAGGTGAGACAAAGCATCTGCTTTAGCAATATAGCACACAGGCCGGTAGTTGATTTGGAAACTGAACTGTGTAAAAAATGCATGCCACTGAGCTTGCTGAGCCGTCAAACACTTTACTGTACTACACACTGAATTCTTAATGTTACCAGTCACTCCTAGTACACAATCCGAGATGTCATCTGTTTTAGCTGAGCCAGGAGGGTCATATAAATGAATGATATTTATACCACTGCCAGTATTCTTAAGGCTCACTCTAATGGCAAGAACATGAAGGTTTCAACACTGGTTAATACTTCTTGCTGCTTTTAGACAATTTTTAACTCCAATGATGAGGCCCCCATACGGATGGCCTCTCAGTCCTTTACTGGCCAGTGTTTGAAAAATTTGGAATCCATTGATAAATAACTCAGTAAGTAACCACAATTTGTGTAACAGGATGATAGCCCTCTGTAATAAGAATTCTAATTACCCTCCAGACTCCAACATATTAAAGAATCCCCGGGTGTTCCAGGTAGAAATAGCCAGACCTCAATTTCCACCTATTTGAGCAGTATCGTTGTTTAGAACCAGCCAATTCAAAATAACCAAGATGTTTGCTTGCATTGAACTGTTAGGATTTGTGCTCAGACCATTATTACCGATTTTTCCTTGATCGTTTTCAAATCTTGGCGTTGCCTCAGGTCAGGTGAAAGGACCTCCTCTGCAACGTCAAGATTGTACCTAAGGTCTGCATAACACTGTTTATATGATCTAATCATCTGCGCTGTTTCATTCGTGATGCAATATATTTTACTAAACTGACATTTAGGGTCCTTGATTGGTTCTATACTTTCAAAGTCCCTGGTATCAAGGATTCTTAATGGCAGAATTTCTCGAGTCAGGGACAGGACATCTGCTCAGTTAATATGGGATTAGATCTGGATTTTCCCAGGGTTTTTTTTTTTATAGTGACTGTTCGGGGAAGTTCCTTTAAAAAACGCCTCTAGGGTAGTATCAGAGACAATATTCTCACTGTATTGCTGCCTATCAAGTGTTAAGGCTGCAGTGGTAGTGGACCTATACAGTTGCGGTTGTACCTCTGGGTTGTTAGACATAATGGGGAGGGGTAAGGATGACACCATACTGGTGTTCTGCCCCATCTTCTCATCCACAGCAAACTGGCATCTGTCATTCAGCACCCAACTAGTTAGCGTACCTTTGGGACCGGTCATCTTATTGCTTTTTCCATTTACTTTTTTAACTTTTGTATTATTTGGCTCTGCTTCGGATGACATATTGGAGCCATTGCAATTATTTAAGACCTCTTGTTCCCTGCTGTTTACTGAAATTTAACGATTTTGTCACTTTTTTTCCCTATCTTGCTTATGGGTTAGATAAATGGTCGAAGTGTCACTGGGAAGTTCAGCCAACTCGTCTACCTCAGAAGCAACAAGATCAGCATTTATAATACTAGCCACCTCCGTCGATGCCAACTCATTATGTAGGTTAAGGTTAACAGAGGTGTACGGAACTGTGGCAGCAATAAGTGCGTCTAATTCTTTAATGTCATCTGCTTTTGGAGTAATATTACCAGCCAGAGCTGAAACCTCATCCAGAATCTTGCCACACATTTTCAATACCACCTTCATGGCAAATTGTAAGACCGAGAGTTGGGCTTGGGTCTCACTCTGCTGCCCTAAGTACTCAGTGGTAGAGCTAGCAGTCACTACCCCATCTTCTAAAGGGTTCAGATTAGGAGAAGCTGACAGCCTATACCAATTATCATTGTCTTTGTTGTGTTCATGGTCAAGGCTACGGGGTGCCTTTCCGACAGTTATATTCAGTCTGGCAGATGGTGCAGCTCTATCTTGCACTGTAAATTGTTGTTGCATTTGGGCTTCAGGTGCCAGTGAATAACACAGGGCCAGCAGAGAGTGGTTATTATCCATTGCCGAAAATGAAACATCTGAATGAGTAATGTTATTTTCCCTGCAAGGTAAAATGTTTCCAGGTGGACCATTATCTATTGCTTGGAGCGGTGGAGGGACAGGGTGGGATGCCAGTTCTGATGGAAAATAAGAGTCGATAGTGCCAGCCCCACACCCCTTATTTTACTTATCACTGGATGATTTTGTAGCACGTGATTTAGAGGAATTCCCACGGTTTCCTTTCGCTCCTTCGTGTGCTCCAAAGCCCACCTGTGTTTTAGGGTAAGGTGCGTCCTTCCTCAGTTTGTAAATGGTAGACCTCACGCTTGGCTTCCCAGACATCTCAGTTTGTACTGGTCAAAAGAAAAGCGCCCCATATGCAACGCTATAATCCAGTACCCAGCCCCAATTCTCTCAAAAAAGTTCAAGAGGTAAAGATATCACCAAAGCTGATACTGAGCAGCAGGCTTAAAATGTAAAATTTTATAATAAATTAATCGCTTAAAAGACGCACATTATTTCGAACGAAAAAAAAGTCAATCATAAAATAGGCCGGAGTCCAGAAGCCATCAGTTGAGATACAAAAATAGGAGAAAGTCATTTGAGAACATGGAAACTCACAGCACTATTTCAAAGCTTCCAAGCTGTCAGGGTCAGAAGGGGGAGAGCAGCAAACAGTGGTGGAAATCCCCTCGACCTCCACTCAAAGCGAGCTGTTAAGGCAATTGAGTAAGCCTTGCGCAGTGTATTTCCAGCCAGGCTGCGGCGGACTATGGTAATCTCCACGTGGCAGAGAAAGCACACTCCTGCACACACTCCCATTTTAGTTATTCACAGAGGAAATGTATTTACATTTCACTGCACGCCCTGACTTATTCCTTCAGCATCTCAGATTGTAGCTGGGAGGCACCCTCACGTTGGGCTGCCCGGAGCCACCAAGCTCACCAAGCTCAACCGCGCAGACTGCAGTGACTGCAAACAACTCGTCTCCAACTCCGCTCACGGCAGAGCTTCTATGTGTAAGTATCCTCCTGCAAAAGGGTAATGGAAAAGAAAAAAACACTCACCTGACCGTAGTGACTGCAAACAACTCGCCTCCAACTCCAACTCCGCTACACTCACGGCAGAGCTTTTATGTGTAAGTATCCTCCTCCAAAAGGGTAATGGGAAAGGAAAAAACACTCACCTGACCGTGGTGACTGCAAACAACTCGCCTCCAACTCTGCTGCGCTCCACCCACGGCAGAGTTTTTATGTGTAAGTCTCCTCCTCTAACAAAAGGGTAATGGAAAGGGAAAAAACACTCTCCTGACAGCAATGACTGCAAACAACTTGCCTCCAACTCAGGTACGCTCTGCTCACGGCAGAGCTTTTATTTGTAAGTCTCCTCCTCCAAAAGGGTAATGGAAAGGGAAACAACCTCTCCTGAATGCGGTGACCACAATCAACTGACCTCCAACTCTGCTAAGCTCCACTACCTGCCTTCATCTTCACCTCGCAGGACTATTCGCTTCATACATTTATTGTTTCCCTTCCTGGTGAACATGGTGTGAACATGGTTTATGGCTTTGTCGACAGGCCACATACTCACAAACACATTTTAAATTTGCTGAAATCCAGAGGTAAGGGGCAGGGTGTCCAAATGTCATGTAGCCAGTAATGCCCGGAGGGTCCTAACAGGTATCTCTGCAAAATCTGGTGCAGATTGATGAAACAGTGTGCAATTGTATAAGGAACCACAGTAACCTGTGCCACAAACCTACAGACCCACACACCACTTTTGATTCATATATACATATATAATTCAGATGGTGCTTATTAACATTTACAGAGTTTTTTGTGGGGTTCATTGCTTCAGGCTCTGTGATGCGAAAGATTTTTCTTGTACATTAAGTTGAAGGAGTTGACAGGCGTAGGTTATATGTCTTCTGCTTGGATATAAGATTGTCCTCTCTGTGGACCGACCAGGGTCACTGCGGATGAATTTAGTCATATATTTTATTCATAAGGTTGACTGGGGAATGTTAACTCATGTTTAGTGTTATGGATTGATGGGAATGTTGATGCACTTCATCTAACCAACGAGGATTGATACAGACTGGTATACAGGACCTGCCAATAGACTTGTACTGATGGACCTTATTTCAGTTCTTTTCATCAATGTGATATGCTGCTATACAACTCTGCGATTTTTGGTGTTTGGTAATTACAGGGTAGTACGTCAGCTGAGTGAAGAGATGGAGTGTGGTGAATGCCTAGATGAACAAGGTGGCAGACCTAAACCTGCCAGAACCTGTTAACTTTGGGAGAACTGAATGGAGTAAATGTATATAAGGACAGACTGAGACAGAATTTCTCTGTTCTCTTGGCTCTGGTTCAAGGTAGCTACCAGAGAATGGAGGCTGATGGGAGCTGTGTTCTGGTGAGTGTAGGACACTTCTCAAACTCAGAATCAAGTCCCTTTTCCGAGTACCTTCTGAGGCTCTCTACCTGTAGTCAGGGAGAGGATCCCCCAAATCATGAAACCTAAAGTCATTAGAAGGCATATTTCGCAAGAGCCAGATCAATTCCTTTCCAAGAGCAAACATTTTGTTGGACTGCAGAAGTAATCTTCTCCAGTAAAATGTAAATGTTACAAATCTCTGCTCTTTCGTATTACACAGGTCTACCTATACATTCAAAGATAAGGGATTGCAGGGTTTAACATTTTCACAAATCCCATATCCATATTTACATGATATCACACCAGGCGATTGTTTGTCAACTACACAATAATCTGTGTGCATCTTTTCTGGCCTGAGCCAAGGATTCTATTCAGTGGCGCACAAATTTACAAAAACAGTCTGCATTTAAACTTCACCAAAATTGCATTGAGTTTTACATTTTGCCTCTCAATACAAAATGCATTGGGCTTTAAGGAAATAACATGACACTTGGTACTCAATTTAAATGGGAGACAAAGGGAAACATATTTAAGACTGCACCTGTGTCTTTGTCACTTGAGAATTTCCTTTTCCCCCAACTCTCTATTCCTTGCAATTTTCCTATGGATAACACTCAGGGCAATTTGGATTTACAATTGGGGTTTCATTTACCTTTTTAAATGTGGCTTCTCATTTGGGGAAAATCAGCTGCAACCATCTCTCTGGAGTTCCTGCCCTCAGCAAGGTCTGCACTTTTCAGGCTGCTTAAAAGCTAGGCCGGCTGACCTGTCTCTGTAAGGTCTTCTCTCTCCGGAATGCGGGCAAACCAGCTTCCACAAAGTTTCAGCTCCCCCCAGTCACCCAAAGTTGTATCTAGCAAATCTTTAAATTTCACCTCCCCATCTTAATTTCCACTCTAATCCTCTCCCATTCTGTGTGCACAGACTTATTTATCTCATGACCCCTCCACTGCCTTGGGACTAGATGTGGTTTCTCCAGTCTCATGACACAGATGGGAGGGGGGGGTACCCTCCTACTGGACTAAACTGGAGTGGAAACGGACAACTCCCAGAACTGACTGAGAACCCCCCACGTCACCTGGACGGGGGACGCCGGGAAGAGTGGAACACAAGCGACACCCATGGAGACAGAGTCAACAACCCCACCCCAATCCCACCCAACACTGGCACTCGCCACTTAGTTACCACCAGGCACCACAGTGTTGTGGAATTTGTCGGTATATTGGCAATCACCACACTAGCTGAGTTGTGGACATTGTCAGGTGCACTGGCCGTATCAGTGGGAAGGGAAGACAGGTAGGGCGCTGAGGGAGGCTGGTGGAGGAGGGGCCAGATGTGAAAGGGATTTTGAAGGCCAGACGGGCACAGATCAGGACAGAGGCACACGGCTGCTACCGAACCGCATCTGGGGAGATTACACAAGCCCAGCTACTCAATTCAAGATAGAGATGCCAACTAACCAATCACACTAACAATTTCCCCCTCTGCATACACCTCTCAAACTCTAAACCAAACACATCCACAGACCTACAGCACAACAAACCGCACAAAATTCACTACACTGCAACAACAACAAAAAATACACACATAGACTTGCACAAACAGTACACAACGACTACCGGCCGCAAACACCCCAGGCCCAGCCAACGGACCCACCGGAATGAGGCCGCCAACAGCACATCACTGCTCTCTTGCACTTTTCGAGCTTCCTCCCACTAACCCCCCTTCCCTTCCTCTTTCAGAGCCGCCAGAGCGCCAGGGGACCACTCCGGTGGTGATAGTGCGCGGTACAAATGTCCTTTAACATTAACACTACTGTGAAAGTTTTGGTTTGATGTCTTAAGATCTGATGTGTCAGGTATTCAAATCAATATCACTGTAATCCGTACATCAGTGCACCCAATTACTTGTGTGTCCTGTCTCTGTGCTAACTTCACAGGAGATGCCATAGCCTGGGTCCAATCCTTTCTAGCCAACCAGACTATGAGAGTTTTCTCTACTTCCACCTGTGCTGATCCTATCCAAATAACATGCGGAGTCCCACAAGGATCCTGTGTCTCACCCACCATGTATAACATTTTCACCAAGCCACTATTTGACAAGTTGGAAAGACTGGGTGTCACCTACACTAATTATGCAGATGACACCCAGATCCTCATACCCCTTTCGGGCAACTATGAAGTGTACCTGACCTTGGTGAATGAGATATACATCCTCATTCAGCCATGGATGGCGACCCACGGCCTCTACCTGGACGACGATAAAACTGAGATTCTGCTCCTCGGGTCTGACTCTAACCTAAAAAAAATTAACCCCAAACTACGCATCCTTCAATATTGACAACAATATCATCAAGGCTATGCCCGAGGTTAAACTCTAGGATTCTATCTGGACTCTTCTCTCACCCTGAAAAAGCAAGTTAACTCTCTCTCCTCCACAACAGCTTACACTTGTAAATTAATCCGAGCTGCCAGACCATTCCTCTCCAGTGCTAGCTGTATCACCTTGGCTAATGCTCTTATCATGTCTAGACTAGACTATTGCAACGCCTTGGACTTAGGAGCCAACAAGTATGTCACTGATAAACTTCAAAGATTGCAAAACAACGCCCTAAAATGAGCGTTGAACATCCCATATAGAAAGCACATCTCTAAATTCCGGAAAGAGGCCCATTGGCTAAAAATAAAGGATAGAATCCTCCTCAAAACCATATCTATTACTTCCAAATGCCTAAACAATCTAGCACCTCCTTACTTATCGGAATACATTTCCAGGAAATCCACAACCCGACCTTTGAGATCTGCCAACACGTTCTTGCTCGAAATCCCTAGATTTAAACTGACCACGGCTGGAGGAACTAGCTTCCCAGTCAAAGCCGCACAAGTATGGAATACACTCCCAATAGACCTTAGACGTCCCTACCCTACGCCAGATTTAGAATCAATGCTCTGAAATGGCTTCGCTCTAATGACCCATAACCACCGCTCCCCCCATTGCCACTACACCCTGACAACCACGACACCTAACATTACTACTGCGACTTACACACCAGACCTGTTTGTCGATAGCCGTAGCCGTAGGCACTCACTAATTTAAGCAATGTTAAGTCTGACCCTTGTTCCTGTATCTGATCAGTTATACCTTTCCATGCTCCACGAATAGCAAATGTCTATACTGCTTCACTGAATGTACTCACATGGTATTCACCTGTATCCACGAATGACAAATGACTGTACTGTTTTGTTTACTGTACTACACACTGTATTCACATGTATGCACTAGCCTGTGTCAGGCACTGTAACTAAGCTTTGAGAATTCTTGTACTGTTGCACCCAGCTGCCCAAGGGCTTGGTGCGCATTATCAAATTAATAAACAAACAAACAAACAAACAAACAAACAAACAAACATAAGCAGATATACTCTATTTTTCCATTTAGTTCCATATTTTTCCATTACAACCCAGGCTCCGCTCAGGCCTTTAACTCAGCCACGGGCCGATAACACCCAATCCGGCCAGCCGGATTGAGTGTTAACGCCACATTATGTGCATAAAATATGGCCAGAAATGATATGAACCACTACTGTAGATAAACCATTTCCACCTTAACAGTGAAGTTGTAAATGGCTGAAAAAATGCTTAAAAGGTATCCTTTTTATATTACCGCCGGCAGAGTGATATTTTTTTAAATATCTCCAGATGTATTCCAGAAACACCACCCACTCTAGTGCTAAACTATGAATAAGGGTGGATTTCAGAAATATCACTGGCAGAGTTGGTAACATTTTCCATCAGTATTTCACAAAAGAATCTGCCAAACTTTGAATGACCCACTTAGTTTAATTCTACTAAAAAGTAATACCTGACTGTTTTTCTGTGTGTGTTTTTCTACTGTGCACAAAAGTGAGTATCACAAAATACCACACTTGTAATATTCATGATTATTATTTAGGGTGATATTACACTCTTTTGTTATAATTAACTCACAAGTGATCAAAACAGGAGAAGCAGTCTTACAGAATCAAACCAAGGACAAACTCTAATAATACATGGAGACTAACTTCCTTGGCAAGTAAGAGTCATGGTAAGCGGCTGCGGATTGCAATAGACCAATGGTTTATGGCCCACAGTTGTAGCCAACATTAACTTCTAGGGTCGCAGAATCTGTCATTTAAATGCATACTTTGCCACTGTGCAGTATG
Source organism: Ambystoma mexicanum (assembly GCF_040938575.1). Taxonomy (NCBI): domain Eukaryota; kingdom Metazoa; phylum Chordata; class Amphibia; order Caudata; family Ambystomatidae; genus Ambystoma; species Ambystoma mexicanum. The sequence goes on along the minus strand of NC_090935.1, from coordinate 1,475,071,663 downwards.
AACATGCGCCTGTGACATAAACTAATTTCCATCTCACTGTCGAGGCCCACATGTGGAGTCCACCCAGGTGTGCCTCAACTTTGCTGAAATCAGGATGACTGGTTGACTATAGAGAAGCCAGCAAGCCTTTCAACACTGAGATCATTCAAGGCAGGCTGGAATTTGAAGAATAGTGTCCTTTTGGCATTTTAAACCTCTGGCCCTAGAAGCAACAGTCCAGCCATCCTGGGGGGCAACAGCCCCCCCCTTTAAACCCTTCCCAGTCGCCCCCATATGCACACTTGCTTTAAGGACATATGTTTCAATTAGAACTCATCTTATTTTATGTCAAGTTGCTTTATTATGTGCCTTGCTTCACTGAAAGCCAGATGTATTGAAAAGTGTACTAGTGTAACCCTTTAAAAACCTTGCCGAAAATGTTTTTCTGATTTTAATATTGAAGATGAAATTGGAGAAGATGAAGTCTTCCATTAAGTCTACATTTCAAACCGTGGAATGAGGAGCCAGTATTCAAAACCCTACCTTTCCCACTTTGCACATGAGGTGATGCCGAGCAAATCACCTTTGGTTACTGTGTCTTTTTTCTCTTAATTATCTGTAGGGAATGTGTTAGCCATATGGGTTCATAATCTATGTATAGGGTTACTGCATACATAATTACAATATTTACCCTTCATATAATGTGTACTCACAGTGAGACAAGTGTGGGTCTTAATTGTGGAGGGGTGGGAGTGGGTAGGCAGAGTGCCAAGTAATGATTATGTGATGTGTGTAGGCAGTAATCCAGGTATGGGTATTTTTACTGTGCCAGCTCCTCTGCACCTCTTACAGTGGAGCCAGACTCCCTGTCTTGGCTCTACAAACTAGTTCTACACCTTCCCGACCTCGTTAGATTGGTCTAACTCTAAAGATTGGGTGGGATGGATGGGAGTAGATGTAGCCTACTGTCAAATTGAAAACTGGAACATGAGGAAACCTGGGCTCATATACCAGCATTCTAATGTCACCAAATGGTATTATCCTGGTCAAATAATGTAACTAAGTTTGGTATCTGGCAGAAGATCCCTGGGTCCCAGATCGCTAAGAAATCGCAACATAGCTGAAAGATTTGTTGAATGAAAGGACAATAACTGCAATAATGTCCACTATATATATTTGGGAATCTGGAGATGGGTGAGAGGTTGCTATTGAGGTTGTTTGCTCTGGACAGTGGGGCCTCTACATTGTGGACTTTGACAAGACAATTGAACTTGCCCCCCAGGCCAAAAGTTGCCAGGCCTCCCCTGGAGGTAGGTACCCCCCCTGATCACAACCAGATTGTGATTTCCCAACCAAAGGTATGTCTTGTATTTTGGAAAATGTTCTGGAATGTCATGAAAACTTGAAGATCTTCCTTTCCCAGCCAATCCAGTTCAGAGAAGGGAAGGTTTTCTGGGTATTCTAGATATTAATATAATCATTCTATGATTGGATTCCTTTTTGTGCAGTATTTAAATCCTGATCTGGATCTTCTCTACTACAGAATAGACAGCTTGTTTTCTGCTTCGATTTGTGATTGAGTCACTGCTGTTACTTGTATTTCTCCAAGAAAAGTTTCTATGTCAATATGTTCATCTTGGATTGGTCTGATTTTGTTGAGTTGATCAGCCAAATGGTTTCATGCTTTATTGTGACCTTCAACTTTTGGGTGACCCTAAATGTTCTTCCAAAATAGGGGTATGTTATTTTATGTTACTAAATCATCTATTGTTTGGATTTATTTCTCAAGTTTCAGAGGTTTGTTGTTTGCACAACACATACCACTGCCTTCCAGTTTACTAAATGCTCAACAAATCAATGTCAGGTGCAGTCTGAATCAGTTATGATTAATACTTCCTGGTGCTGGAGATTTACAGTAGTAAGGACAGATTTACACCTGACTATGCCAGGGACACATTTTGTAACCAGCTGCAGGTTCAGGGGTGTCATTCATCCATGCATTCCCAACTCCAACTAGTATATCTTTCTCATCATTTTCTTTAATATGGTAGGAACATCCATCCACATAAACTATGGGCATTACCAGACAGGTGTTGTCATCCTACACCTCATGAGAGGGAGCTAGATACGCCTCCATGTTATTGGTACTTTTTAACTGTTCATCTTCCACACAATTGTCTTGGACACAGTCATGTAGACCAGCTAATCGTTGTGCCATTTGACCATATCTGATTTCTACAGGATAACCCTGCATTGAAATAATCCAAGAAGCATTCCTTGAGTTAGACACATTCCCAGTTTGTATCCAGTCACTCTGTAAATATTGTAGAGGGTGGTGAGAAGTCTCAACTATAATATATTTCCCAAGGATCAACAGACAGATGTTTTTCAATGGCCAAAACGTTGCCAGGAGTGATTTATTGCATTCATTAAATTGTACCTCCACCGGTGATAAAGCTTTGCAGGAGTAAGAGATCACTTTATTAACCTGATCATACTTCTGATATAAGACCTTGGTTAAACAAAAATTCAATTTCCCTGGAAAATTCCTTATAATTATGGAATAAACCAAGCATGGTGCTTGGGACCAGCTTCTTTTCAGTTGTTTCACAGCCTCTGTTTGAGAGTCCCCCCACTCCCACTTGATCCCTGCCTCCAAAAGATGATTCAAGGGTTCAGTGACCTTGGCATAATCAGCAATGGATTTATGACTGTAGTAAGTCAATGCTAAAAGGTTACATAATTCATGTAGATTTGTGGGGCTCTTCAATTTCAGTAGAGACTCACCCTTCTTCTTCTGAGGATTAAGACTCTCGGCTGAGATTTCATGACCTAAAAAGGTTACTTTAGTTCTACACCACTGTGCTTTCTGGAGTGAGATGTGGCAACACGGCACAGATTTCCTCCAGCTGTTTGTCAACAGTTTAACTTTGAATTAATAGGTCAATCACATAAGCCAAACTCTCTTTCTGCAAGGTCAGGCATGGCCTTATGCAAGAAAATATTGAACTCAGTTCCACTGTTAATATGGCCAAAAGGAGTTCTGGTCCAGGCATACTGCTACCCTCCAAAAGAAAATACAAATTTATATTGGTGCTCACAGAGTACCGAGACAATCCAATATCCCTAAGTCAAATCAAGGGCAGTATATACTTTTGAACCCTGGATTTGTGCAAGTTGCTGATCAATATAAGGAAGAGGCCACTGTGACATGTGCATACTCTTTTTCAGTTTCCTTGGGTCTATATAGAGTCTCCATAGTTCATTGGGTTTCAATATTGCAAGTACAGGATTATTGAAGTTACTGTGGATTGGTTGAATAATCCCATGTAATTCCAGGTTAATAATTTACGTAATTCCATGGACGCTAGAGGTAAGTGGTTTGGCCTTACAAATACTGGAGCCATATTAGGGTCCATAGGTACAGTTGTATAGTGAAGGGACGTATGGCCACAATCATATTAATCTACAGAGAAAACATTCTGAAAAGTCATAAATATCTGTCTTAACTTTTATTTCTGTCTCGTAGTCATCAGCCATACTGATCTGTTCTTCGACAATCTGATGGAAGCTTAGAAATATTTCTAGGATGGCTGTTTCTGAAGTGTCTTCTATTTGGGTAAATAGATTTTTGCTTATGGTGGTTGGTTCCTTAGTGCCGAGGTAGTTAATAGTTACTTTTAATACATTCTCATCTTCCAGCATCTTACAGATAGCATCCTCCACTCCTTAAGAGCTGAGGGAAGACACCATAACCTTCCCCCATTGTTGAGTGTAAACACTTTCGGGTTGGTTACCGTTACTTTTGGCATAACAATCTTTTGGTATGGGCTCAATCATAGGATTGGCTAAGACCATAGTAAAGTGTTTAGAAACAACAGCCATTCCAATGGTGGCATCTATGGATACAATTACAATTTCAGTATCATTATTATCAACCAGTATTAGAATTGCGTTATCTTTGAGGTGTACTAACTGAGTTGGGTATGGGGACAGACCCTGTTGCTGCAGAATGTTATTTAAATTAATAAAGGTTTCTTCATTAAAAAAGGTCTGTCTTTTTTCAATGTTTATTTGCAAATGTGTATTGTTGCATATTTTCTGCAATAGTGATTTCTTCTTTGATTTGAACTACCACTGAATAAGGCAGCAAATGGCCTGTCTGAAGTCACTTTACTAGATCATTGAAGTCCATCGGGTTTCCCCTGATTGGGGGCCAGACTTGGACATTATAAGGATCCACATTCCAAATGGATGCCAATATAAAAAATAAACAATTACATCTCTTATGATCCAACAGTTATGATTTACCATTTTATTTGTGTTTTGAGTTCATCACATCAAATTTAGATTTCCACTTATCATTCAAATCAAATGTGGGAATCATTATATCCTTTTGTCATTTTCTGAGTAATAATTGGCAAATTAAACTTCTTTCTTGAGGTAAGCAAACTGTTTCCTTACCTTCATTAAGTTGAATAGGCAAGAATATGAGTTATCTTTTTCTTTGTAGTGAAATTAAATAGCTGATCTTGTAATATGAGTTATCCCCTGTTTTTCTCCAGTCAACCTTTGTCCTCAGTGGAGGTCTGCCCGTAGATACAATGTCAGGGTATTTCCCACCAGAGTGGAGAACCGCTTGGTGTTTGGAGGAAGATGTATTCTTAAACGTTCAGTGGAAGTCCCTTCACTTCAATCTCATTCTTACACAGATACGACTGTGATGTCTGGGACTTGAGTGTTTTAGAAATTCATCTTGGTCAGGTTGTTTCTCAGTCAAATGGCAGGCGCCATTGAAACTGACATAGTTGACACTTTGTTTTAGTTTGGTCCCGCGGCGTGTTTGGATCTAGAGGACCTGGTTCACACAATATATCAGGGGTGAAAGCCTACAAAGTAAATGTTTTCCCAGTAAAACAGGTGTGCTCTGGGGAGGTACGACGATCACTGGATGGGTGAGTCTATGTCACCATGTTTTGATTTCATTTTCAGTAACACCATCTACTAGGATATGATATGTGTCAAAGTTATGAAACTCTCCAAGGAGAGGTTTGTGGGGAATACAGTGGCTTTCCCCCTTCCTTGTTCGAGAGTCTCAAGTACTTCTCTAGATATTAAGGTTGCTTCGGACCTTGTATTTATGAGAAACAGTAAGTCACACTGCCACTGAACTTGGACGGGTGCAAAAAACGTTCAATCTTTTTCTCTAATTTACAGTGAAAGTGTGAGATAGCAGATCATTCTGATTGCATTTTGTAAATGTTTGGAATTTGAAATGCTTGACTTTGGGCATGGACATTCTCCTCAGGGTAAAGTTCATGTGGGTTGGCCAAGGACTCCATAGGAATAAAAACACACTTTGAGATTATATAAGGGTTTCAGGTCACTGTTACTGGATTGTGAGGCTTAGAAAAACCTAAAGAGAGATGAATACCATTTTGTTAACAGATTCCTGTCAAAAAGATAGAATTTTGTTCATCTTGGGTCTGGCGTCTAGGGTTATTACTTTCTTGTCAATCAGCTTCTTTGTCTGACTTCTTTTAGCCCAGGTACACTGCTCTTTTGAAGGAGACATTACATCTGGGAAGGAATACTGTGTTTCATCCCCACAGATTTCTCTAATTTTTCAAATGTAATTGTGCCATTTTTCTCCACGCCATATCTGGTTTTATTTCAAGGAATGAAAGAGGTAAAAGGAGCTTCCTCTAAGGATTGGCATATATTTTCTGCAAGGATTGGCATATATTTTCCGTCACCCGCCCTTTCCTCCTCTCCTTGTGTATTTTGAACTGGAACAATTTTCTCTTGCCATTGTCTACCTGATGATTCCCTCTGGCCAAGGTTTCTATGAGCACTAGAATCAGGATTTTCCTATGGCAATCTCATGAAGTAAGGGCTCTAAAACCATTAGCATGACTATGGGATTAATTTGGAAACTTTGAGGTAGCCTAAGGGATTGGGGACAATCTCCCCTCTTCCATTAAACCTTTTTGCATTTACTTCGCACCAGCTGTTCCAGAGACTTGTTCAGACTAGAATGGCTAGTATCAAACACTTTAGTTTTAGAATTTAGCATTTCTTTCATATTGTATAGCTCCTTCTTTAAGGAGTCTCTTTCTTTCTGGTAAATCTTTTGTTTCCACTGCTGACTCCGGACTAATAGTCTGCCAGCTAGATAATTATTCAGGTGTTCAATCTCTGACTTTGCATCATAAAGATCTTTCTCTAGTGTGCCCCTTTTGTCCCTTGATGCAACATTTTCTTCTATAGTTTGCTTCAATTCTTGTGCAGCCACCCTACTCTAGTCATCCTGCGTTTGCACGCAAGTCAGTTGTGAGGTTAGTGGGTGTATTTGCTGAATTGCACCATTGTTCTCAGGAGCTGAGCGCTTTGCTTCTTGATGATTTTGATATCAATGTACAGCTGATTCATTTCTGTCTGCGAGCCAATTTGCTTCATTATAAGTTTTGTATTATCATCATGGCTCTGTTTCAATTTATTTTTATATTCACAATGTAATTTAATAAACATTCAGTATAGGGGCGTGGCCAGCCGGCGACCGATGAAGACGTGAGCCTGTGGAGCTCCCGAAGCCGCCAGCTACATCCTGAAATATCCTATGAATTTGGGCAAATATAGCCCTAAAAAAGTTCCTCAAGGGTGGCGGAAACCCAGTAGGAACGATATCTGCAACTGGTGCTAATTCCGAAGCGTCAATCCCGAGATATCGGCAGTTGGAGAGAGAGAGGCGGTCGGCGCCAAGACGAAATTAAAATGGCCGACGGCGACACATTATAGTCCCACGGGCGCTGCCTCCCACGGAAGCCGAAGAGTAGTAGCGCCAACCTCCGCTGGGAGAAGTCACCAGCCCTGACTATCGTTGCTGACCGAAAAGAGCAACCACCTCCCCGCTCCCCGGGGCCCTCGCTGGGCTAGCTATCCTCCGGAAGACATCCCGGCTACGCCGAGGCCTACGACACCAGCGTATCTTGGGAGACCAGCACTACAGGCCTAAGCTGAGCGGGCACTCCAATCTCTTGTAGAGCGCCTGCCGCCAACAGCAGCGACCGCTGCGACGACGAAAAGAACCGGAAAGCGGCACGCGGCAAAACCGGTAAGGAGAGGGGGAAGGAAGGGAGGCGACCTCCTGAGACACCGAAGCACAGCAGACGGCACCCCGGGTTGTCCGCCCGCCAGCCCGTCTCCACCCCCCCCACCCCTACTACGAAGAACAGCCAGGGGGAACGCACGTGCATTATTCTCCCCACACACCAGAAATGGGCAAAGAAAGGCTTAGAAGAACTGGAACCCAGAACACAATGGAGCAATATACAACGTCTGCCCCGACACCTGTGGCTCAGAACAGAACTGCCGAAGCACCAGAGCCCGAGGACGACATATCCCTTAGAGACGTGATGAACGCTATCTCCAATTCTCGATCCGCCATGGAAGTCAAAATGGATAGCATTTGCACAGAGGTCTCCCTGCTGTGCCATGATCTGCAGAAACTATCATCCCGTACAGGGGAGGCGGAAACGCGCATATCAGTGGCGGAGGACACTATAAGAAGCATGGGTCAACAAGTGAATGCCGCACTAGACCGCATTAAGACACTGGAAGAGAGGGTGGAAGAAGGAGAAGGCCGATCGAGAAGGAATAATATCCGAATCCTCGGCCTGCCGGAGAAAGAAGAAGGACCCAGCATGGAGCTGTTCCTCGAACAATGGTTCGCCGATCTATTCGCTCCCAAAACCCTCTCAAACTTTTTCTCAATCGAACGGGCACACCGGATACCGACTGGCAGACCAATTCCCGGAGCACCACCACGAGCGGTGATAGCCAAGATCCTAAATTACAGGGACCGAGATGCTATTCTCCACATGGCAAGGACGAAAGGGGCCATGACATATAACGGCTCCAGGATAGCCCTCTTCCCTGACTTTACCAAAGAAGTACAAAGAGCAAGGCAATCCTTTGACACTCTCAAAAAGCGACTTCAAGGGCTGAATGTGAAATACGGCTTGCTATTCCCAGCTCAGCTGAAAATCTACCACAAAGGCACTACTGTGCACTTCACGGATCCAAAAGAGGCATGGAGCTGGGCGGAACGCAATCTAGAAGGCGAGTGGGGCCCATGGAGACGGCAGGAAAATCGAAGAAACAGACCTCGACCAAATAGGCCGCCAAATGAACCGCCACAGCAACAAATGGAAGAATTACCACAAAATGCCGATGAGTAAACATGACCGACAGATCGTTGCATGTAACGCTCTCCGCAGCTGAACAATCGGAGGCACAAGCTGGAACAAATACTACACAGAATGGCTGGCGGCTGCGATAAACCACACCACGCAAGCCACCCCCCCGATTGCAACCGAAACAGAACGAAACTTGCAATCACCCGCCGTGGTACCTCCAACCCACGGCGCCCAATACAATATCCAGACTCTCCACTACGGCGCCTCCAACGCCACAGTGACTAGAGACAACCCAAGTTCAACGGTTTGATTAAGTTTGGTTGTGTGGGCGACAGATGCTTCAGTTGGGGAAGGAGTATGGGGAGGGGGGAGAGTTGGGACTTGTTCGCGTTATTTGTTGGCAACAAGGAAAGCACGGCTCAGATAAGCACTTTGAGATGGGAAGAAAACAGGGCAGTCCAAACACCCATAGCGCGGGATTTCCCTCGCCTAAACTGCTATCACTGACACGGACATTCAAACAGGACAAGGAATGAGTGCGAAAGAGCCAAATACCAAAAAACTTAATATCATGACATGGAATGTCAATGGCCTGGGAAACTGCATCAAAAGAAGACTGGTAACACAATACCTGAATCGTCACAACCCAGACATAGCACTGCTAACCGAGACGCATTTAGCTGGCACACGGTGCCAATTCTTCAAAAGAACCAAATACCGGACAGCAATACATGCAGGTTTTTCAATGGGCTCGAGAGGTGTGCTAATACTAATAAACAAGAGAATCCCTATTGAGATATCCAACATAACCCTGGATACCGGAGGAAGATTTGTCTTCATAAAAGGATCGCTATGGAATCAAACCATTGCCATACTAGCGACCTATGCTCCCCCGGCGCTTATAACTGCCTTTCTCGACGACATCACACCGATCATAGCCAACAACACTGCGGATATACTAGTAGTAGGTGGAGATTTCAATGACGTAATGGACGTCAACTTAGACCGCACACATATAAGAGGGAGAAACCCAGCGATACCAACTAAAATAGCCACCTTCGCTACAGCAATGGGACTGAAGGATGCATGGAGAGATCTGCATCCGACGGAGAAACAATACTCTTTCCATTCGGGAGCACACGCATCGTTGTCTAGACTAGACTACTTCTTCCTCCCTGGCGAAGACATACACAAGGTAACGGAGGCAACGCTACACCCCAGAGGGATCTCAGACCACTCGCCGCTGATGATCCTACTCGAAACAGAAAGACCCATGCCCCCACTGACTTGGCGCCTGAATTCATATTATCTAGGATTCACAGAGTTAGTGGGAAAAATTCAGGAAGCCACTGCCTCATACTTTGAATTAAATCAGGACTCGATAGACGACCAAGGAACCATATGGGAGGCGTACAAGGCAACGCTGAGAGGGGAAATACTGAGTTGGACTGCTGCTCACAAAAAAGCGCACAGGAAGGAGGTTGAAGACGCTGAAACAGAGGTCAGAAATGCCGAAATGCAATATATAAATACAGGCGCTCCAGACGACAACAGAACCCTGCAAGCGGCACAAAAGAAGCTGCATAATATCACACTCACCTGTGCGAAACAAGCACATAGAGCTATGCGCACTAGACTATACGAGACGGGAGACAAAGCCGGCAAGATGCTGGCGTGGTTGGAGAAAAGAGAGGAGGGGCAGCGCCAGATAAGATGTATAACCACCATGAAGGCTGAACGGACCTGGACTGACTCGGCCATTGCTGAAACCTTCGCAGAGTACTATGAGACACTATACGCCTCCCCGACGACTGCAGTGGATCCCAGCATCCTAGATACACTCACCATACCACACCTAAGTGATACGCAAAGGATGAGCTTAGAAACAGAAATCACAGAGGAAGAACTATCAACAGCCCTATCCCAACTCCAAAATGGTAAAACCCCAGGGCCCAACGGCTTCCCAGTGGAGGCTTGGAAAAAGATTGGCAATGAACAAATTGTACCATATATGCATAAAATGTTCCTGTATGCCAAAGAAAGAGGAACCCTACCACCGGACCTGAGAAATGCCACCATAGTGGTGATTCATAAGGAAGGCAAACCAGCAGACATATGCAGCTCTTACAGGCCGATTTCACTTATAAATATAGAAACCAAAATACTAGCCAAGATATTGGCTAACAGACTCCAGGCAGTCATACACACTCTTATCCACCCAGACCAATGTGGCTTCATGCCGCAGAGATCCACACGCATGAATATCCATAGACTGCACACTGCCATTGAAAAGTCCCCAACGTTACGGGAGTCACTAGCACTCCTCACGATTGACTTCGAAAAAGCCTTCGATTCAGTCCACTGGGAGGCCTTGTGGTGCATCATGGGTAGGATGGGGTTGGGTGAGCAATTCATAGGCTGGGTCAAGTTGCTCTACAATACACCGACAGCTGAGATAAGGGTGAACGGATGGACCTCACGCACCATTAAATTGGGTAAAGGTACCAGGCAGGGGTGTCCCCTCTCGGCGATGCTATTTGCACTGGCAATTGAGCCCCTGGCAATAATGCTGAGAGACTCACAGTTGTGGAGGGGGTTCCAATGGGCCCGGGACTGGGAGGATAGAGTTTCCCTCTATGCCGATGATCTACTGATCTATATGAGCGACCCACCAGTGTCATACCCCATCGTCACCCAAATATTAAACAGCTATGGAGCATTTAGTGGTCTACGAGTAAACTATAACAAATCCATTCTATTCCCGATCCAAGGAACTGATGCGACAGCTCTATGCAATTGTCCATACAGAATAGAAACCGAGCAGTTTAAATACCTGGGGGTACAGGTTACGACGGACCTCAAGCAATATGTATCCCAAAACCTACACCCAATCAGAGATAGATTCGCAAACGACGTGAAACACTGGATGACCCTCCCTCTCACCCTATTAGGAAGGGCAGCACTAAAAACCCTGCAACGCTCCGTATGGGAAGGAGGTATAGGACTTCCCCACCTACAAACATACTATTGGGCAGCCCAGATGCCAATAATAAATGACATCCTGCATAACAACCCTGAATTACCACACATTAAAGCGGATAGCCAGATGGTTATGGGGCTCTCCCCACTAGAGACCCTCTACCATAGCAAGGTACGCATGATCCCCAACACAATTAGAGCACACAGAACGCAAATATGGCGAGACGCACACAAGCATCTAGGATGGGATGGGAAGCTCACGTTGGCACAGCCCCTATGGCGTAATAGGCGATTACCAGAGCTGGGTAAACTGCCGAAATGGGCGGCCTGGGAGGCAGCTGGGATAACGAGGCTAGCAGACATAATTCAAAACGGAGGGATAATGTCATTCCAGACCCTGAGGGACAAATTCAACCTATCCCCCACAGAACACTTTCATTACAGACAAATGCATCATGCACTTACCACAGGTGCGATAGACCTACCGAATATTCCAGATTGCACACCAATTGAGAGGAACATTGTGGTAGAACGTATCGACAGTAAAATAACCTCCATAATGTACAATGCAATGGCCTCTTTCGCCACAACGGAACTTACAGATCTGAAAGCAAAATGGGAAAGAGATGTGGGGCCAATACAACCGGAAGAATGGACCAAAGCACTCATGTACCCAAGGGAAGTCGCCATGTCGGCTAGAATCAGACTGATCCAACTTAAAATCCTACATAGGGTATACTATCCAAGAGAAGCCCTACACCAATGGGGGAGAGCAACTGACCCCAACTGTCTAAGATGCCAACAGGCGAGGGGGTCCTTTTTTCACATCTTGTGGGAGTGCCCACGAATCCAGATCTTCTGGCAGAAATGTTGTGACAGATTGTCAGCGGTCATGGGCCAACGAATACCCATGGACCCCAAACTGCTGTTGCTTGGGATGGATGACGACTTAGATATTTCCCGATTTGAGAGACTCATGTTGGCAACTACCACAGGACTCGTAAAGAGGAATCTGGCCCAACTGTGGGGCTCACCCTTATCCCCACAATACGAACAATGGATAACAGACGTGGACATCTGTGTGCAAATGGAAATGAGAATATACACCACCAGAGGATGCCCAGGGAAAGCACGCAAGATCTGGCAAAAATGGGAAGACACATAGTATGTTGTGAGTTCATGTATAGATTCCATAGACGTTTGGACTCCCGTGGAGACCCATCTGCATCGTGTATAATTTGGATGACCTGCAACTTATTATATGAGGGACTTGATAGTTTGACACTTGCAATGTGTATGAAGAGCCGTGCTTAGAGAAGGCTTGTATACCCGATCGATTTGAGCGGGTTTTTTGTTCTTGATTTGTATGTTTATGTTTATAAAATGAATAAAACTTGTTATTAAAAAAAATAAACATTCAGTATGAATGGCTTGGTTAATGTGGGCTTCACTTCATTATGTGTCTGTAGGTCCAGACTACAAAGGTCTGAGATTTCGGCATATAGGTGCTGTTTGGCAAGTGCTTTTTCTGCAGAGGTTACTTGGATATTTTGTACAAAGCAGTGCAAATCATGTGAACCTTCTACTAACCTACTGCCCACCATAGTGGTGCAATAAGTGATACACCGAAAAACGTGTGAGCATCTGCCTCTCATCAGTTTTTGTGGGGATCAGGTACCATTTTTGAAGGGCCTAATCAAGCTGACACTGTGGCACCCAAATAACTGAGCTCACGGTTTCAAGTATCTGTCTCATTCATTTTTGCCATTTTTCTAGATCCTACGCCTGCAATTGACCGTGCAAAAAGTATCTAGTTATTGTATGGTAAAGGATCATGTCCAAGTCTGCTCTGATGCCCTCTGACATCATGAATGTATTGCACCTGGGTACAAATCTGATCAATCAATATATATTAGATTTACCAACCAACAGATCAACATCCACTTTAAATGTTTTAATTGAAAAAACAAAATGAAATTTCAATTTACAATAATAAACACACCATTTCAAACACTGTATACTCTTGAGACTATACAAAAAGGACCATCTAATTCCATGCACTACTGTAATTTCTCACACATGCGTGCTCTTATGGACACTCTGTGTTACTCAATGCACCAACGCATGGAAACTAGTCATGCCAACAACCTAACATCATGGACTCTGAGCCTGCTGTTATGTTGAATTCTTTTTTTTCAAGATTTAGTTTACAGATTCAAAAAGGGCGACATGTCTAATCTCATGACCTCTTATATATGCTGCCACCCCACAATTCTGGGCAATAAACAGAGAATGAGTATCTCAAAATTCGAAATGTATTTAAAAGAATAAAATCACATTTTAATCAAGGTAGTTTCTAGCTTTACACCATAGAGATGACCACAATGTTATGGGCTCAAATACAATTGATCAATGAAACACATTTTACCCGTCTGTTACAATCTTGCTACTGGCTCTCAGACAAGCATTCAGAGTTCCATTACAACGCAATTTGGCAGCGGGGACCCATTACATTTAGATTGTAATGGAAGCAGGTTCCCCCGCCAATTTTTCGTCAAATTCACTGCATTGTGCAAATATAAAGGACAAAACGCGGCATACAAGCGTGCATGCAGCCTATTGCCCTTCATATTAGCACTCCGCAGTGCAAAGTGAGTAAACGCTGCCTGGCATGCTGGCATGCCAGGTAGCGTTTAGTTTTCATAGTGAGTGAAGCTTGCCATGGTCGCATTGCAAGCAGCGCTCAGATCATGCATGCATGGTATGCAGTATTCACAAATACAATTAAACAATGCCTGAAATGCAACATTGTCAGGAAGGGGATTCATTATAATTGCACACACTCCCTGCCGTGTGTACAATGGATACCTATGGGTCGTCTGCTGGTACATAAAGCAGGAAAACCTCATAGGGATCTCCAACATTTGAGCTGGTGTGAAAATCCATGCCCGCGGAAATGCTGGAGCAATTTGTATGGCAGAGAGGAAAGAGGTGGCAGAAACACAAGTTTCATTCCAAACCTTCTCTCTGTCATAGAAATGATTGAAAATGGGGTACAACAGTAATAGAAGGCATTGAAGCCTTAGTCAAGGCTTTTAAGCATTCCAATAATGCTACGCCCCAATCCAACCTCAGCTCCAGAGAAACTTCATGTTACAGGGCTTGCAGTAGCGCCCCTGTAGTTATGGTTAAGTTGCTCCATAGAAAGAGCACTTTTTGGGTGGCTTATAACTTTGCCCCCCCTTGATGAAGTATATGGCCCCCTAAGAATGATTTTGTGAAGTTTGGTGCAGTTTCGTCCAGGTGGGGCAAAGTTAATGGGGGTCCACAATGTGTGTAAATCCTTGCACCTACAGCCCAAATCGCTGGACTGAATTTCACTAAATTTGCACCAGAAGCTGTGTCTTGGTCCCGAAAGCGTGCTTTTATAAATCTGGCATAAATCCATTCAGTTGTTTTTTAAAAACAGCCAAAAAGTAGGTGAAAAAAATTAGTGATATCTGGGTCCAGCCCACAGACTCATACACTGATTCGGAGTCCGTGGACGCCTCTGAACTAATCAAGGTCCACCGTGACATCCACGGACATAGTCCGTGGCCACTGCTTGTTTGTTGGAAAAAGGTGAGCTGCATCAGATTTTTGGAAACAGTCCCCATGTTGGATCCGCGGATGGCGCATTGAGCAAAAAGTCTGGAAAGGACATTTGCATTTCTTTGTTGGAGCTGTTTTTATAAGTGGAAAAAAGCTTTGCAGGTGCCTCCGAGTCCGCAGACATCGCTGTTGACTGCAGACAGCGCGATGAGAAAAAAGTGTGGAAAACATATTTGAGGTTTTTTTTGTGGCCGAAAGAGGACCTGGGAAGGGAGGGGGAGTGGAAAAAAGTTAAGATGGAACCCTTTTTTGTAGGAGAAAAAAAGGTTTGCAGATGCCGCTGAGTCTCTGGACATGTCTATTGAAGGCAGACAGCGCAGTGAAAAATAAGGTTGGAAAACGCATTAAGGGTTTTTTTGTGGCTGGATGAGGACCTGTGAAGGGTGGGGGAGTGGACAAAAGTTAAGATGGAGCCATTTTTGTAGGTGAAAAAAGTGGTGCAGGTTTAATTCTATTGATCGATTTATTTATTTATTTATTTATTTATAGAGCGCTTTACACCAAGGCGCTGTACAATGGAACAACAAAATACAAAAAACCAACAACACTTAACAATGGGAGCAAAATTTACATCTTGAATCATTCAACAAAACAGTGCAAAGAGCAATTAACTGAGGGGGGTAGAGAGGGGAGAGGGAAGAGGTGGGGGGAGTAGGAGTTGGACAGGGCGAGGGAAAATGGAAGAGGAACAGAGAGGAGTGGGAGAGGGGAGAGAGGAATCAGGTGAGAGGGGAAGTTTTCAAGGAGGAGAATGGAGGAGGAGGGATTTAAGGGAAGTGCGAAATGAGGCGAATGTCCTGGTAGAGCGGATTGTGAGAGGGAGTGAGTTCCAGTGAAGAGGTGCAAGGAGTTGGAATGAGCGGAAATGGGAGGAAGCGCAGGGGGAAGGAGGAACAGTGAGGAGGAAATGGTCAGCGGAGCGAAGGGGGTGGGATGGGGAGTAGAAGGAGAGAAGGGAGGAGAGATAAGAAGGAGCAAGACCATGGAGGGATTTGAAGACAAGGCAGAGAAAGTAGAATTTAAGCTGTGAGTGGAAAGGTATCCAGCCAAGGTAAGAGAGCGAGGAAGAGATGGAGTCACGGGAGGTAAGGAGGCAGAGGGTACGGACAGCAGAGTGGTATATGGATTTAAGAGGGGCAAGTTGAGATGCGGGAAGTCCAAAGATTAGAGAAGAGCAGTAGAAGAGGCGGGAGAAGATGAGAGAGGAAATTAGGAGTTTGGTGGCGTGGAATGTGAGAGAGGAACAGATTTTGCGTATATTGTAGAGGTGGTACCAGCAGGTGCGGGAGGTGAGTGAAATGTGTTCTGAGAAGGTGAGAGAGGAATCAAAAAGAACACCTAGGTTACGAGCTTGGGGGGAGATCGGGAGATTAGAGGGAGGAAAGTGAATGAAAGGAGGAGGGGAGGGAGGGGAAGAGAATTAGAGGGGAAGAAAAGGACTTCGGTTTTATCGGTGTTAAGAGAGAGAAAGCGGGAGGACATCCAGTTCTTGATAGCAGTGAGGCAGGAGGAGAGTTTAAGGTGGAGGTCAGGTGAGAAGGAGCAGAAAGAAAGAAAGAGTTCAGTATCGTCAGCATAGAAGTGATGGGAAATGCCAAACGAGGAGATGACAGAGGCAATGAGAGAGGTGTAAAGAGAGAAAAGGAAAGGACCAAGTACAGAGCCTTGAGGAACACCGTAGATAAGAGGAAAGGAAGGAGAGGACTGGCCTCCCCACGAAACAGCAAAGGAACAGGAGGAGAGGTAGGAGGATAGCCATTTTAGAACAGGGCCTTTAAATCCGAATGGAGGAAAGAGTATGGAGTAGGAGTGGATGACCGACAGTGTCAAAAGCTGCAGAGAGATCAAGTAGAATAAGGATAGAGGATTGCTTAGTATGACGAGCAGAGAGGAGTGTGTTACGGATAGAGGTGAGAGCAGTTTCAGTGGAATGTTTGGGATGGAAGCCAGATTGGAAGGGAGGGAGGAAGGAGAGAGGAAGAAGTAACAAAGGATGACAGTTGAGAGTAGGCAATGCGCTCAAGAAGCTTAGAAAGGAAAGGTAGAAGAGAGATAGGTCTGAAATTAGCAGTGTGAAGTGGATCGGCAGAGGATTTCTTTAGAATAGGAATAATCGTTGCGTGTTTGAACGTAGAGGGAAAGGTTGATGAGGAGAGGCAGGAGTTGAAGAAGGTGGTAAGGTAAGGGATAAGAAGTGGGTAGATCTTGGGGATAAGAACGGAGGGGAGAGGGTCAGAGGGGGCGGATGTGGGTTGGGCTTTGGATAGAAGGGAGGAGACTTCAGAAGGGGAAACAGGTGAGAAGATGGACATAGTAGAAGAAGGAGGAGAGGGGGGAGGAGGAGAGGGGGAGTCAGAGAGGGAGTTAATTTTTTGCCGGAGTGTGAGGATTTTGGAGGAGAAAAAATTGGCAAAGTCAGAAGGAGAGAGTGTGGAGTTGATTGAGGGATCAGGAGTTGGAGGAGAGAGAAGACGGGAGAGAGTTTGAAAAATCCGACGAGGGTGGGAGGCTTGAGACTGGAGAAGGTTAGAGTAGTTGGAGGATTTAGCTGCTGCAAGACAAGAGTTGTAAAGTGCGTGGTAAGAAAAGTAAGAAGTTTGATTAGAAAGCGAGGGAGTTTTGAGCCAGAGTCTCTCTAACCGCCGGAGAAGGCGCCGCATAGAACAGAGATGGGAGGTAAGCCAGGGTTGAGAAGGCTTCCGAGTAGGACGAAAGAGAGAAAAAGGGTAAAGTTGATCTAGGGCAGTGGAGATAGAAGAGGAAAGGGAAGAGAGAGCATTGTCCGCAGAGAGTAGAGTAAAGTCATGGGGAGATGGAAGAGAAGCTGAACAAGTGTCAGTAGCGTCAACATTACAAAGGTCACGATGCAAGTAGATTGGAGGGGAGGGATTAGCAGTAGTGGAGTGCGAGAGAAGAGATAGTGAGAATGAGAGTAAAGCATGGACTGAGCGATAAACAGGAAGAGAAGAGACAGGGGAGAAGGGATAGGAGGAATTGAAGATACGGTCAAGAGTTGACCCAGAGGAATGAGTAGGGGATGAGGGAAGGGGGAGAGGAGGTAGGAGTCGAGGATGGAGAGGAGGGGAGAAGATTGAGGGGGAGAAGGAAGATGGATATTAAAGTCGCCGAGTACAGTTAGAAGAGAGGGGGAGGGAGAGATAAGCGAGAGGAGGTGATGTAGGTCTTCATAGAAGGAAGAGAGAGGGCCAGGGGGGCGATAGATGATCAGGAAGGAAATAGGGTGGGTAGTGGAGAAGGACTTGTGGAGGAATTCAAAGGAAGGGAAAGAGGGGAGAGTTGGAGAAGAAGAGGAGGAGATGTATTTGGGTTGGTACAGGAGACCGACGCCTCCGCCACGGCCAGAGGGGCGGGGGGTGTGAATGAAGAAGGAAGAGGAGGTCGTCAAGGATGCGGGGACAGAGGTGTTATGAGGGGGAATCCAGGTTTCAGTAAAACAGAGGAAATGAAGGTTGAGGCGAAAGAATAAATCAAGGGTAGCTGCAGTTTTATTACAGATAGATCTGGCGTTCCAGAGAGCAGTGTTCATGAGGGCAGAGTGGTTGGCATTGGGGGGGTATAGAAGGTTAGGGCAGTGAGAGAAGGACTGGGGGTAACTGGAGGAGCAGGGGTCATGATAGTGAAGAGGACTAGGCATTAGGACTAGGAGGAGAGAGGAGAGAAGAAGGGAAATGGGAAGGAGGAAGGGTGGAGAGAGGGGGGGAGAGTGAGGTGGAAGGGAGTTATGGAAGATCGCATACCAAAGGGCAAGGAGAGGGACAAGTAGAGAAGGGCGTAGTTGTAGGAGTTAGGAATGTGGCGGGTAGAGACCAGTATGACAGTTACAGAAGGGGGAGGCAGTGGGCAATGAAGGACCAGGAGAGAAGGGGGAGTGGAAAGTGACATGAGGGGATACGGGATGGCGCCAAAGGTGGACACGAGTCCAGTGATTAAAGTTGGCAGGTAAGGACAGTGGAGACAGAGGGAGCAAGCACACAGAATAGAAACTGGAGTAGTCCAGGTACAGAATGGCGCCAAAAGTGGACTCAGGGCCAGTGATGAGAGGTGGCCCGGAAGGAGCTAGAAGCGTCAGAGGGAGCAGGCACTCGAAACTGCAGTTCGAGGAGTCCAGGTGCTTGGGGCAGTAAAATGAGGTGGTAATTTTGGACAGCTGCCAGGTGATCACGGGACCAGAGTTGAGAGATGACCTGCAGGAACCTCTAGAGGCAGAGGGAGTAGATACTAGCAGATATGGTTGGAGGAGACCAAACGCATTGTTGAATAAACACACTTCCGGCGGGCCAGACCGATGTAGGTGTAGACCCGCAGAGGTTTCTGGTTCACAAGTTGATAAGGTAGCCCAAGCAGGACCCCGTATGGTGACGGAGGGGCTCAATACCGAAGCAGGAGCAGGGGCACACAGAGCCTCCTCGTTTCATTCTGGACACAGGAAGGGTGAGAGGCAGATGTCAGTCTCCGGAGGATCCCAATGCCAGTCGCACGGTTGGCTGCAGGCTCACCCGGGTCCAGTGTGTTGTAAAATGGCTCTGGGGGCAGCGAAGAGTAAAGAGGGGGCTGCGGATACACCCGGACCCAGTGTGCAGCAGAAGGGGCTCCCGGGGCAGCGTAGAGTGGAGAGAGGCGGCTGCCATTTCACCCGGACCCCGTGTGTTGCGGGAGGGGCTCCGGGGCAGCATGGAGTGAAGAGGCTGCTGCGGAATCACTCAGACCCCGTGTGAAGCAGGAGGGGCTCCAGGGGCAGCGTGGCGTAGAGAGGCGACAGCCGTGTCACCCGGACCTCATGTGCTGCAGGAGGGGCTCCGGGGCAGTGTGGAGTGGAGAGGCGGCTGCCGCTTCGCCCGGACCCTGTGTGATGCAGGAGGGGCTCCGGGGGCAGTGTGAAGTGGAGAGACGGCTGCCGCTTCACCCGGACCCCGTGTGACGCAGGAGGGGCTCCGGGGGCAGCGTGGAGTGAAGAGGTGGCTGCCGCTTCACCCGGACCCCGTGTGTTGCAGGAGGGGCTCCGGGGGCAGCGAGGAGTGGACAGGTGGCTGCCGCTTCAACCGGACCCCGTGTGTTGCAGAAGGGGCTGCGGGGGCAGCAAGGAGTGGAGAGGCAGCTGCCCCTTCACCCGGACCTCGTGTGATGCAGGAGGGGCTCCAGGGACAGCGAGGAGTGGAGAGGTGGCTGCCGCTTCACGCGGACCCCATGTGTTACAGGAGGGGCTCCGGGGGCAGCAAGGAGTGGAGAGGTGGCTGCCGCTTCACCTGGAACCCATGTGATGCATGAGGGGCTCCGGGGCAGTGTGGAGTGGAGAGGCGGCTGCTGCCTCACCCGGACCCCGGGTGCTGCAGGAGGGGCTCTGGGGGCAGCGTGGAGGGAGGGGGTCTCAGGAGGGATCACCCGGACACTGCCTCTGACCGAAACAAACTCGCCCAGGCTCCGGCCGACGAAGAGAAGGCTCCAGGGGCCAAGAGGAGGTCTTGAGGTCCCGATGCAGGCTCCGTGGACGGCTGCAAATTCACACGGGCCCGTATTGGGAAGAAGGGGCTCCAGGGCAACGTGAGGCATGGGGGCTGGTAAAAAGGGCCCAGTGTGGAGGCTCCGGGAGTTGGAGCCGGCGCCAGGTGTGTCACGGCAGGAGGAGAGGACCGCCGCTCAGGATGTCCGCAGGGCGGGAAGGCGGGAAGGATCTCTTAGGGTCGGCCTACGGCAGAGTAGGAGAAGGCCGTCCCACGTCTCAACTCAAAAAAACACACAAGGCGGATCCGATTTCTGTTGGAAATGCCGTCAGAGGAGCCCCAGTAATTAAGGAACAGGAACGTAGGAAGAAAAGGGGTAAAAATTGCTGTTTAAATTGTTTTGAATTTAAAATGATTCAGCCTGAATGAGGAGACGCTGGCTCAGGCAGCCATGCTCATGCGCCCCCTTAAAGTGTGCACCCTTTAATTTAATTATTGTGGTGGTTGTGGCCAGTGTAGGTCGAAGGGCTGCCCTGTGTTATGGTGTCCGCATACTACAGCGGTAGTCTGCGGATACAGCACGTGCCATCTGTGTCCTTTAAGGGTGCCAGGCATGGAAAGGACTGTGGTGACCGCAGGCAGCCATGATGTCCGCGGACATCGGCGGGTCAGCAGCGGCTTTCTTAGTTTGGTGCAGTGAAGATGTTTGTAGATATGGCTATGAAGAAGCACAGTGTGTGGATGATGGGAGATTCTTGGATGCATTCATTGAAGGGTTACACTAAATCTTGTGGCATCTCAGGTACTATTGGATTGGAAGAAGTGGAAGTTTTGTATTATGCAGTTTGTGGGTTAAACTGGGCAATCTTATTGCCATTCTGTAAGAACATGGCTCACTTTAAACATCCTGATATTATTGTTGTGCAATGTAGAGGCAAAAGCTTAGGCTATATAAGTCCAGTATCTTTGCGGCTTGCCATAAAGAGGTGTCTGGTCAAAGGATCGAATCCAAAGGGTCGAATGGTCAAAGGATCGACACCAAAGGATCGAAAACCAAGGGATCGAATTTTTTTTTAAATTATATATATATATTTTTTGGGGTTTTCGTTTAGTGAAAAAAAGTGGTTTTTACCACAAAAACAGGGGTTGGGGGGGGCCCCCCAAAAAATAAAAGATAATGTAAAAAAATATAAAAAATTCGATCCTTTGGTTTCCGGTCCTTTGGTGTCGATCCTTTGACCATTCGACCCTTTGGTTGTTGATCCTTTGACCTACAACCCCATAAAGAATATGTTGAGAAGCCGTCTGGACCTGTTTCCAGCTGCGAAGATAACTTTTTCTCAAATCAATGCAAGGAAATTTGGAGATCTCATTTGTTTTCTCCACAAATGGAAGAAGCTAAGCACCTTGTTAATAAAGGTGTATATGCTTTTTTATATGGTTTAGGGATGTTATCTTTTGAGAATGAAAATGTCAAGTTGGATGGGATAAATACTTTTCAGAGCAATGGACTGAATTTAACTGATGTTGGTACTCAGATTTGTCTTTGGAATGTTACAAATGCATTGAAAATGTTAATGTGAACAAGTTAAAAGGGAAGATGTGGCGTGTATACTAAAGCACTTCTTAGTAGGTGTAGGACATAAACATGAGAAAAACAAAAAATAAATTGAACACCCCGCAAAAAAAGGCTCTTTTAAGACCCACCATTGTAAAATAAATACGTTAAATTGAGTTCAATCACCCTCCCCTTCAATTGGTATTGCCATCCGTGGACCGTGCGGTAGTCCGCAGACACTATATTCCAGGTATTTTGAGAATGCTAGTCATGGAAAGGCGACGACTGGTTCTGTGGGTGTGGTGTACAGGAAGACTGGGCAGCAAGACTTATCTTTGTTGTGTGCAGTGACAATGGCTATTGCTTTCAGGGAGCAGAGTGTCTGGTTGGTATGCATTCTTGAGTCCATTGCGTTAAAGTGTACTTTGAGCAGTGTGCATTACCTGGGAATTTTGGATTTCAAGAATTTGAATTCCCTGATTGGCTTTTCTCTCTCCCTAGAATCGATAAGAAAACCAGAAATTTGAAAAATGTCACTCCCAGTAATTTTATGGCTCTCCTTATGAGCAGGCTACAGCCTACTGACAGCTTTCTCAGCTCGTCTAACTTGGTGATCCATGTTACGGGCTTGAATAACTCTGCTATTGAAATCCTTTCCCCCTAAAAACTAAAAGTGTTAAAATTGAGACTCACAAGCACTCCTGGTATAATTATAGTATCATTCCACTCAGACATACTAAAGGATCCTTCGAAAGAAGCTGCCGTAAGAATCCATCCCCTCTCTCTAGTAAGATCCTTTGTCTGTCTTCCCTCTATTCCCCCTCCCTTGCCTCGTCGCGCCTTGAAACACTTGTGTATAGGCGCGTTATAAATGCCATATCATATCTCTCTCGGCCAATCTAAACAGGCAGTGAAAGAATGTAAAACAGCTATATTCTAAGCGAAGTCTGCCTACTTTAATACCAGAATCACCAAGGCTTGTTCTAGGTCAAGCAAACTGTTTCAAATCCTGATTGAATCTGAGGACCCATTAAGTGTCAATCAGATTTGTCATTGTGCCAGGCTATTCATGATGAATTTAAGATTTGTCATTGTGCCAGGCCATTCATGATGAATTTAATGCCAAAATCCTTGACATAGGCAGACCATTCGGGACCTTCAAGATTGCTTCATTGGGAACCAAGTGCCTCTTCCTCCTTCTCAGGAAGTGCCCAAACGTCCCACTTTCAACTTCACGTCCTGCTCTGAAACCGAAATCCATAACATTATTCTTGCCATAAAACCCTCCTCTTGTCTGGGAGATAGTTATCCTATGAACATTGTCAGAGACTCTCTTGAGTTACTCGTACCCTGGATAACTAAAGTGATCAACCTTTCTTTTAGTGAAGGCATGGTTCCCTTGTCTCCCAAAGAGGCTACGATTACACCTTTGCTTAAGAAAAATAATCTGCACCCAGCACTGGCCCAAAATTATCGGCCCATCACAAACGTGCCATTCTCCCTTAAGAAAATGGACAAAGTAGGGTACCTACAAATTCAGGGCCACATTGAAGAACATGGTTTCCTGGGGGATCGACAGTCAGGCTTTACAGCTAAGGACGGGACTTACATTGTTATGCTGGATCTTAAATCTACCTTGGTCAGCATAGTGGACAGGGGACACCTTGCCCTGCTGATGCTTTTGGATCTTTCTGCAGCCTTAGATTTGGTCGATCACTCTCTGTTGGTGACCAGACTAAAGGACCAGGTACACTGCTCCGATCTGGCGGCTCTGTAAATCTCATACTTTCTGGGCCCGTGCTCTGCTAGAGTGGCTGTTGGTGAAGATAGCTCCCTTCCCATCACACAAACTTGCGGTGTCCCATAGGGATCATGTATTGCTCCAACTCTCTTCAATGGTTACATCAGGCCCCTTCTCAGCCACCTGGACCACCTGGGTGTGCAGTACCCCAACTACGCTGATGACACCAAGGTCGTCCTTGAGCTTACCGGTAATCATGCACAGGACTCAGAAGCCATCATTAAGCTGTACGATGCAATTCAGAGGTGGATGGCCGACAACTCTTTTGCCCTCAATAGGGGCAAAACAGAGCTTCTGGTCGTGGCTTCTGGCTCGCGGCTTAAGAAGCTCGATCCATCTTATGGCAACTTCAGCATTGCTGGCAACCGTATCACTGTTTCGAAGAGTTTTAAGACTCTTGGTGTTATCTCAGACGCCCAATTTACCATGAAAACCCATGTCTCTCACACTCGTTCCTCATGCGGCTACATAACAAAACCTCTCAGGCATATCCGGCCTTTCATTTCAGTCAGCAATTGCTCTCTACTAGACACTGAGCTAATCAATCCAAGGCTGGATTATTGCAATAGTCTGTTGGCTGGCACCTTGCAAGATAATCTTAATTCTCTCCAGGTCTCCTAAAATGGGGCAGTTTGCGCCACTCTTGGTCTTTCTAGACGGAATCATATATCAGATGCTAGAAGGGATCTTCATTGGTTCCCCATAGGATACTGCATCACTCACAATATCTCAACTCTGTCCTATAAATGATGGACTGGCTCTGGTCCCAAATACCTGAATGAATGGTTAAAGGTGAACAAACCAGGTCACCTTCTGGCTCCTAGGACAATTTCAAACTGTTCCAAACCAGATACAGGCTGGTCAGGTTTGGCGAGACTATCTTTGATGTCCAGGCTCCTCTAGCATGGAACGCTCTACCATTCTCCAATAGATCAGCAAGCACAATCAATCTCTTTAAAAGGAGTGAAGCACCACCTGTTCAATCTTAAACTTGATTGAACCATTGTCCTCTTCACTTCTGCCACCCTCTGGTTCTGACTCTCGTCCATCTTGCACTTGTTTTTTTTCAGTTTTTTATGTGTGCCCTGAGGCCCAAGCTCATGTGGCACTTCATAAGAATTAAAATAAATTAAAAAATAAATAAAGTGGGCGGATTTGCTCCCATTTTGGTAGAGTATAGTTACTTTGTAACATCCGTATGTCATTGTAGTTTACTGTGGTGGCAATATTTGGCCTATGTCATTGGTATTTCATTACAGTTTGCAACGAAGAACACATTTTCATAGTTGATGGACTGTTTCAACATTGGAAGATTGTTTTCTCTCAGGTAGCTGAAAGACAAATGTGGAAGCGTTCAAATTAATTTTGTCCACAAATCAAGAAAGCAAGGCGCAATATAAACAAAGGTGTATGTGCTTTATTTTTTGCAGGATGTTGAAATTACATTTTTTCAGAGTGACAATATCAAGTTTCATATTGTCAAAATCTTTTGAAGAGATGGAGTGCATTTCAATGATGTTGGCAATCAGATTTTTATTGAAAATGTTCAAAATTCATTGAAACAGTTTCCGTGAACACATAAAATATGGATTGAAGTAGTACTTGTAGTAAACAAAAAGGAAAAACAGAAAAAAATTAGAAGCCCTTTTCGTGAAAGTTGGAAAAAATAATGTACTTTAGTAGAACATTTATCACTTAAGTTTATAAAACCAAATAATCCCAAAAATATACAGAAGTCAGAAAGCAAAAAAAAGGTTATTTTAAGAAACACCATTTTTTAAAGAAAAACAAGTTAATTGATTGTAATTACCCTGCCCCGCGCTTGGAATATTTCAGGTGTCGGCACACTATAATAGTGTCTGTTGACCTTATAGTCTGGAAAGAGTCCTCTGATTTTTTTTCTGTTTTTTAACTGTGAAGGGTGCTTCCAAAAGGAACCTTTTTTGTCTTCCTGGCTTTTATGTTTCTTTTTAAATGTTGTTTTTTTTGTCAGATATGTGAGGAGGTAAAGCAGGGGAGGGAAGGGAGGGTAGGGAGTCAAGGGGTAGCAACCTCAGATATGGAAGGGCAGGTGGACAGGGGAAGATGTTGGGCAGCCCTTAAATACAAGGTAGAAGGCAGTGTTTTTCATGTTCCTTGCCTGCAGTTTCGAAAGCACTTTGAAACTGCTCCCTCTGAAGAGCGGGGTGTCGCAGTTTATACAGAGAACTGTGACCCTCGAAATGTAAGGATAGACAGCCTCCTGTATGGCCTGCAATGGAGCTGGCAGGATCCTCTGTTCCACTGGAGTACCTTGTGTGGTGGCAGATGTGGTTGAGGAAGATGGGGTAGAGGAAGTTAACTGCTTCTCCGTGACAAAGGAACATACTTTCTCAGAGCACCCGAGTGGTTGGATTTGGTGTGTCGGCACATGGAGGTGGTGCCGAAGGAGTACTGCTGAGGTTGTTCTCCAGTAAGTACGACCATGCACTGAATGCATTTCACCCGGGCAGCCTGACACTTTGGTACTCCCCCAACGGTGGTAAAAAACCACCACACACATGACTCTCTCCGGGTGCTGGAGGTAGGCACTTTCTCTACCTACTTTTCCGGTTCCTTGTTATTCTCGTCCACATCACTGCAGCTGTTGCTGTGTCCAGGCCTTTCACTTGGTGGTTGTGGTGGTGGTGGCCCTTGGGAAGGAGGAATGGGCATTAGAAATGACATTGTTAAACATCTGGATATCTGTTGGAAGTTGCTCTCTTGGAAGATTCTCTCTGCTGGTATGCCAGATTATGAATGACTAAAAGTAGTGGTTGGGTCCCTTTAGAGGAACCGTCTGCAGAATAACGAGCTGAAGGTAGACCTTGGAAAGTTGTAAACAGTTGACAGATCAAGTAAGAAAGTTTGAAATATTGTATATTGGCTGAAAATGCAGTTTCAAACTGGCTGCAGTGATGGACACTGTCTGCAGACGCTGCGTCATGCTGCACGGGCACAGTTACATGATGACTGGGGATGTGTGTGGTGGCGGGTGTTTGCGGACTGTGTTATGATATGATATGGCATTTATAACGCGCCTATACACAAGTGTTTCAGTGGGAGATGCCGGGTGCATGCACATGAATGTCCGGAAATGGGTGCGCTGTCCATGAATTAATTAAAAGTGTGTTATGTGAGACTAGACATGTGCGGACACGGCACAATGTGTGCAGACACTCTATTTCGTAAATGGACCCTTGAATAGTTCTGTAGTCCACAGACTATTAATTGGGGTTTGTAATAAAAGGAATGTATCACAGAATAATATAGAAGATAGTTATGGTATCAAAATACATATATTTATCAAAGTGATGGGGTATCAGAATGAGAAGCATTAATATGAGCATTTGGAATTTATATAAAGTGATGATCGGGGGAGGGAGGAATGTTTGTATCATGAATGGTAATAATAATTATTGGTTAAGTTGCTGAAATTATAGAAAGAGTACTTTTTGGGCAGTTTATAACTTTGGCGCCGTGCGACAAGAGAAATGCCAGTGGTTCCGATTTATTCAAAACCTTCCATCCATCACTTTTGTGGTTATAGTTTGTCTCACTATGTGAGAGAGGGTATGCCCAGACATGGACCCCTTGCTTGCTGCGCCATAAGAAACTAAGCGGAAACATGTTAAAGACCTTGAAGTAATGGAAACCTGGCAAAGCGATCTTGACATCTGAGAATGTACATGCTCAGGCCTCAATGAACGACTGACCGAGATTTACCCAGTGGGATTAGGGGTAGGCACAGGCAGAAATCCATTAGTCATCAATCGAATGAGAATCGAAACCTTGATTGACAGGTTTACTGCTCAGCTAAATCAACTTGAGATAGTTCCAGGGGAAAATCGTCTGGATTATCCCACATGTATGCTTGACTTTGTGGAACACCAGACTTATGGCCAGAAAAGTTATTTTTATCCATTACATACGATAAATTGTTGGCTAGGAGGAAGAAGATCCTTTATTCTAACTTGAGGCGCCTTAAAAAGGAGAAACCCAATGTCGCAGCAGTCACAGGCAAGAAATTAAAACAAAATTGTCGTAGCTGAATAAGACTTCGGAAACAAGAGATGCTGGAGCATGACTCAGAGAAAATGTTGAGGAACATAGCAGCTAAAAACACCAGTGAAATCTGACAGACAATAAATGGTCTAAATGCACCTCAGGAAGCACTTCTGACAAACGAGGTACCAGCGAGTGCCGAGAGCGGACACTTTACCTAAGTAAGCAAAATTCAAAGGCACGTTGGATGGACCTTTGAGACCACAAGAGACGACATACTCGCCTTAATCCACAAAGCAAGCAACTCAAGGGCACCAGAACCAGACGGATGTCAAATGTAATGCTCAAACAAGACCCCGAACTGTGGGCCTCATTCTTGTGGACTTTACTTCATCATATCAAAAAGGAGAGGAAAGTCCCTCCATTGTGGAAAAAGGCAATCATAGTCCCCATTTTTATAAAGGGTGACAGATCCGATCCCTCAAATTACAGGCCAATAGCGCTGTTGGACGTTGCCGGAAAGATCTTTGCGGCACTAATATGCAGGAACTTGCAAAGTGGAACACAATCTCTGGGATTAACTACACAAGACAAGCCAGATTTGTGAAAGGAGTGGGTACCGCTCTGAACGTTTTCCTGATTAACATTCTGAAGGGGTGTGTTCAGGAGGAAAAAAACCTCAAAATCTATTTAGCCTTCATAGATAGATCTGGCACAAGCGTTTCACACTATTGATCGAACAAATTTATGGTCAAAGCTTGAGTAATGGAAATGCCCAGGTGACCTACTGGAAGCCATAAAAGATCTTTGCACAGGAACATCCTTCAGAGTCAGAATGAATGCCAGAGGCACTCTTTCTGTAACTATTGCGACCTTGAAAGGCCTGACGCAAGGTTGCTTGTTAGCACCAGCACTATTCAACCTCTTCATATCAGATGTTCATAACACCTTAAACACAGTAAGATGCTTTTCATCGAAAATTGCTGATGAGTCACTGGATAGACTTTTGTATGCTGATGACCTTGTCCTGGTGGACCAAACCCTGATTGGTCTACAGAGACACCTGGACGTGCTACAAACATACGTGAGGGAAAACAGTCTCAAAATAAATGCAACAAATTCTTGAGTACTGATAAGAGAACCACCAGTTGGAAGAGGCAAGAACAAAGGCTGCTGGCGCCTTAACAGAGAGAAATTAGCCAAGGTAAGCTCTATGACGTACTAGGGAATGTGCCTAAACGTCAGTTCCATCAACGCTCCCAGACAGGCTGTTCTACGAAGTAAAGTGGCAAACCTATCATCACAGGCAAGGATCATCCTAAAAAAGTTTTGCACATTTTCAATTGCCCCAAATATGTCATTTTACTGAATGAAGGTGGTCCCTATTCTCACATATGGAGTAGAAGCATTCTTCTCCCTTCCAGCGGCCGTATGGCCCTTATTGGAGGGCCTTTTCTGGAAGAAGTCTTACGTCTCCCGAGAGGAATTCCAATCCAGGCCATCCGAATGGAACTATGCGGAAAAACTCCTTGTATGCAACAGTGGTCTGGAATTCGTTGAGCTCTTATCGGAAAAGTGTTTTGCCGGAGCCACTCTTGGGTTTCAAAATAGTGCAGGTTGCACTTCACGAAGGAGCTGATGCTACCCTTAGCGAATGGAAAATCACGTGCACAAGCATTTTGAGGAGCTTAGACACCACTGAAGACATTTTAGCAACCAATCCCACTAAAGTGAAGCGCAAGCTGTTAGATCAAGACTGGATAAGGACCAAGCAGGAAAGATCTGAGCTGAAAGGATACGGGAAAATGTGCTCTGAAAGTCGCCCATTACACTCCCCTCCCAAGTATCTGTTAAAATTTCCCAACTCACATTACTGTTCGCAATTCTTGTGCTTCAGACTTAACTTATTTCCAACTAGAGAGATCCTGGGGTCTGATCCACAGGTGATCAAACAGGCTTTAATTGCAGACTGTGCACACAAAAGGATTGTAAAGAAACAATGAAACATTTGGTGTTACTTTGCCCAGCAATCGCTGAAGTAAGGACTAAATGGTTGAGAAAGTTCATCAACAACCAACTATCGATTTTTGCTGAACAATGGTGGTCCATACTGATGCAGGGGGAACTAATATCCTTGTCATTGTCCTTGATACATTTTGTAAAGAAATATTTTTTCTAATTGAAAGTCAGCAAAAATAGTGGCCAACAATGTTCTTATCATTACTCTTTTTTTTAAAACTGTATGTGAAGATCTATGTGTGTAAAGATTAACAATGGATATTGGTAAAAGGTTTTTCTTTTAAGCCATATACCGTAATAAATTTAAAAAATAGGGAACCAAGCTGCACTTCACTGAGGAGGACCAACAAAGCCGAAACATGCCTGGGGTTGCTTGTGTTTCCCTACAGAGGGGACATGGCCTAGCAGTTTGGGCTGGGCTGCTACCATTGGTGGCAGGACCTGACTGATTTGCATATGGTTGGACCCCTTTTGCAAAGACGCAGACGGGTTAAAAATCAGTGGTGTGGAAGGTTTCCCAGAGCAATGCCAGTGGTTCAGATTAATTCAAAACCTTCCACCCATCACTTTTGCGGTAGTAGTTTGTCTCACTATGTGAGAGAGGGTATGCCCAGATATGGGTCCCTTGATTGCTGCACCATAGGGAACCAAGCTGCACCTCACTGAGGAGGCCCAACAAGGCCGAAACATGTTGGCGGTTGCTTGTGTTTCCATACAGACGGGACCTGGCCTAGCAGTTTGGGCTGGGCTTCTACCATTGGTGGCAGTACCTGACTGATTTGCATATGGTTGGACCCCTTTTGCAATGGTGCAGACGGGCTAAAAAACGGTGGTGTGGAAGGTTGCCAAGAGCTATGCCAGTGTGGCTCAGATTAATTCAAAACCTTCCACCCATCACTTTTGTGGTTACTGCCATTCGACGAATGGTCACCAAACTTTGTAGAGAGGCGCATGCTCATTGGACGTTTGAAATGTGAGGTGCGTCATCATTTTTGAAACAGTGGCCATATTGGATGGGCGGATCATGGCCTTTGTCCACGGACAGTTCAGTGAGGAAAAAGAGTCTGGAATATACGTTTGCGGTTATTATGTGGTTGAAAGAGGATCTAGAAAGGGTGGGGGAGTGGAAACAAGTTGATATTGAGCTCTTTTTATAGGTGAAGGAAAGTTCTGTAGGTGCTGGGGTGTGTTCTGTGAATATTTATGTTTGTGGACATTATTGGGATTATTGTTATTTCAAGGTGTGTTTTCCGTATTTGTTATATGGTTTAATTCAATCGTGATTGTGGCCACTGGCCACATGCATTATAGTAATATTGTTTAGTTAGTATAACAGGACTGCAAGACTTTTACTTGGCCTCAAGCCCTGGAAAAGTATCTCTCCAGCTCCGAAATCTCTCCATTGGCTGCCAGTGGATGCAATGATTAAATTCAAACCCCTCTGTATTGTCCACAAGGCTTTCTGGGGGCAGGGTTCAAAATACCTTCAGCTATCTATCCGCAAATACCTCCCCTCTCGAGCTCTTTTCTCCTCTACCTCTAACATCCTCATGGTCAGTCGTTAATCAAAGAAACAAGCTGGGGGTAGATCTCTGTCTTCGGCTGGGTCCTCCCTCTGGAACAGCCTCCCTACCACTCAGAAATTTGAGGAGAACTATGTCTGGTTCCGGAAGCACCTCAAGACCTTCCTCTTTGCTTCTGCCTTCGCCCCTCCTTCCCCCTGATCTGGTCTCTATTGGCACTGTGCACCTGGTCAACCTCTGTCTTCTGGGCCCAGGGACCTGCTCACCATGCCACCCTCCCTCACTGCCTCCGGGCCACCCCTTGCACTGGGGTCTGTATCTGTACCCATACAGTCCCCAATTTTTTCTTCCTGCCCTCATCAGACACACCCTGTCTGTTGTTGTTTGTTGTCTTTATTATTTATTATTTATTTCTGCACTTCCCACCTCTCCCCCCTTCCATGCACTTTTCCTCTTTACCTCTCCCATGCACTTGCACGTTCTCTATGTCACTGGGCCTAGTAAGATCGATGTTTTTGTTCTCCCCTTTTCCCCTCCCTTCCCTTGTCGCGCTCTGAAACACTTGTGTACGAGCGTGATATAAATAGAATATCAATATCAATATATGCTGTAAGGGGAGTATATCGTATTTGTATTATGGTGGAGTGATATAATTGCAGTGTATATGGTATTTATGATTGTATTACAACTGAGGATAGTGACCGTCGATCTTTGCTTAGCCTTTGACACAGTCAACCATTCTATCATTATTAAACAGCTCCATGATACCTTTGACATTATGGGCCGGGCACTGGACTGGCTGCCCTCTTCCATCATGAACCGCCCTTTGCAGCTGCAACTGGACCGTTTCTCCTCAACCACTTCACTCTCTACTTGCAGAGTTTTCCAGGGTTATAGGTTGGCCTAAAGCAATAGCCTCTTCCTTAAGCTCCAACTTTGTTTCCTAAACACCGTTCAGCTTATCCAGAGTAGGGCTGTAAGACTTATTCTTAGCCTGAAGCCCAGGAATCATATCTGAGCAGCCCTAAAATCTCTACACTGGCTCATGGTGGCCGCAAGGATGACATTGAAGACCCTGTGTATTATCCAGAAGGCTTTTCTTTTGGCCTGGGACCATGCTATTTAAAACTTTGGGCCTCATTACGACCCTGGCGGTAGGAGTTTAATGGGGCCGGTAGAGCTGCCGGCCCCGTTAAACCCCTACCGCCTCATTAGGAGGTTTGCTCGCGGGACCCTGTAAGGATGCCTGGTAAAACCACACATCCTTAGCAGGAACCGCGAGCAGACCAGGATGCAAACAACGGGCCCATCATTAACGGGCCCATTGTTTGCATCCTCCCTATTCCCATCGAGCTGTATGGGGGCTCGAATGGGAATGGGGATGTACAGGGTCTGGGTTCCTGGAATGGGGAAAAACCGGCTACCGCCAGGGTTGTAATTACCCCCATTGCCTCTGTGGGGACTTTATCATGATTATCGCACAATCTCTGTAGAGAATGTAACCTTTCCATAATCAAACATGACCCCTATAGGAAAGTTACTTTCACTATTATTATACACATTCCAAAAGAAGAAAACAACATCATTTCGATTACACCATTTGTGAAGAGGAGATATGAGTTAGCAGGGAAGATGATGCATGTGAAAGAATGAAATATGAATTTGAATTCCCGATTCCTTTTTGGCCACAGTTTATCAGCCTGGGTCAATCAAGTTATCTCCTGTGTCACAGTTCTCTTTTCTGTAACAGTTTGAGTGTTTATAATAGTGTGTAATGCCAGAAACCAAGTGCTTTTTTAAGTTTCAAATGCAAATTAAACATCTTGTGGGAAATGCCAAACCATCAAAATCCATCTTGGGATAGCTATAATGCAGGCAGGTACTCACATGTAGAAAGGCAATTGTGTAATGTATATTGAGTAAATAAAGTCATTATTTTTCCACTTGCGTATGATGCATTCCATCCCAAATAAGAATAGTGAATCAAATCCACACAAGGATGGTAACACGCATTCGAGTCCCCGCAAAGATGGTACCGTACATGCATGGAAAAATATGCATTTTTGCAAATATGAAGTTGGATCCTGTATTATGATTTTTTTCTGAACATAGTTCTGCTATTAGCCCATTTTTAAACATTGGGAAGGGTTAGTCCCCACACAAGGCAGGTTTCCACATATAATCCCTGCAAAATAGGTAAAACATGTAAGCGTATGTATGTGTGTTTGTGAGTGGGTGTGTGTGCTCTTCCGTTTGCCTCTTTGGAGATGGAAGAGTATCAGTATGTGCAACGTTTAGACTTTGCCAAATATTTGGAAGGACCTGCGAGCTAAGTAGAGCAGTAGTATAGTTTGGTTATTTCTAGTGCATTGAGTGTCAGAATAGATATGGGTGAACCCTGTGGATGGTATGTAGGCTGATTCAGAATGCACTGTTGGCCCTGTTGATGAATGACTGAAGACACATTTTACAGGTAAAGTTCACTCCTCAGCTATGAGTGAAGATGTTACCAGATGATGCCTGGACGAATTATGTGAAACATAGAATAGTTTATGGTGCTGTGAACAAGGGTAAATACATTCTATCATCATGCAGAAAAGGGTGGTTCAAGGACTGATGGTAGAGTAGCACTTATTGATGTGGCTAAGGAGCGATAGGGTGAGAAAAGTGGACGAGACAAAAGAAACTGAATGCAAGGTTATGGCACCAATGTAGACAGTGTATAGTGAGATGATGTGAATGTCAAGAAAGGCGCATTGGGCAAAGCCAACAGGATGATGTGTGGTGGTGGTACAACCAAGAGAAGTAGCTGGGGAACAGGAGAGGAAGAAGCCATAAATATGGGTAGAAAGATATTGTGGGACCTAGTATCAAATGTATTTAAGAAGAATAACCAGGAGGTCAGCGACAGATGCCCAAGTGAACAGCAAGATAAAGAAGAGGTGGGTGAGGAAGATGGTGTAAATGTGATTGTTGTTGGAGCTGACAGGCGGATTTGTGCAATTGTTCTTGCTTTCATAGATCTAAGCACTGCCTTCAATCTTTTAGACAGGTGGCATATGGGAAACCTTGGATGAAGTTGGTCTTGATAAGGCCATTACAAGTACTATTAGCTACGTGGGCACTGTGACATTTGGTGCTAAAGGAAAGAGAATGGCAACCTTCCCAGTTTCAAGGAGAGTTGAACAAGGAAGCATAATACTTGGCCCTTACTTTTCCCTTCATATTAATGAGCTGGAAAAAGATTTATTCAAGTTGAGAACAGATCGCTAAGAGCTGCTGATTGCATATTTGCTGTGTTGTTACATAAGTATCATTCAGCATTTTTGAGAAGAGGGGGCGCAAAAGCCCTGCAACAACGAGTCCCTGTTTATGTATAAAAAATGGAACCTAGGAGATAAAAAATTAAAGTTGTTAAATCTGTTATGTGAGTAGGAGCACCGGACAAAGTCCAGAAAAAAACATATATTTAAAAGGAGAAAACATGAGAAAACATGGGAGCTGTGGAAGATTTTAAATAGTTAGGGCTGACATTCTTTAATAACGGGAGTTTGGAAGCTCATATTAGCAATCTGTCAGTCTTGATAGCTGAAACGATTGGGGGCATATTCAAACGTGATTCAAACGTGATGGGAAATTTCCTGAAATCAACTTAGGTGTGATTTTGAATGTACATATAACAAACACTCTTTCCCATACAATGTATGCAAGCAGGGTTTGGGGCAATAAGAGCAGCCCTTCTATTGAAACAGAAGAACGTACATTTTTAAAGAAGCTCCTAATTGTTCCATACGGTATCATGAATGAGCTGCATTATATAGAATAAGACATGAACCAAATGAGCTTGTGAAAATGTGCCCAGGTGAATCTATGGATTAAGGTTTGGTGCATCCCTAGGACACTTGTCCACTTGTCACACAGATGATCATTGATGATCATCATGGCAGAAGAATGCATATTACTTTCAATGTACAAAAGTTGTGCTAAGACTATTTCATGAGCAGTGGGCGTCTTGTCTCCAGAACGGACAAGATGTTGTGTGTTGAACAGCTTGAGTATGAGTCTATCCAGAATGCTAGAGACATCAAGTCCTTTAGGGCTTACCTATCCCTCGTGATGAGCCAGGGAATGGAACCATATTTTGTTTTTCTACACATTGTTCCTGGAAAAAGCTTGGTCAAGAGGGAAAGGTTTGGCCTGCTGTAAAATAGCCTGATGCTGGCTACCGTTCAGGGGGAAAAGGTGGCCCTAGTATCAAGGGAGATGATGTCTGCCCGTTAGGATCATAGGCTGAGTATAAAACAAAAAATGCCATTGTGTTTTGTAAATTGTTCCATGATTTAAGGAAAGAAATAGTCTTTGCCTGACCAGACAATATTTGGGTTCAGAGAATGTAGAGTAGTCATCTTATTAACAGCACAGGGAAAATGCATAATGATGGCCTTGGGGGTTTCCTTGTTTTTTGCTCCTAGGAGTGGACCTATGTAGATGAAATAAGTGATAATTACCTACAAGGATGAGAAACATGTCATTATCACCCACCAGGCTTCAATTTTTTAAAATGGATTATTTTATAATGAAATCATATCAAAAAGAAGTTGATGAGGTGATTTGCATCGACAGGTATATATGTAAATTAAGGCAGGCATGTGTGAATGTGTGTATTTTATACTGAATGTTGCCATTTTAATTTTGTTTTGTGGATTTAAGAATATTTATTGGCGATATTTTAAAAGCAGAATTAGGATGCTTTTAAATGTATTTTTGAATTTCTGATGGTTTATATTGATGTGTTTATAATATAAGCTTTAATTTGGAAGGCACTTTTGACAAATCAAGTATTGTGGACTGAAATGACAGGAGGTTTTGTGTTTGTGTGATTTGGAACAATTCTAAAAGGTGTGTACTAAGGCTATTTGCAGGCGGGAGAAGGAGGAAGACAGCTTGAATTACCTTTCCAGAGGTCAAGTTGTGCTTTGAATTATGATAGTGGTAAGGGTTCTAGTGGCAGAAGGGAACTGAACACATATTTGAGCAGCAAGTGAGAAAGTGCTTTGGAGGGATAGTGTTGAGGATCTTTACCAATCCACCAGGTTCTCTGTGTACTGTGGAAGTAAGTGAATGTAACATGAACAGTGGTGTGGTGAAGAGCTAGAAGCAGTGTCTTGAAAAGCCTGTTTCCATGACCGAGAGATAACTAGGAAGTTGAAAGGTGTGGACTAATGTGACTTTGTTGGCAGGATTTGGGAGGGGGAAGGGTATGATCAAGTGGGGGAGGAGGTTTAAGAGAGGGGGTCAATTATTACTATATGTCTGCTTTTTTATATGTATTGCTCATTTGCATGTGTGTGGAGTGATATTATCCTTCATTTTACCATGCCATTTAACAGTGCTTAACGCCATGTTGCATGTAGCTGCCTTTGTTTTTAATGCACATTGCTGAAACAAACATGGGTTGGATTGGATGTGGTTTTGTAATGGATATGTCTAGAATCCCATGAACAGAATGTAGTTATTGTGATCCCACTGTTAGGGAAGAACATTGTTTAGGTTTTGGAATGACATTTTGATGGGGTAGCAAAGGGGGAAGTTCTGATGCCAGGTAAATGATTAGGGGTGGCTGGTGAGGAGAGTGACCGTGGAGGACAGAGTTGAAGTATGTGTCCTTAAGTTACAAGACAGATGAGTGGCAGGAGGAAAATCATAGACAGAAAAAAGGGCCAGGAGGGCAGACAGTGCATTTGTCTGTACTGTAAGGGCTCAAGAGGAAGACTTGGACACAGTGGCATGTTAGGTTTTGGTTATAGACTTTTATTTCCATAAAATATTAGAAAGGGTTGGGATTAATCCTATTTATCCCTAATTCTCAAAGAGGTTTCCCCACCTCAACAAAACTAAGGAATGACTGTGTAAGGATGTTCAACAAAACAGCATCCTCCGTCCTGTGCCCAAAAACCCTAAACTGGCCCTTACACTCTAAACTCAGTATAATGTGCACAAGGGAATTCTGGTACTTTTAGCTTTCTTTCAAAGTTTACAACATAAAGTTCTTAAGGTGCAAAAACAGAAAAGAAATAAAGTTCCAACAGGAAAGGTGTTCCCCTTCCCCTAGATTTGTTCTGATAGTTTAAATGTCACTTTCTCACAGTTCACTTTCTCACACTCAGTCCTCTTTCTATCGCTGGTATGCACTCCGGCCAGGCTATTTGCGACTTTCTTATTGATCCTTAAAAGGGGTATGAATCCACCTTCTTGTATTCTCAACTTCTGGTTCACTTCTCAGCTCACTCTTGGTTTACTAACTTGCCAGGATATCACTTCACCTTTCTTCTCACTAATGGTTTACTCTGCAGCCTGGATATCACTTAACTTCTCTTCTCACTTCTGGTTTACTCTCTTGCCAGGATATCACTGCACTTCCTTTTCTTACTCCGGGTTTACTCTCCTGACAGGATATCACTTCACTTCCTTTTCTCATTCCTGGTTTATTGTCCTGCCAGGATACCACTTTAATTCCTCTTGTCTTCCTCTCTTGGGTGTGGGTCCCAGATTCACTGTCTGCCATGTTCATTATTCTACTAGGGCTTTTCCTTTCTCCATTCACTCTTTCATCCATGTGACAATGTTTTTCCAATGTTGGGATACTGACTCTCTTTTGACAAAGTTTGTTTCTGTTTTGATTCCTCTTTTTAAGTGTTGGGTCTCTGACTCTCTCTCAACACTATTCACATGTGAATCAAATATTCCTCTCAATCATTGGGTCTTTGACCCACCTTCGACACTGTTCACATACGTATTAATCCCTTCTTTGAAATACTGGGTCGCCACCCCTTTCTTAATGTTCTCCATGTCAATTTCTTTAATATTTTCAGTACGGCTCTCCCATGTTATCACTGTGACGCAGCATTTGCCTCCCTGCGCCCCGGTAACACATTTGTTCTCCTTTGAGTTACCTGGCGACTTTGGCGGTTCTCATGTCTCTTCTTCTGCTTAAGTCCTAGTCCGCTGACTAGGCTTGCGTTCTGTCAGCCGGTCAGATCCCGCTTTGCTTTCCTTTGCTCCGGGCGGCTCCAGCTGCCCTCAGTCATTAAGTGGGAAGCTTCTTTTGAGTCAGTCTTCCTTCACACCGTTCATGTTAGCCACTGTGCAGCTTCTTACAAACAGCTCATCTCTGGTGTCCTGACTGGCATCAGAGCAAGTTGCAAACAGCTTCTGACTCTGCCTCTCTCGCAGATCCCTGTCAGTGGTGGCAATTTTAAACTTCCCTACATTTGTCCAAATTTTCCAAAGACTAGAACGTGGTGTTGGTAACGCTTCTGGCCATCTTCATTGCTCCATCCCTCTTTTTTGTCTCAGTACTAAAATGGAGGGGTGTAAATAGGGTGCTTGGTTGGGAAAACATGGAAAATTAGTATCTATGTCACAATAGGCCATCCAGGTATGTTGTACAGGTACATGGGTGTCATGTGGACTTATGGCTACAAGTTTATTTTGGTTCAGTGTTTTACTACCTCTCTGGAATTGGCCTTCACCTACGTGATCCTCCCACAGATAGCCACCCCGAGGTCAGAGTCAGGTAGCTTCTGCCTTTCCCTGGCCACATAAGAGAGCTTTCCTCCTGATAGTCAGTGACGATATTACTACATTCTTAACAGTGCATGACCATAATTAGGGTCAGGGTAGGTTTAGACCATGGGGG
Organism: Ambystoma mexicanum; assembly: GCF_040938575.1. Taxonomy (NCBI): domain Eukaryota; kingdom Metazoa; phylum Chordata; class Amphibia; order Caudata; family Ambystomatidae; genus Ambystoma; species Ambystoma mexicanum. The sequence continues at coordinate 1,475,032,774 of NC_090935.1, read as the reverse complement.
AACTGATATGGATAGGAATGCTGGGAATAGGGTGATGTTCCTGTCTTTGGAGTCCTAGAGCAGGAACCTTGAGAAATATTTCTAGACATAACAAAGAAACAACATCATCGAAATCCAAGCAATAATAGCTTTGGATTGTATATATGGATTGCTACGTGATTCCTCTCTAATCCTCTATCATTCCCCCCCGGGTTTCCCAGAGCGTGGCTGATCCAGCCTTTACCTTGAGTCCAAAGGCTGCCAAGCAAAGACCAATGAGACAAAGCTATGACAATTTAGCATCTCCAGGTTCCTTTTGTAGATGTTTGTCTGCATTCGTGTTCATGACTTTAGATAATACTGGCAAGAAAGTAACCAGCAGTGACAGATAGAGGTTAGCAAACATTCATGAAACAACCAAAGTTAGGACGTTTTACTGTACCTGCATCGGCCAAGGGCTCTTCCTCCTCTGCAACACAAAGACAATATATTTATTAATTACATAAATGCAATGTGACTGTAAGATACATGCTACTAACAGAGTCCAGTCGATCATCCAAAATAGTGAAATACAGATGCAGATTTTACTGCAGTAAGATCATATTTTTATTGCAACTAATTCATATCAGAAAATAGAAGCGACAATATCACAACAATAACAATATCACACCTTCTCAAATAATCCTTATAAAAACCATATATCATTGTGATCCTTACATGTTCCCCTCCCCATTCTTCTCCTTTACTAAACACAAATAGCCCAATAAATGGTCTTTTGAGTTTAAATAGCATTTTACAGCCACTGGTTTTTCCCAAAAAGTCTCTTTTATATTATCTCCCCAAATTTGTTCAGAACAATAATAAAACTGCTTCAGTTTTGTGAAAACATTTTCTTTTCAAAGTTTACATAAATGCAGGATTTATTCCAGAATATTTTGAATCGTTTTAACATTTTCGCAATTTAAAATGTTGTTTACTGTATAGTTTTTTTTCCATAATAGGCCCCTGGGCAAATTAACGCCACAGAATGCATTTACAGGGATTGAAATTAAGATTGGATAAGCAGGATCTAAATGCAGCTCCTGGGTATCCAGCATTAACCAGTAACCAGGATCTGCCACTGAGGAACGAGGAGCTAGTACATAAGGATCCACAATTCTAGCTTCAACATAGGTTATCATTTTGTCAATAACTTTTGACCCCGTATACTTTTCAATGTTGTTTAGAAGTCCTAATGTTTATTTATAGATTGTCTCAAATGCACACAGTTTTTAAGCCACATAGGCGTGTTTGTTCAGCATCAGTTGCAAGGGGGATCCAAAAGTAGCTCCTGGAAGCTATTGGGGTTAAGGCACCAAGACTCTTCTAGGCTACAAGCAGCAGCCAAATAGCTCCCAGCTCCCCTCAGTGTTCAACCCTGATTTATATATGCAAAGCAAATTATCCTAATTTCCCTTCCAAGGCAGTCAAGGCCATCCGATTTAGGGGTTTCATAAATGTGTGCATAGTTCATGATGTTGAATATTTTCTGTACTTTGACTATATTGGTCAGCGGTAAGCCTGGGGTATTCGGGAAATTTCTAGAAAACAAAGCAATCTTTAAGGATTTACAAACACTTTAATGATCCGTCTATTGTCTCTGCTCTTCTGGAAGGTTGTTACATATTTTAGGGGCCGTAGAAGAAATGTTCCTGCCCAACTGCTCTTTCTTATATTTGTCCTTGTTAATAGGTCTTTGGGATGCTGATCATTGTTAGGCAAGATTGTATGCAGTACCCTTTGGGTGCACTACAACAACCCTGACCTCCTGGCAATAGGAACCCAACCTTTAGTATAAGTCTGTATTAAACACGTTGGTAACGAGTTCAGCAGCCAGGCTTCTCTCAAGAGGGATCAATGTGAGCAGTAGGGGAGTTACACAGAGATTCACAGTGACAAGTATTCAAATAACTTCTTACACACAAGGTTTCTTGAATAAACAATTATTAATTTATTTAACAGTCAGTTTGAGTAAGCCTTCTTCAGAAGGGACAATATAATAGTAACACACAAATACACTCCAAAATACACACTCTTAGTTTCTCTAAATCAGCAAGTACCCATACATTTTCTACACCTTAAGGTGACTTAAATAGCTAGGACACTGTGGACATTAATATGTTACTATGGCATTTAGAGCCAGGTCAGAGAAAAAGGTTATTAGAACAAAACAAGAGATCTCACAAATATTCTGAAGCAGGTAAGTACTTTTGGTAACCCCTAATGCAAAGTAAGTTAACCCCTTCTGGAAGGAAGACAAAACACACAGAGGCAAGAACAGTCATTCGGGTAGGCAGGCCAGGCCAAAGTCAATTGGGCAAAAGTCTAGATGCGCTGAAGCTATTCTTGCAGGTAGGTAAAAGTACTGCACAATGTTTTAGAAGTCTTTGTAGAAAAGAAGAAATCAAAGCAGGGCCACAAGCTGCGAGGATCAAGTTCAAAACCCTCTGCATTGTCCACAAGGCCTTCTGGGGCCTTGGGCCAAAATACCTTCAACTCTCTCTTGCTAAATATCTTCCTTCTCGAGCTCTTCGCTCATCCGCCTGCAACTCCCTCAAGGTCAGCTGCTTCTCTAAACAACGAGTTGGTGGCAGATCTCTCTCCGCTGCAGGGGCCTCCCTCTGGAACAGCCTTCCTGCCTCCCTGAAACTTGAGGAGAAACATCTCCGGTTCCGGAAGCACCTCAAAACCTTCCTCTACGCCTCCGCTTTCTCTCCCCCTCTCCCCTGCTAAAGTTACTGAAACTGCACTGAATCTGCAACTGGGCCACTCACCGTTCTCGGTCCTTGGCCCAGCCACTCTCCCCTGCACTGCCTCCCTGGCACCCCCTGCACTACTGGACTGTGTCTGTATCCCTACAGCCCCCCTTCCCAGCACTTGTCTGCACTGACTTTGCACTTGCCACTAGCTGGCCCTTGTTATTTTCCTGTATGCTATTAACCCTGTACTGCACTTTCCCCCTTGCACTTCTCCCTTTCCCATCTACCCTTGCACTTGCGTGATCTGAATGACACCTGGCCTAGTAGGATCGTTGTCTGTCTCCCCTTGTTCCCCCCCCCCCCGCCTTGTTGCGCCTTGAAACACTTGTGTATAGGCCTGTTACAAATGCCATATCATATCATATCAATAGGCTTGTGAGGTAAAGAAGCTGTTAGCAACTCTACAGAATCAACCAAGGCAAATCTCCACTGAGAGCAAGTGAGGCTGCACACCAAGAGGTAAGTTCTTAGACTTTACAGTACCTTTGGTTAGAAGAAACACAGTTCCAGCTGGCTTCTCTTCCTGTGCAGCTCTGCATATCCTGTGTTCCTGGGCCTCAGTCTTGGAGACAAGAAGGAGGACGTCTGGAGGACTCCTGCACTGCAACGGGATGGTCGGCAACAGAAAAGGGCCAACTTCTATTCAGTGGCACTTCGCGGTTTCAGCTCCTCGAGTCTCAGCAAATAGCACCACCGTGAACTCTTGGCTGTTGAGATGGGCTTTCCTTGCATCTGGGATCCAGCACTCTGTTGAGGTGGCTCATGCTCGCTTAGTGCTGCTTCCTGGGCATCTGAAGGATCTTCTGGGAGCTCTTGGTCAACTTAAAAACAACACACACCCACTGGTGTTCCTCTCCCTGGCTCTTCGGTTTCCAGCAGTGGAAAGTCAACCAGCTTCGAGAGGATGTCCAGATGGATTACTTTGGAGTGGATTGGTCCCACCAACTCAAGGGGAGAAGTCATCCTTACAGGGCTTTTCTAGTCGAGACGAATTCGGAGCTTCAGCACAGCAGCAGGGGGGCTTCACCGGGCAAACCAACAGTCCAGGAGTTGCAGCAAAGTTCTTCATCGGATTCCTTCGTCCAATGGTCGACTCTGTCTTCCAAGCCAAAAAGCCTCGCCTTGTATGTAGGTTTCTCCCATTCATTCCAGCCTAGATGTCAGTCACCCAGCAGGGTGGTTTTCCTTGCCGGACAGCCAGCCAGCCAATCACGTAGGGGTGCATTCCTGTCTCCTAGGAAACTAAGCATAGGGAGTTTTGGGCACCACCCTCTCTTCCTGCCCCCGCCAGACACCCTGGAGCCAGAGGCTGGCTTCACTTGTGAATCCTGCGAAAGACAAAATGAACAAAGGGACCAAACCTGGTTTGGCGTGCAGAGTAAATCTCAAGAAGGACCTTTCCACAAAGAAATGGTAAAAAAAGAAGACCAGGCCACTTTGACAAAAATGGCACCCTTGGGTGCTTTACTGCAGCTGTGAACGCAGCCCGCGGTAAAAGCACACCACAGTAGTAAAAAGTAAACCACTGCCACCAGCAATTCATTGAGGAAAGGGTAACAAAAAAATATTACATGAGAAACAAGACAAAGAGATACTAAGTAACCCCTCAAGCACCCTATTGTAAGATAGTGTGTGCTGGGTCTAGAAATGTACAATGTAAGTACAGTCAATTTCATTTCACTGCTCTTGGAAACAGTAGTTTATCCAAGAGAAGGTATTTAAACCTTTGGGAAATCTGAAAGACTTCCCTGTGCCACTGCACTGATGGTGCAGTGTGACACAATGTAAAGATGATGCCTATGGAGTTTGTCAGACACCATACTTAACAAAGAAACATAGTTCAAATCACATTAAAAATAAATGAGAGAGTGGGACAAGGGTCTCACTCTCTCCAGGTTAAAAATTAAAAAGTCCTAAAATCCAGCAAAGTTGTGGGGGTCTCTATGGTAGAGAGGAATTAGCACATTTCTGATAATTCTCCCTAACAATCACAGCACACTTGTAGGGACTACAGCATGGCCACTAATCCCACTGTGGGTCATTTTACAATGAGCTGAGTGCAAAGTCAAAAGCAAGGCTAAAGTTTGTACACTTTCATTTTTGCCCTTTCCATTCCTAATAGCATCATGTTCTTCCTGCTAATCCATCCTCAGCTCACCCTGTTCTCTCTGTCCTCCTTCGGGCTCCTCCTACACGTCACCCAGACTGTCTTGAGTCATGGTGCCCTTTTTCCTCTTTCCCCTTGACTGGCTCCTTTAGCCCTAATCTCTCTGTTTATGGCTATTTACTTTATGTTCACATGTTTGTATCTGCCCACACACTTCTATTTTTCTCAATTTCACCCATACCCCACTTTTACCCATGGTTTATGAGTAATGCTGTATTTCTTACATCATGCTGTGTGCCTTCTTACATACTCTGCCATTCCACTGGGCCTCATTCCGAGGTGGGCGCAAAGGGATACCGGGCACCGGTATGGACACCGGTGCCGGTAATCCCGTTGCACCCTATTCCGAGGTCCCTTTGCGGCTCCTGCTAAGGCCGCCTAGTTTTTACCAGGCGGCCTTAGAGGGAGCCGCAAAGGGTCCAGGGAGCAAATAACGGTACCGCAAATTGCGGTACCGTTATTTGCACCTTCCCCATTCCCATTGAGCCATATGGGGGCTGAAATGGGAATGGGGAATGGTATTTTCAATGGGGACTTACCGGTTCCGCAATGGTCCGACTAGACCAGTAAGTCCCCATTGAATGAGGGCGGACTCGGTACCGTTATTGGAGGCAGTCATGGCGCTGTTCGCGCCATGGCTACCTCCAATCTCGGAATGAAGCCCACTGTCTTTTTTTCATGTGCTGCTGTGTTTTTGATGTTTGCCCCCCCGCACCTCGATGTTGTTTTCTTACTTTTGTCACCATGTTTCTACCTGTTATGAAATTCCTTTGCTGTCCGCTCTTACCCATGAGTTGTTTCCCCCTATTGTCGCCTTACTTTATCCTTCTCTTTTCACCTCTTCACTTGCTTGCATGTCCTTCTTGCTCCCTCCCGCATTCCCAATCCCCTCTCTTTCATGTTACATCACTTGTACATTCAGAATAGTTGCAGTGCTTAGTATGATCGTTTATTGTCTTGTTGTTTATCTCTTTACTTCTCTTTCTCCCAGTCGTGCACTCCTTTCCTCTCCCTCACCCGCTCTCTTTTCATGTTTAGCACTTGCGTGTTCCAACTCGCCACACAACCTAGTCAGAATTGTTTTGTTTTCTTTCCTTTCACCCACTTCCTGCACTTTCCCGCCTTTCGCCTCTCCTCTGCTCTCATGATGCAGCACTTGCACGTTCTGAATGTTTCAAGTCTTTTTAAGAACGTTTTTGTTTTATAACTTATTCCTCTTCCCTATTCCCCCACCCCTGTCTCGATGCTCCTTGAAACACAATTTTTGCTGTATAGTGTGCATTACAAATAACCAATAAATACATAAAAATGTATGTTCAAGCTCATTTCCTTTTCCTTCCAAGGCAGAGAAGTGGAATAAATCAGAATTTGCACTTCTGTTGTGCTTTCCCTCCTGCGTCTTGGAAGAGCCAATGTTTTACGTCTTTATGACATTTTCATGCAGGCATAAAAGCAAATTAAATGGATTCCTATGGAATCTACCTCAGGTTAGCACCTGCTAATGAGCAGGCAGATCCCATAGGAATCCATTAGCAAACGTCACCTGCAAAGTGTCATTTGTAGGCGCCGTTCACTTTTTTACAAAGTGAAAAGTAAAACTGATGACTAAACGAGATTTCGACTGGTTTTAGTCTTCAGTTTTGCACTACGCTTTGTAAATGTTTAAAAGTGCATGCAGGGGACCCAACAGCACAAGTGCTAATGTTGGCAGTGCCCTATGTGCAATTAGCATTTAATTTAAAATGACCCCAATCAATATAAAACCGGTTTTACAGTGCACCATGGCGTTTGGGGGGTCATTTAAAACCGTGCTGAGTGAAAAATGAAGGCATAAAAAGAAGGCGCAATGCTTTTACACCTTTATTTCATTTTGTAGTCAATCTCCTGTTCGTGCCCTTCTGAGTCATAGGAGGGGCCATAAATCAAATGGATTCTTAAGGAATCCACCACAGATTATCACCTGCTAATGAGTTTCCATAGGCATCCATCAGTAAACGCTCCCTGCAAAGTGTAATTCCCAGGCGGCGTTTACTTTATTACAGAATAAAACAGAAGATTTCAAGTGGTTTTCCCCACCAGTTTTACACTGCGCTTTGCAAAATGTTTAAAATTGCAAGCAGAGGACCCAACAGCATCTATGTGCTAAAGCTGGTGGTCTGCTGCATGCAATTACAATTATTTATAAAATTAACCCCTGTGTTCTTGCTACAAGGCGTTTTGAAGGCAATTCTATTCTCCGCTGTTCATCAGTTTAATACTTTCAACGCTGTGGAGATGAGTTGCAGCACCTTAATGCCCATGACTATTCGGGTTGGCTTGGTTTGTATGAGCTAGAGCCTTTTCGTTGAATGTTTTGATGCCCCATGTGGGCACAGTGACAAGAGCCCAAGTGTGGGTGTACCAGGGCACAGGTGTAGTCTACCTTTTGGTTGACACCCAGCAGAGGGAGTCATTTTTTAGCTCCTGTATTTGAAAGTTGCTTCCCTTATGGGCATGTTGCAAACATATTCACCTTGGTTATAACGGAAAGGTCAAAAACATTCCCAGGTTTTTGAATTAGGTAGACATGGTAAGGTAGGGTTGCAAACATGTAGGCCAGAGCGAGGGAAGGAGACATTACTTACCGTAATGTTCTTTCTATGGATTCTTCTCCCACAGATTCCTCATCAGATAGATATCCCATACCAGCTTCAGCTGCTTGGAAAAAACTTTGACAGACGGCGTAGTGGACCTTGACTGTGCCGTTGATCCGCCTACACTTGGTGCTCGATCGTTGCCTCTGTCGTACATATACTGCGTCCCTGTAACTCAGTTTCCATCTTTCTTCCCCCACGCTAAGCCACTGCAGAGGAAATCAGTGAGAAAAAGATAGCGAAATAGCCAACAGAGGATAAGACAAAAAAACAAATCCCAACTGAGATAGACCTACAAATTCCTTTTTTTAATGTTATGTTTTGCGGAGAGAAGTCATGCACAATCAAACCAAGAAGAGGACAAGGGGCCCTGGAACCCTCGCAGTCACTTCTTAAGAGAAGGTCACTCCCTACTGCAGACGCTTTCTTAGCGGGGATGGATGGGAGGGGTGATGAGGAATATGCAAGAGATGAATCCATAGAAAGAACATTATGGTAAGTAATTTCTCCTTCAATGGATTGCCCTTCTCCTGCAGATTCCTCATCAGATAGATTCCCAAGTAGAAGTAATGGAGGTGGCATGAAAGCTTTACAGCAGTAGATTCTGCAACACTGCCTTTCCGAAGCGAGCGTGTGCCCCACGGGCAACGTCAAGACTGTAATGCTTCATGAATGTATGAAGCGAAGACCAGGTCAAGACCCAGCAGATATCCCTGACCGGTACTCATCTGTGCAGCGCCGTAGAGGTATAAACCACTCTGGTGGAATGGGCCCTGATGCCATGGGGCAGTTCCTTACCCGCACTGTAATAGCACTGTGAAATACGCAGCGTGATCCACTGTCATATTGTTTGCTTTGATAATGCTAAACCTTTCTGGATACAGAGAAGGCCACAAACAATTGGTCTACTTTCCTGTACTCAGCCATCCTGGCTAGGTAAAAGCTCAATGTTGTCTTAGGGTCCCATCTGTGAATACGCTCCTCCTCCAGAGAGGGGTGCAGAGGCGGATAAAATATGGGAAGATCGATTGTCTGGGAAAGATGGAATTCAGACACTACCTTAGGCAGGAACCCGGGCCTCACTTTAATGTAAACCATTTCACAAAAGAAGCAGAGGAAAGGTGGCTTACAAGAAAGGGCCTGCAGCTCACTGGCTTAGCTGAAGTGATGGCCACCAGGAAAGCCCTTTTCAAAGTTAACAATCGCAGTGAACAAGAATGTAACAGTTCAAAAGGAGCCGTCGTAAGAAATGTGAGGACCAGATTCAGGTCCCAATTAGGAATGACAAAAGGAGTAGGCGGAAACCTATTTACAAGGCCCTTCAGGAATTGTGTCATAACTGTGATCGTGATCGTGAAACAAAAGCCTTCATCCGGAGACCTTTTTAACAAAGACAAAGCCACCAAGTATTTATTTATGTATGTATAGGTTATTTGTAATGAACCTATACACAAGTGTTACCCTTTGACTGTGGTGGCCTGAAGGCCTGAAGAGGCCAGTGACAGAAGGAACTCTTTCACTGGAGTGGTGGGGCAAGGGATCGGGTCAACTTACCGTTCCCTGCATCATGTCTCCAATCTTCTCCACCTGCATGCATACAGTGATCTTGTTGAAGGTCTGCATGCAGCCAGCAGTACCTTGAGTACCTCCTCAGAGAGGACCCAGTCGCCGTATCTCATCCTCTCAAGAGCCATGCATGCAGGTTGAGGGATTCCAGGTTTGGGTGGAGCACCCAACCTTCCGATTCGGTTGGAAGATCCGAGAAGCGAGCAACCGGAGAGAGGTGGGCAGATGGTCAAGTCCAGAATATCTGAGTACCATGTCCTCCTCGCCCAATCAGGGGCGATCATGATCAGGGTTGCACGAAACGTCCTCAACCTCCTGAGAATCCACGGGATGACGGGAATGGAAGGGAAAGCATAGTGGAGATGAAAGGTCAAGTCCACTAGAAACGCATCCCCTAGCACGTCGTTCGCTGGTTATTCCCTCGAGCAAAACTGTCTGCACTTCCTGTTACACTGTATGGCAAACAGATCCACCACTGGGTTACCCTGGAAGAGAGAAGACCTCCTTTAGGACTTCCTGGCACACTTCCCACTCGTGTGAGACCGTGCTCTGACTGATCAGAGCATCCACCAAACTGTTCTCTGTCCCCGCTAGATGAACTGCAGAGACCGAGATCTGGTTCTCCAATAGCCAGAACCACAGCTGCATCCCTTCTCTACAGAGGGGGTTGGAGCGCACGCCACCTTGCTTTTTCAGGTAGTGCATGACCCCTGTATTGTCCGGATATCAGGACATGCTTACCCTTCAGAGAAGGTGGGAATGCCTTCAGGCCTAACCTGATGGCTCGCAACTCCAGCCTATTGATGTGCCAGCTGGCCTCCATTGCTGACCAAAGACCGCTCACCTGCAAGTCATTGAATGGAGCGCCCCAACCTCTCAAGGCTGCATCCTTGGCCACTCGGACATGAGGCCAAGGAGGCCAGAAGGGTTCCCCCAAAAGCATGTTGGGTAAGGTGGCCTGGTTCTGCAACAGTTGTACCAGCTGTGCTACGCTGGTGTCTCCTCGGGAGGAAAAGCCTTCCCAGCCTCAGCATCTAAGACTGCTCCAATGAACTGAAGCATCTGTGCTTGTGTTGTGTGGTACTTCTGCATGTGCAGGAAGAAGCCCAGCCTGTGGAGTAGTGAACAGATGTATCCGTGATGGGCCAAGACCTGCTCTGTCAACCTTCCTCAGATCAGCCAGATAGTAAATCCACCACACGAGCAGTAGCGGCCAGGTGTCAGATTGCTCGGTAAACCGTCCTCCAACCAGTGAGCCATGGGAGGAGAAATCAAAGCGGCTTTGAGGGCAGAGCGGGCCAAGCCGCTGCTGTCACTGTCTGCTGGCCTGCAGAAGCCCCCTGCCCCTTCCGGAGCACGGAGAAACGCCTATGCCCCTACCTGGCGTGCAGGAGCGGATCCTTCCTGCCGTAAGCAACATAGCGCCTATAGCCTATGCCCCTCGAAGAGAAACTAAAGGCCGGATTGGCCGGCTGCTGCAGAGCTAGGCCAAGCAAATTTGCAGCGAGCTATACTCTTTGAACTTCTCCAAAGTGTTGTCTGCCTTTGGGCCACGGAGATTCTCCCCATCAAAAGCAATGTTGAATAGCTTATTTCGGACATTGGGAGAGAACCCCAAAGTGTGCATGTAGTAAGATTGCCTTCTGAGAACCATAGCCAAGCCCATTGACCATGCAACACAGTCTGCCACTACCCGGCAAATCTGCAAAGACTGAATGGTCACTTCCTTTCCGTCATTCACCAACTGCAGGAAACCCTCCCGCATCTCTCCTTAAGGTTTGTACTGGGCCGCCTGCTCAACTGCCTTCCACAATCCAAAGGAGTACTTAACAAAGCCACAAGAGACTTTGGTTGCCTTCAAGGCTATGTTCCAAGAGGAAAATACTTTCTTCACTAGGGCACCTACTTTCTTGCCCTTCCTATGGGTTGGCAAATTAGATGTAGAAGTGGCGGATCTGGTTGACACTGTGGCCATCTGTACCACCAATCCTTCCGGTGATGGGTAGGAGGAGAGAAATGAGGGATCACCCCTTGCCGGACGATACTTTTTTGTAAGGTCTGAGTTGACCGGAGGTATGGTTCAAAGACGCTGCCATAAGGTGGCAATGGGATCAGAGATAGCCACATTGAAGGGCATAGCCTTTTCTGTGGCAGGACCCTCATCGAGGAAATACGTAATGTCATAACCTAGTACTGTCTGGGCTGGAGTGTTTAACCACAGGGTATCCACTACATTATAAACTAGAGCCCTGAATTTTCCATTTGTATGGGCACAAGGGTGGGCTTGCTGCATTTCAACATCCGGTGACATGTCCAGTACGCTGGCATCATAAAGTCTCTCAGCCAGAGCTATCAAGTCCGCTTTTGGTATACAAAATAGAAGGTACCACCAGATCCCAAGTAAATGGGGTCGACGTCGCCTTGATCATCATCATTGGCGCAGAAGATGTCCACCATAGAGCCAAAAAAGTCAGACTGAGACTTCGGCATGAAAGACCACTCAACGGCAGTCAACGTCAATGGTTATGCAGTCGGCGTCGATGGTTTAGCGGTCAGTGCCAACAAGGTTTTCGGCACGTATGGCACGCTGAGGAGAATCAGCGTTTGTGGTGCATGGGAAGGTACCGGTGTCGAGGGCTGTACAGTTTTGTTCTGCAAGCCCGAAGACGCCGCTGACGCTGTCAAAATTGGTTTCGCTCTGGGGTCGGAATCAATGGGCATGCAGGAGCTACCATGAGGGGCTCACTGTCATGCATGCTGGACATAGTACCCCTGGATGTGGAACAACATCTTCATGCAGAACGAGTTCTGCTCATAGAACTGCTAGACCGTTCTATTTCAAATGGAGATTGTTTAATGCACTGCCTGGAAAACGACGTCTGCATTATTCACGTTGTTAAATTCACGTGATTTAGGTCAGTCACGTGTGTTTTCGTCGTACGTTCATAAGCAGCGTGAATACGTTGCTCGCTGCTTCTGATTGAACCATTATGGTGTTTGGTAGCTGAAACCCTTGATCTGCATCCTCGCATTTGCTTCAGTTACTTCCTTGGCTTCTTCGGCGTGTTTTCTTCCACACGCGAATTCCTGGAGCTGCTGTCTGGAAGTCACAGGTTGGCCGCACTGTCTGCGTGCTCTTCAGTCGCGTGTACTCTGACACGTAGGTTCTTGATTTCTTTGCATGCTGCTTTCCTGTCTACGTGAACTCTCTTCGCGTGTAAACCTGCACGCGGGCTTTTTCCTCACGCTTGCAAGAACGGCTGTCTCGGCCGCGTGAACTCTGTCGCGTGTAAACCTGCACGCAGGATTTTTCCTCACGCTTGCAAGAGCGGCTGCCCCGGCCGCGTGAACTCTGTCGCGTGTAAACCTGCACGCTGGCTTTTTTCTCACACTTGGAAGAGCGGCTGTCCCGGCTGCGTGAACTCTGTCGCGTGTAAAACTACACACTGGCTTTTTCCTCTCGCTTGCAAGAACGGCTGTCCCGGCCGCGTGAACTCTGTAGCGTATATCCTTCATGCGGGCTTTTGAACTCTGTTGAACGTGTAATTCCACACGCATACTATTCTTTGCTTTGGAGTGAATCCCTGGCACCTGTGAGGAGATGACAGGTGGACTCAGTTCATCTTATTTCTGTTTCTACGTGGGAAAGGAAGTATTTCTTTTGAAGGTGATTGTGCACAGTACTTTGGACGCTATCCTGTAGTGCACCAATCCGGTATCTAGCGTGAGCCTTGTGCCGTTCGGGATAGTCTCCCTTACTAACCTTCCCTTCCTTTTCGTTGTTTCAACTCCTGGATTTCTTCAGAGACTTGGTGAAGACTTCAGTTCTAAGGCCACAGGTTAGTGTTATTAACTAGTGATATTGCTGTTCTTTAGTCAGTTGATTTGGGACAATTTCTTATGATACTTTATTTATCGTAGGCTGACTTCCTATAAAGCTCCCACGCCCTTTCCAGTGATCCCTCTCTCTGCCTGTTTCATCGGTCAGAGAGTGGTATCATTTGGAAGGTCTAATTTGACTTCACTACTATCAAGTTGTGTGAATAAGGATCCGGAAGAACCCCTACCAATTGTATCCTTTTTGGTTACCGTATCCTTTTCAAAAGATACCTTGGTGATTTATGACAGAATCAGAAGCAATGGAAGGAACAGATCCTTTAACTGTCTTGACTCAGCTAATCACCGATTTGAGAAACAAAATGATTACGGCACAGGACATTTTAGGGCATCGCATGGATGATATGCAAGACGCCATTCATGCCAGTCCTCAGGGAGCACAGGCTCCAGTGGCCACTGCATCTGGATCTGGGACATCGGCACCATCACAAGAGACTCTTAAAGTAGTTATGCCAACACAGTTTCCTTTGGCTCCCCCGGAAAGGTTCACAGGTGATCCTAAAACCTATAGAACCTTTGTCAATCAGTGCCGACTCCATTCCCTGTGCAGGCCTAACTCGTTTCCCGATTTAACTACAAAAGCAGCATTCGTGCTTTCTCATTTGGGGGGGTACAGCTGCTGCTTGGGCTAATCCTTTATTGGAATCAAACAGTCCCTTGCTGTACGATTGTGATGATCTTCTGGCTGCTATGAGTAAGGTCTTTGATATGCGTTATGCCACTCAAGCCACAGAACTGGAGTTGCTAAGTCTACAACAAGGTAGTCAAACTCTGTTGGCTTACATAGCCAGATTCAATCAATTAACAGCATAGACCCAATGGCCTGAAGACAAGGGTCTTTCAGAAGAGCTAAAAGACGCCTTGTCTACGGTCCCTGTGGTTCCTACAGGGTTCACAGAATTTCTCGATTTGATTCTACAAATCGATGCTTGAAGAAATGCTCGCAAAGGAGAGAGAAAACCTTTTTTGCAAACACTGGTTCGTCAAGAGGCACCGGCAGCTTCCTCGAGTGACCCTGAACCAATGCAGATTGGTGCCGTGAGAGGCCGGTTATCTAATGCAGAGAGAGAGAACCGGAGGAAAAACAATTTATGCATATACTGCGGTTCATCTGAGCATTTACTGGCGGCATGTCCCAAGAAACCAGTTAAGCGTTCGGGAAACGCCAAAACTCGACAGTAGCTGGAGTCCCTGTGTTGAGTACTACATCAGACTCCCATACCATTCCAGCGTATGCACCTATAGTTGTTGAGGTGTCGTTACGTTTTGCTGACAAAGAATTAGTTTCCAGGGCTACGGTTGATTCCGGAGCCACAAAAAATTACATTGATATTACGTACACTAAGAAATATTCTATGCCCCTGGTAAACAAGAACAAACCTGAAACAGTTAATGGGTCAGTCTTGATTTCAGGTATGGTAACCCAGGAGACTGTACCTATTCGGATGACTTTATCAAATGGTCATTCAGAGGAAATGATTTTTGATGTCATTGCGGCTCCACAGTACAAACTATTGCTTGGTCTTGCCTGGTTGACTCTTCATAATCCAACCATTGACTGGGTTACGGGTTTGATCCAATATCCTTCCAGTTATTGCAATGAACATTGCTTTGCCAGTCAGGAGGTGTCGACCAAATCACATATTTTGGCCTCTGTGGACGGTGGTTCCACTATCAATGTGGTACATCAAATCGGTACACCTAGACCAAGTGAATATACGGAATATGCTGATGTTTTTGACAACAGCTGCCTCCACATAGACAGTATGATTGTCCGATTGAACTAATTCCTGGGGCTAACATTCCTACTGGTCGTGTCTACTCTTTAACTCCCAAAGAAGATGTTGTCCTGAAAGAATACATCGATAAAGCTCTTGATATGGGATTCATACGGCTAACCCAATCGCCTGCAGCCTCCCCATTATTCTTTGTTCCAAAGAAAGAGGGAGATCTAAGGCCTTGTATTGATTACAGAGCTCTTAATGACATCACCATAAAGAACCAGTACCCTTTACCATTAATACATGTTTTGTTAGATCAGCTAGGTACTTCTATGTACTTTTCTAAATTGGATTTACGAGGAGCCTACAATCTGGTTCGCATTCGTGAGGGCGACGAATGGAAGACCGCTTTCAAGACGTGGTACGGCCTTTATGAATATCTAGTGATGCCCTTTGGCCTCTGTAACGCTCCCGCCACATTTCAGTTTTCCATGAACGATATCTTCAGGGACATGATGGATCAATTCGTGGTGATCTACTTGGATGACATATTGATATATTCATCATCTTTCCAAGAACATGTTAAACATGTGTCTGCTGTCCTACAAAGGCTCAGAGAGAACAAACATTTTGTTAAAGCCGAGAAATGTGTCTTTCATACACAAGAAGTTGAATTCCTGGGTTACGACATTACCAATCATGGTGTTTGAATGAGCCGTTCCAAAGTGAAGGCCATATTGAATTGGCCCATTCCACATAATGTCAAGTCACTACAGTCATTCCTAGGTTTTGCTATTTTTATCGCAGATTTATTCGTTCTTTCTCCAAAACAGTGGCCCCCTTGACTGCGTTAACTAGTTCCAAAGTATCATACTGTTGGAACCAGAACGCCCAAGTTTCTTTTGAGATGTTAAAGGAAGCATTTACTACTGCACCTGTACTTCAACATCCTGATCCTGATTGTCAGTTTATCTTGGAAGCGATTGCTTCCAGTGTCGCTATAGGTGCTATACTATCACAAGTTTGTGCAGAAACCAAGGAAGAGCATCCAGTTGCTTTTTTCTCCCGTCAGCTAACTTCATACGAACAGAACTATACCGTTACTGAGCGGGAATTGCTTGCGATCAAGGATGCTTTCCGAGAATGGCGACATCATCTTCTTGGGGCTACACATCAGGTGTTGGTGTACTCTGATAATCGGAATCTTCAGGCATTCAAAACTATGAAATGCCTTACGGCTCGACAGGCCAGATGGGATGTGTTTTTTTCACAATACAATTTCCAGATTACTTATCGCCCTGCCAGACAACATGTCAAATCGGATGCTTTATCCCGCATCGGTGAGGAGTTGAATGAAGAACCACCGGTGCAAAATATGTTGTTGGCAGACCATGTGATATGTAGTTGTTCTGCACAACCTTCCCTAAAATGTGAATTACAGGAATGGGTGAAACAAAATCCCTGATTGGTTCAGGAATTGAGTCTAGACATACACAACGGTTTGCCTTTCACACAAGGGGTGCTTTATCTACCAACAGTTACCACCCGGAACAAGGCTCTCAGTTGGGGACACGATTCCTTGATGGCAGCCCATCCTGGACAGAAGAAGACCCTAGAGCTGCTCAAAAGATGGTGTTGGTGGCCTTCCATAACACGAGATGTTATAGATTATGTTTCAACATGTTCGGTATGCATCCAATGCAAAAACACTCCCGGCAAACCCGTGGGTTTAATACAATCCTTACCTGGTCCTCACAAACCATGGGAGATGATATCGATGGATTTTGTGGTAGAACTCCCAAGAAATAATGGTTACAATACCATATGGGTGGTGGTGGACTACTTTACAAAATTGGCTCTTTTTGTTCCCTGTATTGGGTCACCAACAGCTGCTGTCCTAGCTGACCTATTCATCCGGCATATATTCCGTTTTTTTGGTCTACCTTCAGTGATAATTACCGACAGGGGCTCTCAATTTGCATCACGTTTTTGGAGAGCACTAACCTCGGCATTACTAATTGATGACAGGATGCCTAGTGCGTATCACCCCCAACCGGACTGACAGACTGAGAGGGTCAATAGCACTATGGAACAATACCTGCGGTGTTTGTGTCTGCAGTTCCAGTCAGACTGGGTCAATGTCCTGCCGGCAGCGGAATTTGCCTACAATAATTCCTACCATAGTGCCATAGGTACTTCACCTTTGTATGCTTTGCATGGGCAATACCCCCGATCCATTCCTTTGGATTCCGGTTTGTCTATGGATACTCCTGCAGCAGTTCGTAATGTCAGAGATCTAAAGAGTCTACAGACAAAGGTGAAACAGCAATTGGAGCAGGCTATAAAACGAGATAAGTTCTATGCTGATGCTCATCGAGTCCCTGCACCAGTTTACAAAGCAGGCATGAAAGTATGGCTGTCTACTAAGAACTTGAGGATACCTGGTAAAAAGAAACTGTTGCCTAAATACATTGAGCCATATGAAGTGATCAACGTGATTAACCCGGCTGCTGTCTGTCTGGCATTGCCAAAACGAAGGCGAGTGCATCCAGTATTTCACGTATCACTCATCAAACCATGCTCCGATGCTACTAGATTGCCTATATGGCCTGTTGCTGTTTCTGTGAAAGGTTTGGACGAATTTGAGGTACAAGAAATATGTCATGATCACCAGCCAGTTTCCAAATTAAGCCTATGGGTCCTTAGGTTTAACCTTGTTAAAGGTATTGAGAGGTCCTGCTGTTAAGTCAGATTCATACTGAAAGTAATGGAAGTTCATTTCCCTCAATGGCCGCCAGGTTGTGCCATTGACAAAGCTAACATTACTAGTCTAGTCTTTGACCGAACTCTGTTATAAGTAGTTGTTTCCTGAGGGGACTCGCGCTTCGCGTTGCTGACTGCCCTGCAGTACGGACGCTTACCGCGGTCGTCACAGAATTCCAGTCACAGCATTTAGCCCTTCCTGTTTTAGCCCCTTGCCTTTTCCTCAGTCTCCGAAGTCTTTGCCCTTATCTGTTCTTATTCTTCCCTCCCATATATAGCACCCTGTCCCGTTTACGGTTATTTTATTTTTCCAGTCACTTGCCCCGTGTCCCTCCTCAGAGGTCCTGACTGAAAATTGCTGTTCCTCACGCAAGTACTGTTTCGAGTTACCAAGTGTTTTTAGATGATTTTGGGTGGCACTCGTGTGAGGTTGTATCTATTTGTCACAGAGGTTGTTGGTTATTCAATAATTACATTTTCATTTGCATTGCCCGTAGTGTGCGCATTATCGTTGCTTCGCACACGCCTTGAATAACGTTTCCTTCTGCTTAGGTCTTGTCACACTTTGTTCAGTTTTTTCATGACCTTTTTCTTTTCTTATATTTAGTTTAGGTACTTAGTGAGATAGTGATTATTAGAGCATTACTCTCGATTCCAATCGCTAATACATGTTAGAAATTACTGCTGCTACCAGTCGCTCCGTATATTAGGCACCATTTGGTTATTTTGTTATTTCCTCCTTCAGCTAGGTTCCACATCAGTCATATTATTATAGAGTGCCATATTGTTTGTTCTCTCCTTCGTCTCCACTCTTCAGGACATGTGCCCCTGCGTGACGCAGGATGGAGAGCTCACACAATTAAACATTAAGGTGAGCTTTTATCGTTATTGTTACTTCAGTCACCAAATGGTGTGAGGTTTTCAGAGAGAGAGCAGTAGTTAAGAAGGGAATTTGTTCTCTTGTCATTGCTACAGAAATTGCTTCTTGTCAGAAGTTCCAGAGAGTTTTCAAGGGCGTCCCCGCAGAGTTCACAGGTAAGCGTTACAGAATACTGGATATGAGACTACGTTCTGGTAGGCCATATTATCTGGTGGACTGGAAAGGCTATGGTCCCGAAGATAGGTCCTGGGAACCTCTTTCCAATATCCATGCTCCTGCTTTATTAAGAAAATTCCATTTGAAAAGGGGAGAGGCTGCTCCTTTGGCACTGCATGCATGCTGGACATAGTACCCCTGGACCTGGAACAACATCTTCACGCAGAACGAGTTATGCTCATAGAACTGCTAGACTGTTCTATTCTAAATGGAGATTGTTTAATGCACTGCCGGGAAAACGAAGTCTGCATTATTCACGTTGTTAAATTCACGTGATTTAGGTTAGTCACGTGTATTTTGGCAGTACGTTCATAAGCAGCGTGAATACGTCGCACGCTGCTTCTGATTGAACCATTATGGCGTTTGGTAGCTGGAACCCTTGATCTGCGTCCTTGCATTTGCTTCAGTTACTTCCTTGGCTTCTTCGCGTGTTTCCATCCACACGCGAATTCCTGGAGCTGCTGTCTGGAAGTCACAGGTTGGCCGCACTGTCTGCATGCTCTTCAGTCACGTGTACTCTGACACGTGGGTTCCTGATTTCTTCACATGCTGCTTTCCTGTCTATGTGAACTCTATTTGCGTGTAAACCTGCACGCTGGCTTTTTCCTCACGCTTGCAAGAGCGGCTGTCCCGGCCGCGTGAACTCTGTCACATGTAAACCTGCACGCAGGGTTTTTCCTCACGCTTGCAAGAGCGGCTGTCCCGGCCGCGTGAACTCTGTCGCGTGTAAACCTGCACGCAGGCTTTTTTCTCACGCTTGCAAGAGCGGCTGTCCCGGCTGCGTGAACTCTGTCGCGTGTAAAACTACACACTGGCTTTTTCCTCTCGCTTGCAAGAACGGCTGTCCCGGCCGCGTGAACTCTGTCGCGTGTATCCTGCACGCGGGCTTTTGAACTCTGTTGAACGTGTAATTCCACACGCATACTATTCTTTGCTTTGGAGTGAATCCCTGGCACCTGTGAGGAGATAACAGGTGGACTCAGTTCATCTTATTTCTGTTTCTACGTGGGAAAGGAAGTATTTCTTTTGAAGGTGATTGTGCACAGTACTTTGGACGCTATCCTGTGGTGCACCAACCCAGTATCTAGTGAGAGCCTCGTGCCGTTCGGGATAGTCTCCCTTATTAACCTTCCCTTACTTTTTGTTGTTTCAACTCCTGGATTTCTTCAGAGACTTGGCCACAGGTTAGTGTTATTAACTAGTGATATTGCTGTTCTTTAGTCAGTTGATTTGGGACAATTTCTTATGATACTTTATTTATCCAAGGCTGACTTCCTATAAAGCTCCCACGCCCTTTCCAGTGATCCCTCTCTCTGCCTGTTTCATCGGTCAGAGACTGGTATCATTTGGATGGTCTAATTTGACTTCACTACTATCAAGTTGTGTGAATAAGGATCCGGAAGAGCCCTACCAATTGTATCCTTTTTGGTTACCGTATCCTTTTCAAAAGATACCTTGGTGATTTATGACACGCACCCACAGCTGCCTTTTTGAACATTTCTAATATTTGGAACTTGAAGTACTCCCATTTGGCTCTGGACGCCGGCCCTGCCGATGATTTACTGAATTCAGAAGAAGAGTTTGATTAGTGCCGGTGTCTGTGGAGTCTCTTCTTCTTGTGAGAGGAAAATGATGACAAGTGGCCTGCGGGAATGGGACCATTTCTTGGCCTTGTGCCTGTGCTTATCATCCTTCATCCGGGATAGGACCCTTTGTTTAGGCCTCCGAGGAATATCAACCACGCCAGTGGCCTACTGCGAGTTTCGCTGCCCGCACCCGCAAAGTCTTCGGCTTCATCTTAACACAAGACAAGCAACTCTCAGTTTCGTGACCCATGCAAAGGCACCACAGGCATGTGTCATGTGGGTCATTCACTGACATTTTCGAGCCGGAGTCTGTGCAGCACTTGAAAAAAAACCAAGAACAGGGGCTTGGCCATGATCCTCTTTGTTGAAAGATGTGTGACAATCCCTTTTATGCAGACCCTACCTCCTGATTTCGCTACTATGACAGGCTTTCTTCCCCTAAGTAGCTCTTCTGGTATGGCATCTGGGGCTACAATTGTTGCTTTGCTCCAATTTAAAGTACACAGACACCAAGTGAGAAAATGAGGATCAGTGCTGTCACTGAACTGTCTGTGTTCACTTTTTGTGCTGAGATTCAGTGTATGGTGATTGCAGCTTATTACATTAGCCATGAAAGTGAAAAGAAATAGTGTGGTGAATGTCTAGATGAACTAGGTGGCAGCCTGGAATCTGGCAGATCCTGTTAACTTCGGGAGAAGAACTGAAGGGAGTACATGTATATAAGGACAGACTGAGACATAATGTCTCTGTTCTCTTGGCTCTAGTTAAAACTAGCTACAGGAGAATGGAGGCTGATTGCAGCTGTGTTCTGGTGAAAGAGGGATGCGTCAGAAGCACAGAATCAGGTCCCTTTTGTGTATACCATCTGGGGATCTCTTCCTGTAGTTACAGATCATGCACTCCAAAGTCATCATATGTGAACAGAGCAAGATCAATGCCTTTCCAAGATTGAAAATGTTTCCCCTTTGAAGCTGAGAGTGTCTTATGAGGTTTGAGATCGGGGCACTTT
The DNA here is from genome assembly GCF_040938575.1 of Ambystoma mexicanum. Classification (NCBI taxonomy): domain Eukaryota; kingdom Metazoa; phylum Chordata; class Amphibia; order Caudata; family Ambystomatidae; genus Ambystoma; species Ambystoma mexicanum. Next base: position 1,475,011,559 of record NC_090935.1, on the reverse strand, counting down.
CTGAAAACAAATTACCAATGCTAGGATTGACACACTGAGTCATTAACCCTTAAGACATGAAACCAAAGGCAAAATCCTGTTAAAAATAAGTCACGGAGGACTCTGGATAGACAACTAACTCCTTCAATGACTATCTGCCTAATGGATCCTGTACCAAGGATTTTCACCATTTCCAGAGTTACGTCTGATCTCTAAATACAGATCAAGTTACTGTGCGGCAGAGACATTCACATTCTAAGTTTGTGTTGTTGCCTGTCTTTCAAATGAGATCTACTTACTTTGCTATTTAAATACGCTGTTCTTGTTAAAGATGATTCCCTGATTGTCAGTCAGGGCCTTACCATCACTGTATACTCTGTGATCATGTTCATCTCTGTTAGGGAGAATTCTCATTCTATGGCTAATTTCCCTTACCTATAGAGTCCCCAAGCAGCTTTGCTGGATTTGAAGAGTTTGTTGCTTTTCTCCTGTTAAGAGTGAGACTCTTTTTCCCACTCTTAGATATTTTTGCTATGTGTGTTCTAGGCTATTTTTGTGTTTAATGTCTATGGGATTTTCTCAACCCCCTAGGAACCATCATTATTCACATGTGTTACACAGCACCCTCCGTGCAGTGACACAGGGGTGTCGTAGCGACCCCCAAACATAGACTCTACTCCATACCCTGGGACTGACTACTGTCTCCCAGGGCATGTAAAGTCCACATTGACTTTACTAGTCAATTTTTTGGAACTTAACCAGTACACCCCATCTTACTATGGAGGTACTGGAAAGGGTTAATAGTTTATCCCTTATGTTCATTTTCAAGAGGGTACCATACAGTCCCTCTCTCAATAGTTTCTGGCTGGTGGCAGTGGTTACTACTGTAAATATTCAACCGCAAATATTTCCCTATGGGATTTTCCCATTGTTCGAGGCTACCACTTTTTCTGACAGCCTCTAACATACCGCCGGTTTATTTTTATATCAACTTTACTCCGGTAGTTTTTATTTGCCAGAACTTTAATATAACTTCTTTCTTGTGTCTTTCTCTAAACCCCTAACCCAGGTCGGGGATCCTTTGTTCGTTCTTTTGGCGGGCGTCTGCCAAGAAGCCCTCCTTTCGGCGCCACTGAGTCTGGGGTGGGTCCATTGTGTGGGAGGGGGAGTAGGACCCCTGGACAGGGTTGCCTCAGCAACCCATGTCGCACTCTATCCTGATAGGCTGGAGGGTCTCCCGCCAAGATGACCACTCCACTGTGTGAGTGACACCTAGACTGTATGAATGGGGATCTTTTTGCATAAAAGCAGGGTCATGAGGATTGGAAGAGCAAGACGTCGCCACTGGAACTAAGAAGCCAAAGAGGAGAGAAGCCAAAGACCCCTGCAATGACTGAACCACTGGTGAAGCCCTGCTGCAGCGTCTCACCACTTTTCTCCACACGACGAGAAGAGATCTTCATCTGCATGAGCCTTCTTCCCTTGAGCTGGTGGGGCCAACCAGTTTGCCAATCACCTTCCTGGACCTGCCTTGGTCGAATTGCCAGTACCCTTTACTCGGAGGCCGGATAGCCAGGCACCAGTCCACCCGGACTGCGATTTAAAGGAGCGTACCTTTTATTCGCCGGGCAGCACCGCGGCTGGTTTCATCCCTGGGTAGTGCAGGAACTCGAACCTACCTCCACGACGAGAGCCTCTCTTCCTCTGCTGGATCCCCCGACCTGCAGGAACTACCAGGAACAACCGCCACCGCAGGGGCCACTTCTTCATTTTATAAGTACGTTGTTCAGCCAGGCCGCCCTTTCTTCGCGGTACAGCTAAAGGTGTTTTAAATCCTTTACCTACCTGTTGGGTTGGCCGCCCCTCTCTCTTAACATTGTCTTTCAGCTTCTGCATAAACCTTTTCAAAATCGTTAACTAAAGACTTGACTGCAGCTACAAGAACATTTTGCTCCTGGGCCCTTGCCCTGTACCACTGACTCTGGCACAGGCCTACTGACTCTGGCTACATTTGTTAGAACTGCCTTCTTTAGATTGCTTCTCAACTAGAACTGTGTTGATGCACCTACTTCTTATAACTACCCTTTTCTTCCCCTTTCTAAAGCTTGTGAAATGCCATTTTGCTCAGTTTTTATTTAAGTATTTCCTATACTGATGCACTGTCTTGCTTAATCTGGTTCACAAACTTATGGGAAGTGTTGCTAGGGTGTGTAAGAAGATATTTCTGCATAACTTGTGCTTTCCCTCCCTTGTGAGAAATTGCTAGAGTATCCCTTGTGTGTGGTTTTCACTGTGCCGTTTTGCTCATTTGTCACTCTGGTTCACTTGGTCTACAATTTAACTAGGGAGTGTGTATATTTTTCTTTGACTTATTTTAACTTGCTTGAAGACTGTGATAAATGTGTTTTACTAGAAGTGTATAAAATAAATATATATATACTTTTTAATACAAAGCTTTGGTTAGTGTTTCCTTGTGTCATAGTACTGTAGACCTATTGTGTAATCCCTGAATACTGCTCATCTCCCTCTTGAGATAAGTCTGACTGCTCAGCCACAGCTACCAACTAAATCTTTGTGGTACAGACTGATACAAAATGGGATTTATTGCTCTCACCTGTAGTCCTAATCTGCTGTACTGCTCCCTAAGGGAACTGCACAGGATTCTGCCTAACACTGGTGTATAGCGGTGAGGATAAAAGTATTGGATTTAGGTTTTAGAGTTCTTTGTTCAAATAACTACAAGGCTAACTATCACAAAAAAGTTTATTTTAAAAACAAAGTCAAAAATATGGAAAGTTACAGCCAGGAGACCCTCCTTACTAATACTGCTGATTATTTAAGGGATCTGTGTAGTCAGAAAGGTGTTCCTGCCAAAGGCAAGAAATTGGAAATGATTGATAGACTGTTAGAGAAACAAAGTCTGGATAGTGGTGCTGTAGTGCCCACTACCTCAGCAAATGTAGCAAACCTCGAGGATAATAATGTTGAAGATGTTATTGTTGAAACAGATGAGGAAGAGGATGAGAATAGTGTCACCCCGCTGGGCCTCTGCTCAAAGGCCTCAACCTATGGCTACTGGACCCTTACCAGGTCCCACATTAAGTCCTGAATTTATCTCACTAGAACAAATGAGATTTGAACTGGAATCCAAAACAATTAGTGCCAAAACTGAACAAAGACATCAAGAACTAAGGCTCAAAGAAATGGAGCTCAACCACGAGCTTGAGATGAAGAAATTGTCTTTGGAAAATGCTTCTCTCCCCGAATCCTCTAGATCTTCCAGTCCAAAAAGACCCCGGATGCCTAAAGAGATTGTGGGTATGTATGAATCTAAGTTGGATGTTTTAGATTGGCTTGCTATGCTTGAATACAATCATGGGCTCCAGGATATCACAGGGAATCAGTTGATCCCCTGGATATTCTCTAGGCTCCCCCCTGTTGCATCTGATGTGGTAATGGAGTTGGGGGAGGTGGATAGGATGGATTATGAATGTGTAAAGCTAGCTTTGATAGCTAGATTTGGGAAGACTCCTTCCCAGTACCTTAAGAGGTTTAGGACCCTCAAAAAGCATGATAGTACCCCTTGGGCTACTTGGGTGAATGAGTGTTTGAAGAACTTAGAGGGATGGATTAAGGGTTATAGAGTTAACACGTAGAAAGGAATGAGAAATCTTGTAATGATGGAGCCTATCTATGATGCCTGCTCTCCTGAGCTCAGACAGCACTTGGCGGATTCAAAGGAACTGGATTCTAGGAAACTAGCTAAGGCTGCTGACTTGTGGGTTGCCAACAGGGCTACTCAAATGATTCAGGGGTAACTCAGAAAAAGGATGAGGGAAAGCAGCCTAAGAAAGACAACAAAGAGAATTCAAATAATTCCGATTCCAAAGAACGCCCCCAGCAAAATTCTAAGGGTAAGCCACAAGGGAAACCTAATCAGGCTAGTGCACCTTCTGGTCCCAGACCAGAAGGAGGTCAGAACAAGCCACCATTCATAAAGACATTTGGAAAATGTTATGTTTGTGGCTCTACTGATCATGTGAAAGGGGATCCCAGATGTAAGGGTAAACCTTCAGGGGTCCACACTGTCTCCTTAGCCTTTGCTCCAGAGGAGGAAGTACACATGGCCAGTAGAAACTTTCAACTACTAGCTGAAGACCCCATTGGAGTCTCAGCGAGTGTATCTTTAGTATCCCTAAGGTTGTGAGAACAACAGAATTTAGATGTGTATGATTCTATCCCTCCTAATACTAAAGAGTATTATAAAGACAGTGTCCTAGTCAATGGTCAGGAGACCCCTGCCATTAGAGACACTGGGGCCAGCATAACTGTGGAGGACAAATCTTTTTTCCAGGTGGAGGATGTTGCTTAGGCACCCAAACCCCTCACCAAGTTAGATGGAGGGCCTGTGCAGATACTTCCCCAATTACCAGCTCTCATCCAGTGCAATGAAATTACTGACAGGATACCTGTGAGTGTACAATCTGAAGTACCAGGAAGGGTGCTGCTAGGCAATGATCTGAAAGACCTGGGAGTGGTGTCAAGTACTCCCAGACCTCCTAGTAAGAGACTGCAGGAGCTTACCAGACCTGCAAGGGAGAGGACCTTGAGGGGCTCTCCTGCGGAGAAGATAGAAAAAGAGATCACTCCTACTCCACTGGAGTTACTAACTGCTATTTCAAAACAACCAGAAGCAAAGGGGAAACACAATACTTCAAAGAAGAAACCAGCAGAAAACACTACAGTGATGCCAACCAGGAAATCTCCTAGGTTGTCAAAAAAATCACACCTGTTGTTCCTCCTCCAGCTGAGGCTGAGAGTGATGTACAATTCTGTGTGGTTGAACTAGAGCCTGAAGATTCAGATCTAGTAGGAGGCCAGGAACTCATTGGAGATCTCGACCCTGTGGACCATCCTGAGCTGCAGTCTTTACTGGCAGATGGTGGCCCCAACAGGGCAGACTTCAGTAAGGGACAAAGAGAATGTCCAACTCTGGAAGGTCTACGCCACCAGGCAGCTTCTCAGCTTGAAGCGCAAGAGCCTGGGAAGTATAGGTTACACTGGGAAGATGGCCTCTTCTATAGTGAACCGACAGAGTCAATCCCTGGAGACTACAAGAGACTTGTAGTGCCCCAAGAGAACAGACTCCAATTCTTGCAACTAGCCCAGGAGATACATTTGACTGGTCACTTGAGTTCCAAGAAGAACAAGAAAAGGCTCTCTCTCTACTTTTATTAGCCTAAAATGGGTGAGGTAGATAAGTATTGCAAGAGTTGCCACACTTGCCAAACTTCTGGTAAACGTGGCACCTCTAGTGCCTCTCCCGGTGGTGGGAGTACCATTTGAGAGGGTAGGAATCAACATTGTTGGTCCCCTTGATCTTTCAACTTCTTCAGGCAACAGGTTTATACTTGTTGTAGTAGACCATGCTACAGATACCCTGAAGTAATTCCTATGAGGACTGTTACAGCTCAGGCTGTTGCTAAGGCCCTCCTTGGTATTTTTACCAGGGCTGGGTTTCCTAAGGAGGTAATATCCGACAGGGGGTCAAATTTTATGTCCCACTACATGAAGGCCATGTGGAAAAACTGTGGAGTTACCTACAAGTTCTCAACAGCATACCACCCTCAGACAAATGGATTGGTAGAAAGGTTCAACAGAACCATGAAGAGCATGATAGGAGCTTTAGAGGATCCCCTTAAGAAAAAGTGGGATCTTCTACTGCCATGCCTTCTCTTCGCATATAGAGAGGTCCCTCAGGAGGGAGTGGGTTACAGTCCCTTTGAACTTCTCTATGATCATCCGGTCAGAGGTCCATTGGCCCTGATCAAGGAGGGGTTAGAGAGTGCTCCTTCCCCCACACCAGTCAGAGTCACTGACTATATGATAGGACTCCGGAGGAGAATGTCACACATGATGGCTGAGGCAAATGATAACTTGAAAGCAGGTCATGCTCTGGTCAAGCATTAGCATGACCAGAAGGCCAACATGGTTGAGTTCGCTCAAGACCAGCTAGTTCTTGTTATGGTCCCAACAAGGCAGAGGGCCTTGCAGGACAAAGGGATTGAACTCTTCAAGGTTGTGGGAAAACTTGGAGAGGTGAACTATCTGGTGGATTTAGGCAATCCTAAGGAGGCTCCTAGAGTCTTTCACACCAACCGTCTAAAAGCTTATGTCTCGAGACCAGAACTGGGAGCTCTGCTTCTAGCTTCAGATCAAGAGGAGGAGGAGAGTTAACCTCTGCCTGACCTCCTCAGAGGCAAACCTTTAGATGGGAAAATAGGAGTTAATCTCTCTTCTAACCTGACACCTGAGCAACAGGAGGAGTGCAAAGTTTTGTTAAATCAATTTGCCCCTCTGTTTTCTCTAACACCAGGCTTGACCCCTTGGGGTCAGCATGATATCCATACTGGCGACTGTTTACCTGTCAAAAGCAGGGTATATAGGATGTCAGAAAATGTAAGAACCCACATCAAAGGAGAGGTCAACAAGATGCTTGACCTCGGGGTAATAGAGCCCTATACTAGTCCCTGTTCTAGCCCAGTTGTGTTAGTACCAAAGGCAGGATCCCAGAAGTTGAGATTCTGTGTGGACTATAGAGCCCTAAATGCAGTCACTAAGACTGATGCCCATCCTTTGCCCAGGACAGATGAGCTAGTGGATAGACTTGGTTCAGCCAAGTTCCTCAGCACATTTGACCTCACGTCAGGCTATTGGCAAATAGGCCAGACTGACCATGCCAAGGAGAAAACTGCATTCTCCACCCTAGTTGGCTTATACCAGTTTAAGGTTATGCCTTTTGGATTAAAGAATGCACCTGCTACATTCCAAAGGATGGTTAATCAACTTCTGAATGGGATGGAGGACTTATGAATGGCATACTTGGATGACATTGCAGTGTTCAGCCCTACTTGGAAAGAACATGTTGACCACCTAGGATATGTTTTGCAGGCTCTTGAACAGGCCCATCTGACCATAAAGGCAAGCAAATGCCAAATTGGTCAGAGTAAAGTGGTCTAACTTGGGCATGAAGTAGGAGGTGGGGAAATAAGGCCTTTTCTCAGCAAGACTGAAGCTGTGCAAAATTGGACAACCCCTTCTACTGAAACCCAGGTGAGAGCCTTCCTAGGCCTCACTGGGTATTACAGGAATTTCATTGAGAACTATGGATCCATAGCTTCTCCACTGAATGTAATCTCTTCTCCTAAGTTCCCTAAAAAGATCAAATGGAATGAGGAGTGCAATCAGACCTTTGAAAGCCTGAAGAAAGCCCTTTGTCAAGCCCCAGTTCTCAGAGCTCCTGACTACCACAAACCCTTCATTGTACAAACGGATGCTTCCAATATAGGTATAGGTGCAGTACTCAGTCAACTGGATGAGGAAGGTAGGGGGCACCCCCTTTGCTTCATCAGTAGGAAACTGAAGGAACATGGAACAAGGTAGGCAACTATTGAGAGAGAATGTTTTGCCATTGTGTGGGCTTTGAAGAAGTTTAGACCATACTTGTATGGATCTACTTTCATCATTCAAACAAACCACCAACCCTTGAGAAGGTTAATGCAAATGAAAGGGGAAACCCCAAAACTGCTACGATGGTCAATCTGCCTGCAAGGGTTTGATTTTACTATTGAGCACAGGTCAGGATGTCACCACCAACATGCTGATGGTCTCTCTAGGATGTTTATAAACGACTAGAGGTAAGAGACTCATCCAGGAGTGTATTACATCCTCCTGTCCCTTAGTCTGGAGGGAGGGGGGTGAGTGTTAGGGAGCATTCTCATTCTATGGCTAATTTCCCTTACCTATAGAGTCCCCCAGCAGCTTTGCTGGATTTGAAGGGGTTGTTTCTTTTTTCCTGCTAATAGTGAGACTCTTTTTCCCACTCTTAGACATTTTTGCTATGTGTGTGCTAGGCTATTTTTGTGTTTAATGTCTATGGGATTTTCTCAACCCCCTAGGAACAACCTTAATTCACATGTATTACACAGCACCCTCTGTGCAGTGACACAGAGGTGTCGTAGCGACCCCCAAACATAGACTCCATACCCTGGGACTGACTACTGTCTCCCAGGGCATGTAAAGTCCCCATTGACTTTACTAGTGAATTTTTATGAACTTAACCAGTACAACCCATTTTACTATGGAGATACTGGAAAGGGTTAATAGTTTTTCCCTTATGTTTATTTTCGAGAGGGTACCGTACAGTCCCTCTCTCAAAAGTTTCTGGCAGGTGGCTGTGGTTACTAACGTAAATATTCGACCGCAAATATTTCCCTACGGGATTTTCCCATTGTTCGAGGCTACCACTTTTTCTGACAGCCTCTAACATTCCGCCAGTTTATTTTTATATTAACTTTACTCCGGTAGGTTTTATTTGCCAGAACTTTAATATAACTTCTTTCTCGTGTCTTTCTCTAAACCCCTAACCCAGGTCGGGGATCCTTTGTTCGTCCTTTTGGCGGGCTTCTGCCAAGAAGCCCTTGTTTCAGCGCCACTGAGTCTGGGGAGGATCCATTGTGTGGGAGGGGGAGTAGGACCCCTGGACAGGGTTGCCTCAGCAACCCATGTCGCACTCTATCCTGATAGTCTGGAGGGTCTCCCGCCAAGATGACCACTCCACTGTGTGAGTGACACCTAGGCTGTATGAATGGGGATCTTTTTGCATAAAAGCAGGGTCATGAGGACTGGAAGAGCAAGACGTCGCCACTGGAACTAAGAAGCCGAAGAGGAGAGAAGCCAAAGACCCCTGCAATGACTGAACCCCTGGTGAAGCCCTGCTGCAGCGTCTCACCACTTTTCTCCACCCGACGAGAGGAGATCTTCATCTGCAAGAGCCTTCTTCACTTGAGCTGGTGGGGCCAACCAGTTTGCCAATCACCTTCCTGGACCTGCCTTGGTCGAATCGCCAGTACCCTTTACTCGGAGGCCGGATAGCCAGGCACCAGTCCACCCGGACTGCGATTTAAAGGAGCGTAACTTTTATTTGTCAGGCAGCACCGCGGCTGGTTTCATCCCTGGGTAGTGCAGGAACTCGAACCTACCTCCACGACGAGAGCCTCTCTTCCTCTGCTGGATCCCCCGACCTGCAGTAACTACCAGGAACAACCGCCACCGCAGGAGCCACTTCTTCATTTTAAAGGTATATTGTTCCGCCAGGCCGCCCTTTCTTCGCGGTACAGCTAAAGGTGTTTTAAATCCTTTACCTACCTGTTGGGTTTGCCGCCGCTCTCTCTTAACATTGTCTTTCAGCTTCTGCATAAACCTTTTCAAAATCGTTAACTAAAGACTTGACTGCAGCTACAAGAACATTTTGCTCCTGGGCCCTTGCCCTGTACCACTGACTCTGGCACAGGCCTACTGACTCTGGCTACATTTGTTAGAACTGCCTTCTTTAGATTGCTTCTCAACTAGAACTATGTTTTTGCACCTACTTCTTATAACTACCCTTTTCTTCCCCTTTCTAAACCTTGTGAAATGCCATTTTGCTTAGTTTTCATTTAAATATTTCCTATACTGATGCACTATCTTTCTTAATCTGGTTCACAAACTTATGGGAATTGTTCCTAGGGTGTGTAAGAAGATATTTCTGTATAACTTGTGCTTTCCCTCCCTTGTGGGAAATTGCTATAGTATCCCTTGTGTGTGGTTTTCACTGTGCCGTTTTGCTCAGTTTTCACTCTGGTTCACTTGGTCTACAATTTAACTAGGGAGTGTGTATATTTTTCTTTGACTTATTTTAACTTGCTTGATGACTGTGATAAATATGTTTTACTAGAAGTGTATAAAATAAATATATATCTACTTTTTAATACAAAGCTTTGGTCAGTGTTTCCTTGTGCCATAGTACTGTAGGCCTATTGTGTAAACCCTGAATACTGCTCATCTCCCTCTTGAGATAAGTCTGACTGCTCAGCCACAGCTACCAACTAAATCTTGGTGGTACAGACTGATACCAAAGGGGATTTATTGCTCTCACCTGTAGTCCTAATATTCTGTAGTGCTCCCTAAGGGAACTGCACAGATTTCTGCCTAACAACCTCCCACTCAGCTGGTTTCTTGTACTGTTCTACCCTTTTCAGAAAACTCATGATATAGCTGAGTGTCAAAAAACTATCGGGCGGTAAGCGGGCGCTATTTCCGCTGAGCGAAAAAAGCATTACTGCTGGGACCAGTGCCGCAAATAGCAAAGCATCACAAGTATGCGTGCACGCGCACACAGCCCCAGCAATAACGATGAATGCACCTGGCGGAAATAGCGCCGGAAAGCGCACTACCACCCCAAAGCCCAGCGCTAATATCACTACCGCTGCCGGCGCTATTAGCACCGGCAGGAAACGCATCAACACCGGAACGGAAAGCATTGAAGCGCCCATTTTGAAAATCACAATCCATCAAAAATCAGAGTCCCTGGCAGCCATCCATACTCCCAGAGTATCTGAAATGTCTCAGGACAGGGTAAGGGGCAAGGCAGCCCAAGATCGCCTGCGTAAGCCCAAATTCACTGAGGGAGAGGTTGTGGTTTTGGTGGATGAGGTTGTGGCCCACTATGCAGGGCTCTTTGGCGCCAGACAGTGGAAAACAACATCGCAGCGCTGCATACAAATCTGGCAGGGGGTGAGCCAGAAGGTTTCTGTAGTCAGTCACGTCCCCCGTATGATGGAAGACTGCTGTAAAAGGTGGAGTGACCTGAGTGTGCGGGCCGGGGCCTCCTGTCCTAGCACAGACATGACAGCCTGGCCACAGGGGAAGACCCACCACCGGAATTCGACCTCACGCCCTGGGAAGAGAAATGTAACTTGGTCATTGACGTGGAGGGGATCAAGGGTGACGGAGGGGTGTACGTGGGTGCTAGCAGCCAGGAGGCAGAAGGTGAGTCAACCCCCCCAACACCAAATTGGCATGTAACTACAACAGCCTAGCACAGCATCCCCCAGTGGAATGACCCATGAGCCGGGCACTGCAACTTGTGGCAGCGTGTGGGAGCCACTACAGGCACCTACCGCAGCACCCATGTGTCAGTGCACCAAGGCCACCCTTGTGAGCCAGAGCAATGGGGAGGGTAGCCAAGGGACACATCCATGCGCCATGCACCACACAGCCATGGCAGCCCCATAGGGACCTGGCAGTGACAAGTACCAGACCTCTCGCCCAATCATCATGTTTAAGTGTGGAGTTGGTCATCAGGATAAGATGCAGGAAAGTCAAGCAACAGCTAGGCCAGCAATGTACCCCGGACATGCCACCATGGCCAAATGCAATCCACCAATATTCCCCCCTACCAGCACATGTCCCCAATCCAATACCAAACACAACCAGACCAGGCCTGTGCATCAGTCCAACAGCCCAGGGCCACACCCATTACCATGTATTTACTGTTGTGTTTGCCAGAAAATGTGAGAGATTTTGTCAAAATGCCATCCCCTATGTCCCCTACAGGCACACAAACATCACCAGAGGCATCAGGGGATGAGGACGCAGCGGATGCATCTACACATGCACCCTCCCGCACCACCACCACATGCACACTGTGAAGGGGATGACTTGCCACCCGTAGGCACAAGACGCACCCCACCACACCCCAACGCAGCAGGGGCTCACCTACATCACCTACCCAGCCCAGCAGTAACACACCTGTTGTCACTGAGGACACCACTGTGGCAGTCCACACCACTAGGGAGGACACACCCCCACCAACCATGTCTCTGGAGGAACAAGGGGAGAGCAGCAGCAGTGACTGCCACCATGCAGCAGCGCCACCAACACCAGGCCGCAGTCTGTGCAGTCTACCACCCACTACACAGAGAGCCCGGTTCGTGCCATGGAGCGCAGCCCTAGACCACATAACCCACCAGGCGGACCGGTGCGCACATCTCCCCGAACCTGACACCAACACCAGCTCCTATGGTTCCCCTGGGGAGTGTCATCAGGATCATCAGAAGTGTGCAGGTATGATTGCCTTCTGAGAACCATAGCCAAGCCCATTGACCATCCAACACAGTCTGCCACTACCCGGCAAATCTGCAAAGACTGAATGGTCACTTCCTTTCCGTCATTCACCAACTGCAGGAAACCCTCCTGCATCTCTCCTTAAGGTTTGTACTGGGCCGCCTACTCAACCGCCTTCCACAATCCAAAGGAGTACTTAACAAAGCCACAGGAGACTTTGGTTGCCTTCAAGGCTATGTGCAAAGAGGAAAATATTTTCTTCATTAGGGCACTGACTTTCTTGCCCTTCCTATCGGTTGGCAAATTAGATGTAGAAGTGGCAGATCTGGTGGACATTGGCCATCTGTACCACCAATCCTTCCGGTGATGGGTAGGAGGAGAGAAATGAGGGATCACCCCTGTCGGACGATACTTTTTTGTAAGGTCTGAGTTGACCGGAGGTATGGTTCAAGGACGCTGCCATAAGGTGGCAATGGGATCTGAGATAGCCACATTGAAGGGCATAGCCTTTTCTGTGGCAGGACCCTCACCGAGGAAATACGTAATGTCATAAGCTAGTACTGTCTGAGCTGGAGTGTTTAACCCCAGGGTATCCACTACCTTATAAACTAGAGCACTAAATTTTCCATTTGTTTGGGCATAAGGGTGGGCTTGCCACATTTCGACATCCGGCAACATGTCCAGTACGCTGGTATCATACAGTCTCTCAGCCAGAGCCATCAAGTCTGCTTTTGGTATACAAAATAGTAGGTACCACCAGATCCCAAGTAAATGGGGTCCACGTTGCCTTGATCATCATCATTGGCGCAGAAGGTGTCCGCCATAGAGCCAAAAAAGACAGACTGAAACTTCAACATGAAAGACCACTTGACGGCGGTCAACATCAATGGTTATGCAGTCAGCGTTGATGGTTTAGCAGTCAGCGGCAACAAGGTTTTCGGTGCGTATGGCGCGCCGAGAAGAATCAGCGCTTGTGGCGCATGGGAAGGTACCGGCGTTGAGGGCCGTACAGTTTTGGTCTGTTGCAAGCCCGAAGACGTCGCTGACGCTGTCAAAATTGGTTTCACTCTGGGGTCGGAATCAATGGGCACGCAGGAGCTACCATGAGGGGCGCACCCGCACCCACAGCTGCCTTTTTGAACATTTCTAACATTTGGAACTTGAAGTACTCCCATTTGGCTCTGGACGCCGGCCCTGCCGGCGATTTACTGAATTCAGAAGATGAGTTTGATTGGTGCCGGTGTCTGTGGCGTCTCTTCTTCTTGTGAGAGGAAGATGATGGCAAGTGGCCTGCGGGAATGGGACCATTTCTTGGCCTTGTGCCAGTGCTTATCATCCTTCATCCGGGGTAGGACCCTTTGTTTCGGCCTCCGAGGATCATCAACCACGTGTTAAGATGGACGTCGCGTGAACGTTGCGTAACCTGTATTTTCAGAAGACGGACGAACTGGAGAAGCCAGACTGTTGCTGCAGGAAGTCGAACGAAGAAAAGATGATGTAAGGAAGCAACCTCCACCCAGTCCTGATAGAATAGGTATGGATGGGGATCCGCTCCTGACGCCACGGAAACACTTCCCTGCGGATTAACGTGACGCCAAGACAGTGCAAGCACTGACAGGGAAGGTTGATGATTCAGGAATGTCCAGGTCTGAAGACTAAAGAAAGGATACTTCTTGTATAACGATGAAACTTGCTAGTAGTACACAGTCCTTAAGATGTCGCAGAGAGGGATGGCCAGAAGAATCCAGGTGCTCAGATGAGACAACAGCAGTAAGCAGGAGCTGGTACCCCGCCGGCACCAGAGACACAGGCAGAGAATCATGGGAGAAAACAAAACAAGGAGGAACAGGGATCCAAGGAAAGCAGGAGCCCCTGGGAAGGCTGGTACTTAAGGGAAAACAGGAACCCAGAAGGAGATGGCCGGGACCCAAGGGAAAGCAAGACCCAAGGGGAAACCAAAAAACCAGGAAGAACTGGGAACCCAAGGAAGCAGGACCCCAAGGGAAACCAGGGGGCAGAAGTGTAGGCCCCTGTGGGCAGAGGGAATCCCAATGGAGAACGGGACACAGGTAAGGCACAGGGACTGGAAGCCAGGCAGGCCACAAGGCAGCAGGGAACCCGGACCTAGGACAAAATAGCAGGAACAGGAACAAATAGCAAGGTGAGCGCAGCGGCGAGTCAGGAACGAACCGCATTAAGACGCGATTCGCTCCTGTACTCAAGCGCAATAAGAAGCTCTCGGCATGAAACCAAGGCTTGAAGCGCATGCCGAACTGCGCATGCGCCGACGTCCCTCGATAGCAGAACGAGGCTTGACGCGCAAGCCTACGCTGCCAATGTCCGGTTTCCCTGGCGTGCATCCGCGTCTCTTGGTAACGAGCACGGATGACCGTCGGGGAACCACTCCACCTGCCAGCCGGAATCTAAGGTACAACTGCCAGGGTCGGAAGCGTCTGCCCGTGGTAAGTATCCTAACACCATGACCCCCACACAGAAAGACCTGGGGCACCCGGTTTCCAAGGATGATAAGTAGAATTCCCGCACCAAGCGAGGAGCATGCACATTATCCACTGGTTCCCAAGTACGATCATAGGCGGGATAACCCTTCCAATCAATAGTCCCCGACGGTAACGGAAGTCGCAAATCTCTTGGACCTGAAACTCAGGGACCCGTCTATATCAATGGCAGTGGGCCGGGAGCAGGAACGACCATAGGGGTCATGCAGATGGGGTTTCAGCAGGGAAGCGTGGAATACAGGATGAATCCGCCAAGACGCGGGTAAACCAAGTTTAAAAGCCACCGGGGACACCCGTTTGGTGATGCGGAAAGGCCCTAAAAACCTGGGGGCTAGCTTGAGTGGAAGGTTCTGGGCTGGCAGATGCTTGGAAGATAACCACACCAAATTTCCCACTTGAAAAGGGGGTTCAAGACTCCGAAATTTATCGGCAGTCTTTTTCATACTCTCCCGTGTCTGAGCTAGGGCACCAGCAGCCCGTTGATGGGGTTCTTGAATCGTAGAAACCAAATGATCAGCTGAAGGAACAATGCTGGGATTCACTGGCGGAAGCTGTAACAACTTGGGATGAAGACCAGAAGAGCAGAAAAAGGAACTCAGTCCAGTTGCAGAGTGAACAGAGTTATTGTATGCTACTTCAGCCAAGGTAAGATGTGACACCCAGTCAGATTGAGAAGCATTAGTGAAGCAGCGTAAATATTGTTCCATGGTTTGATTGGTCCTTTCGGTCTGACCATTGGTTTGTGGGTGATAACCAGAGCTGAGGGCCCGATGGATACCTAAATGTTGACAGAGTTGACTCCAGAAAGATGAAACAAACTGAGAACCTCGATCTGATATTATCTTCTCTGGTAGGCCATGCAGATGAAAGACGTTACATAGGAAGGATTGTGCCATCTGGATAGCTGTGGGTATTCTTTCAAAGGGAACAAAATGAGCCATCTTGGTGAAACAGTCTATTACCACCATAATACAGGTGTAACCATCAGAGGGTGGAAGGTCAACTACAAAGTCTGTGGCGATGGTATGCCAAGGATATGGAGGTTCTTCCGTAGTTTGCAACAAGCCGATGGGTTTCTTACGTGGATTCTTGACTTGAGCACAAACATGACAGCACTCCACGTAACGCTTGACTTGTGTGGCCCATCCCGGCCACAAGAATAAGTTCTTGGGTAGATCGAATACCACAGTGACCACCAATCTTGGAATCATGGAAACCTTGTAAAATGATCTTGCGGAGGTCCTCAGTAGTTAGGTACAACCTGCTTCGATAAAATAGCAATCCATCCTTCTCTCTCATCAGAGGATGTTTGATCAATGCAGGTTTTCTAGGATCAGCTACGGTTTCCTGTGCCACTCTCTGTAGATAAGGTACGAGAGCCAGAAGAAAATGCTTCAGGGCCAACAGAGGCGGGTCCCGCCCCTCCTGCTTAATGTCGTCCTCCAGGGAGCGATATAATGCATCTGCTTTCACATTTCTGGAACTGGGAATGTAGGGCCACCGAGCCTGTCGAGCAGTTCTGCACTGTAGAGAATGCAAATAATGTAAGTTACGATGATCCGTGCGTACCTCCACAGGAAACCGGCCCCCTAGGAGAGGGTGTCGCCACTCTTCAAAGGCTGTCTTGATGGCTAAAAGCTCCTTCTCAATAATTGGATAGTTCCGTTCACTAGCGGAGAGTTTCCTGGAATAATAAGCCACAGGAAAGTCCATCTCCAACTTTGGATCATACAGCAACAAAACCGCCCCGACTGCGAAATCAGAAGCGTCTGCTTCCACAAAGTATGGTTTGTCGTCCTGTGGGTGGTGAAGTATAGGTGAAGTACTAAAAGCCTTCTTTAGTTGTTCAAAGGAGGCTACAGCTTCTGGTCCCCAAACAAAAGGTTTCTTGACACTAGTTAAACAGGACAAAGGTGCGGTTAACCGGGAAAAAGATGGAATAAAGCGACGATAGAAGTTGATGAAATCAAGGAAGAGTTGGAGAGACCGCAGATTTCTGGGGGGTTTCCATTCCAGAATAGCACGAATCTTAGCAGGATCCATTTGTACACCTGAGGCGCTGATTACATAACCCAGAAATTCAATGTGTTCTTGTTGAAAATGACATTTCTCTGCTTTGGCGTATAAATTATTCTGCTGCAAACGTCTGAGAACCTCCTTTACATGAACAATATGTTCTCTTAGATCCTTGGAGAACACTAGGATATCATCCAGATAAACCCAGACGGATATCCCAATGAGATCAGCAAAAATATGATCCATGAACCGTTGGAAGACGGAAGGGGCGTTGCACAAGCCAAATGGCATAACTCGATATTCGTAGTGTCCTGTAGGTGTCTTGAATGCCATTTTCCATTCATCTCCAGGCTTTATGCACACCAAATGATAAGCACCTCGCAGATCGAACTTGGTAAATATTTGGGCGTTATGTAAGGACTCCATAATAGTCCGTATTAGAGGGTGTGGATATCTATCTTTTCTGGTTATATAATTTAATTGCCTGTAGTCAACACATGGACATAGGTTACCCTCCTTCTTCTTGACGAAAAATAAAGGGAATGCCGCAGGCGAGTTGGAGGGAGTAACATATCCTTTCCGGAGACAATCCTCAAGATATTCCTGTAAAGCCTCCTTCTCCTGGGTAGTTAGAGAATACACCTTGCCATGTGGTATCATCGAATCAGGGAGCAAATCGATGGAACAATCAAATGTTCTGTGAGGTGGAAACGGAATGTCCTTTGGTTCAGAAAAGACCCCTCAGAACTCCAAATACTCATATGGTACTGTAGTTACTGCGTAAAGACAAGATGTAACACTTACCTCCGTTTGGGTGGAGACAGAAGAGTCATTAAAGAGGCCTCAGTAGCACAACATTCCCGTAAACAACGATCGGAACAAAACATTAAGGTCCGAGTGACCCAATTGATGTTCGGATCATGGTACAATAACCATGTTAATCCCAAGATGATCGGGTACAAAGGTGTCTTCATGACATCCAAGGATATCCGTTCCAGATGCCCCTCAATCTGTAACTTTAAAGCCTCAGTATGTTGATGGATAGGGCCAGAAGATAAGGGTGTTCCACCTATTACCTCCACCATAGACGCACAATTCTTTTCCAGCAAAGGAATCCCATTCCTTAAGGCAAAGTCGACATCAATGTAATTGCCAGAAGCGCCGCAATCCAACAGCCCCAAAACCTCAATGGCTTATTTTCCTGGCCATGATACCTTGATACTTAAGGCCATAAGAACCGCAGGTTGCATTGGTTGCTGGACTGATGTAGAATTTGGAAGGACTGTGGAAGACGAAAGGCCCATTGTTGCCTTCCCAACACAC
The DNA here is from genome assembly GCF_040938575.1 of Ambystoma mexicanum. Classification (NCBI taxonomy): domain Eukaryota; kingdom Metazoa; phylum Chordata; class Amphibia; order Caudata; family Ambystomatidae; genus Ambystoma; species Ambystoma mexicanum. Next base: position 1,474,993,779 of record NC_090935.1, on the reverse strand, counting down.
GACAGGCCATTTCGTTTTCCGACTTTTGAAGTGGCCGCAGAGGGCAAGTACTAAGGTAATGGCCCGACGCCCCACAATACAGACACAGCCGGAGATCCCTTCTTCGTTTCCTCTCAGCTTCAGATAAAGGGCCCCTGATTGCTCCCAATTGCATGGGTTCGGAAGCTGTCTCAGAAGGACCTGATGTTCTGACTGGTGCGGGTAAAAACCTCGGAATCGATCTTTCCTGTCGACGTTTCTCACTCCTTCTCTCCGCCAGTCTATAGTCGATTCGCAACACTTGTTCTTGTAGAGATTGCAGAGACTCGGGTTCAATGATATGAAGTAATTTGTCCTTGTATTCCTCCCTCAGCCCTCATCGGAAAAGGGTCTTTTGGGTGACTTCTGGCCATTGGGAATCGGTGGGCAATTGACAGAAACGACTGATATATGTGATTATGTCGCTTGAGCCCTGTCTCAAATCCATGAGCTGATTCTGGGCCATCAAGCCGAGATTCGGTGACTGAAATACCTCTAGGAAGGAAGGCCTTCTCGAAAGCAGCAAAATCCTCCAGGATCGGACTCTTAGCCACCACGAAAGGTGTAGCCCAAGCCAATGCAATACCAGTCAAATTTCCCAAAATGTATCCAATCTTGGCTTTGTCCTGGTTGAAGTGCATAGGGCGACACAAGAAATGGATCCTTCAGTGATTACAAAACTCAGCTACTCTCCGAGGATCACCATCTAATTTCACCGGACTGGTCTGAGCCATCGCGGTCTCAGCTGCAGTACTTGACACGGCTCCTTGTGCCACCATCTGACGTAAGGTGAGATTTTCTTGATGCAATACCGTCATCTCGGTGCGCATCGCCATGATCTCGTTCTTTAATCCTTGCACATCCTCCATCTCAGTATCTGAACCAGTTGGTAGGCGTCTTAATCTGTTAAAATGGACGTCGCGTGAACGTTGCGTACCTGTATTTCCAGAAGATGGCCGAACTGGAGAAGCCAGACTGTTGCTGCAGGAAGTCGAATGAAGAAAAGATGATGTAAGGAAGCAACCTCCACCCAGTCCTGATAGAACAGGTGTGGATGGGGATCCGCTCCTGACGCCACAGAAACACTTCCCTGTGGATTAACGTGACGCCAAGACAGTGCAATCACTGACAGGGAAGGTTGATGATTCAGGAATGTCCAGGTCTGAAGACTGAAGAAAGGATACTCCTTGTATAACGATGAAACTTGCCAGTAGTACACAGTCCTTAAGATGTCGCAGAGAGGGATGGCCAGAAGAATCCAGGGGCTCAGATGAGACAACAGCAGTAAGCAGGAGCTGGCACACCGGCCCAGAGCCACAGGCAGAGAATCATGGGAGAAAACAAAACAAGGAGGAACAGGGATCCAAGGAAGGCAGGAGCCCCTGGGAAGGCTGGTACTCAAGGGAAAGCAGGAACCCAGAAGGAGATGGCCGGGACTCAAGGGAAAGCAAGACCCAAGGGGAAACCAAAAAACCAGGAAGAACTGGGAACCCAAGGAAGCAGGACCCCAAGGGAAACCAGGGAGCAGAATGGTAGGCCCCTGTGGGCAGAGGGAATCCCAATGGAGAACGGGACACAGGTAAGGCACAGGGACTGGAAGCCAGGCAGGCCACAAGGCAGCAGGGAACCCGGACCTAGGACAAAATAGCAAGAACAGGAACGAACTGCGTTAAGACGGGATTCGCTCCTGTACTCGAGCGCAATAAGAAGCTCTCGGCTTGAAGCGCATGCCTAACTGCGCATGCGCTGACGTCCCTCGATAGCCGAACAAGGCTTGATACGCAAGCCTGCGCTGCCAATGTCTGGTTTCCCCGGTGTGCATCCGCCTCTCTTGGTAACGAGCACGGATGACCGTCGGGGAACCACTCCACCTGCCAGCCGGAATCTAGGGTACAACCGCCAGGGTCGGAAGCGTCTGCCCGTGATAAGTATCCTAACACCACGCCGGTGGCCTACTGTGAGTTTTGCTGCCCGCTCCCGCAAAGACTTTGAGTTCAGCTTACCACAAGACAAGCAACTCTCAGTTTCGTGACCCATGCAAAGGCACCACAGGCATGTGTCATGTGGGTCATTCACTGACATTTTCGAGCCACAGTCTGTGCAGCACTTGAAAACCAAGAACGGGGGCTTGGCCTTGATCCTCTTTGTTGAAAGATGTGTGACAATCCCTTTTATGCAGACCCTACCTCCTGATTTTGCTACTATGCCGGGCTTTCTTCCCCTAAGTAGCTCTTCTGGTATGGCATCCGGGGCCACAATTGTTGCTTTGCTCCAATTTAAAGTACACAGACCCCAAGTGATGAACTAGGTGGCAGCCTGGAATCTGGCAGATCCTGTTAACTTCGGGAGAAGAACTGAAGGGAGTACATGTATGTAAGGACAGACTGAGACAGAATTTCTCTGTTCACTTGGCTCTAGTTAAAACTAGCTACTGGAGAATGGAGGCTGATTTCAGCTGTGTTCTGGTGAAAGAGGGATGCGTCAGAAGCACAGAATCAGGTCCCTTTTGTGTATACCATCTGGGGATCTCTTTCTGTAGTTACAGATCATGCACTCTAAAGTCATCATATGTGAACAGAGCAAGATCAATGCCTTTCCAAGAGAGAAAAGGTTTCCCCTTTGAAGCCGAGAGTGTCTTATGAAGTTTGAGATCGGGGCACTTTCTGAAAACAAATTACCAATGCTAGGATTGACACACCGAGTCATTAACCCTTAAGACATGAAACCAAAGGCACAATCCTGCTAAAAACAAGTCACGCAGGACTCTGGATAGACAACTAACTCCTTCAATGACTAACTACCTAATGGATCCTGTACCAAGGATTTTCACCATTTCCAGAGCTACGTCCGATCTCCAAATACAGAGCTAGTTACTGTGCAGCAGAGACATTCACATTCTAAGTTTGTGTTGCTGCCTGTCTTTCAAATGAGATCTACTTACTTTGCTATTTAAATACACTGTTCTTGTTAAAGATGATTCCCTGATTGTCAGTCAGGGCCTTACCATCACTGTATACTCTGTGATCATGTTCACCTCCCACTCAGCTGGTTTCTTGTACTGTTCTACCCTTTTCCGAAAGCTCATTGTTGCCTCTGACGAGGCCTGAAAGGAGGACGCGCACACGGAGGGATTTCTCAACACGTCTTTATTACACTTTCACAAACGATAACTGGCGCTTGTCGCGCCTTACGCAGAACTCCCCTCGTTCCCCAACTCCATAAACTCCGCCTCTCCAACGGCGGGAGCTAAGCAAGTTAACCCATTGGTGGCAGGCAACACCACCCCCGAACAATATATCCAAACATCAACTCAACATTCTTCAACAAGCCTCATAGATCTCTTGATGGTTCGCCGTGGTCTCTCATCTTGGGCAACTGGCCCTGACATTCCCTGAGTTCCTGCTTCATGGCTTGTCCCTCCAGGATCTCCTACCGGAGGGGTCCACAGGTCGTCCCGCGGCTCTCGCGGTTCTGGGGAACACGGTCTCTGAGGTAGCTCCGTTCCCTCTCGTCTGACATAGTGTCTAAATTGCTGACAGTTCCTGGTGACAGCTCTGTTTTGGTCTTCGGCTGTCACCATTGTACATTTCACTGCGGTTACCCTCATGGGACTTGGGGCAAACCACGGATCTGTCTTTCTGGGCGTTGGCTGTTGGACGAGAACTTCATCCCCTATGTGGAAATCTTTTGTCACTGCGTGGCGGCGAGTGTCGGTATCTTGTCTTGCTCTGTCTTTGGCTTCTGCATCGCTTTGGAGTAGGTCCATGTCAGGCGGTTCATCGCTTGACGGGTTGCGTGGTATGCGGGTTCGCACTTCGTAGCGGAGCATTAGCTTGGCAGGTGTTGTTCTTGTTAGAGCCGGAGGTAGCGAGTTGGATGCTACGTACTGCACATAGGCGACATCGCCTTTCCGGATTAATGGGGTTAATGGGGACCCGACCGGATGACGCGACAGGTAGTCAGCAGGGTTAAGGTCACCCCCGGGGTGATGTATAATGTCATAATCGTATTCCTGTAGACGGATGCCCCACCGCTCAATCCTCGGGGGCATTTTGGTGTGCGGGTTCCCAAACAACGACAACAACGCCTAGTGGTCAGTGATCAACGTGAACCGTTTCCCAATGACGAAATTGTGAAAATGCTCACATGCCCAGACCGCTGCCAAACTCTCCTTCTCCGCCTGGGAATAGGCCAGTTCTGGGGTTGACAATGCCCTGCTTGCATAAGCAACCACGTGCCTGGGGTTGATGTCTTCGCCGCTGGTTTGAGCTAAAATGGCACCGAGACCAACAGGGCTCGCGTCAACGACCACTTCCGTGTGCCATGAGGGATTGAAGTAGGCAAGGCGGTGGGCTTCTGTTAGGGCGTGTTTGATGCTGGTAAAGGCCTGGCGGCAGCAGGGTTCCACTCAAAGGTTGAGTCTTTTTGCAGTAGCTTCCTCAACGGGTCAGTGAGAGAGGCGTAATGGGGTATGTACCTCGCACAGTATCCCACCATGCCGAGGAAGGAGCGGACATCCGCAACCTGCTGTGGTTCGCAGAGGATGGTGATTGTGTCAACCTTGTCGGGGTCCGGCATCATCCCTTCACTGGAGAAGATGTGTCTGAAGAATTTTAGTTTTGTCTTGCTGAATCGACATTTGGCGATGTTGAGTGTGAGGCCCGCCTCCTGAAGCGCTGCACACGTGGCGTGTAGTGCTTTGTCGTGGGACTCTTTTGAAGACCCAAAAACGAGGATGTCGTCACTGTAGTTCAGCGTGCCTCTTATGGGCCTGATGACCTGGCGTATGGCTTCCTGGAAAATCTCAGCGGCGGACGAGATGCCAAAATTCAGTCTCCGGTATCTGAAAAGACCGTTGTGCGTCACGAATGTTGTGATGGGCCTCGAATCAGGATCTAGCTCCAGCTGGTGGTAGCCTTGGATTAGGTCGAGCTTGGAGAACATCTGGGCATTGTTAAGTTGCACAATCATGTCCTCAATGCACGGGCCCGGATGCCTCTCCCGTTGAATGGCGGTGTTCGCTACCCTCATGTCCACGCACAACCGGATCTTGCCTCCTTCCTTGGGCACGACCACAAGAGGGGTTACCCATGATGTTAGCCCCGTTGCCGGTTCGATGATCCCATCGGAAAGCAGTTGTTGGAGGGCTGCTGACACTGCTTCCTGCATGTGGAACCCAACTCTTCTGGGGTGTTGTGGCACCGGTCTTACCGAGGGGTCGATATGGAGTTTGATGGGAGGGGCTTTCAGCTTACCCAGCCCTATGCATAGGTTGGGAATGTTCTTGTGATGTCGCCTTGTGTGATGAGGTTCTGGGATTGGTAGCATGCCATGGTGCCGACAGAGTCTCTCGGATTCAGTCTGTTCGAGGTAGCAGTAATGGTGTCTCCCGCCTTTACGTGTATCTCAATCAGTCCCAGGCGGGATGCCGTGTGATAGCTGAGAAGGCATCGGCTTCTGCCAAGTGAGCGGATGATGTGAATGGTAGTGTCCACTTGCCACCCATTCAAAAAGCGCCGTTGCGTGAAACGCCCCACTGTCTGCAGGAGGGTGGCAGCTCCCCATTGAAAAATTCTCGAGTGTGATGGTTCGAGCATTGGCGGGTTTGCTATTTTACCGTAGTCCTGTTCGCCCATGATATTAACAGTAGCGCCTGAGTCGACCATGAATTGGAATTGGCAGTTCCCCATTTTGATCGGGATTTTGGGGGCTTCCCTGGCCTCTTCGTTGTCAAGTATAAGATTGACGTATTCGTCCTGGTCGAATTGATCATATGGCATGTTGTATGCTGCTTCCGGCTCGTCGTGGTAGAATGTTTCAGGCCTATATTCTGCTGGTGGGTAGTCGTACTCATCCGTGAAATATCTGGCTTGGTCGGCCTGGTCTGCCTGTGGTGGGTACCCCTGTGCTTGGTACTCGTCGATGGCTCTGACGTATCGCCTCTTTCCTTGCCCTTGCTGGTAGTATCTGGGTTGATTGTATTGTGGGGATGGCGAGCAGAGAGGCGTCCTGGCGGGCGCATTGGAGGAAATGGTATACCTTCTCTACATACAGAGTGAAAATGTCCCTCTCTTCCGCAGTTTGTGCATCGTTGGGATAGAGCTGGGCATGACCCGGAGTGTGGGAAGGACATCCCACAGCGGTAGCATTGGCTCTGTTGGCGCGGAACCTGCGTAGCTGGCGCTCTGTATGGTTGCGACCCTCTGTCGCCTTGATGAGGGGGCTGTATGGCTGCGACGAGTTCATTGGTGTCATGTTTGGGGTTGCCTGTGTTGCTCATGGATGAAGCTTGGGCATCAACCCTCTCATGTATGCGAGCAAGCTCGCTGACTTCTGGGATGGTGAGGGGTTTTTTCAGTAGCTGTTTCTTGAGAGCGGGGGACAGGCACCCTTCTATGACCCTCATCCTTATCGCTTCTTCTAGGGAAAATGCGTCGAACTGACAGTTTGCTCCCTTTACCCTCAGGCGGGTTATGAATTCATCGACTGTCTCATGTGGCAATTGGGTGCATTTGTTGAATAGATACCGCTCATAGTCGCGGTTGACTTCGATAATGAGGAGTTTGTCTAGGGCCCCAATCAAATTCGTGAATGTGGTTTGTTGGGCTGCGGGGATCGTTTTCACAACTGTCTTTATCTCCCCCCCCACCAGATTGAGGAAGATGTCCCTGATATTAGGGGAGTCGCCATCGCCAGACCCCTGCACGTAGTGCTGAAAGTCTTCCATGCAGTCAGTCCTTCTCGGCCCCTTGGTGGCTTGGGGCACCATTGTGAATGGCGGGGGTAATCGCAGCTGTATTGGTTTCGTCTCGCGGGCCTGTTGGGGGGATCCCGGATTGGAAACAGGGTTGCTCATGTTGCTGGGCGGTGGGAGCCTGCGGGCATGCAGTCAGTCCAAATGCTGCCTCAGTTTTCGAGGCCGGAGTGGCGACCGCGCCACAGACGATGGCGTACGCTGGTGTAGGCCTAACACGCAGGCGAGCGTGGACTTGCACTCACTTGAGAGTCCGGCGACAAGGATGGGCCCTTCGGAGAAAGAGGCCGGAGGTGCAGCCGGAGGGCGCGGGTGGGATCACCGGCACGCGTCGCTGGAGCGGACCTGGTGGACTGCCAGGACCAGATGCGCACTTCCCAGTGCTCGTGCAGCTGTCTGGAACGCCGTCCCAGGCGTGACGATGGAGGAGGAGAGGAGTTTGGCGAAAACGCCCACGCGCACGCGGCGGACTGCCATTATTCATACTGGAGGAGGAGGAGTAGGAGGAGACTCGGCAGACATCCGAGGGAGGATAAGGCGGATTGCCAAAGGAGGACTCCGTTGTGTGCACGGACAGCCTTCGTCGCCAGTGTTGCCTCTGACGAGGCCTGAAAGCAGGACGCGCACACGGAGGGATTTCTCAACACGTCTTTATTACACTTTCACAAACGATAACTGGCGCTTCTCGCGCCTTACCCAGAACTCCCCTCGTTCCCCAACTCCCCGTTATAAACTCTGCCTCTCCAACGGCAGGGGCTAAGCAAGTTAACCCATTGGTGGCGGGCAACACTCATGTTATAGCTGAGAGTCGAAAAACTATGGGGCGGTAAGTGGGCGCTATTTCCGCTGAGCGAAAATAGCGTTACTGCTGGGGCCTGTGCTGCAAATAGCACAGCATCACAAGTATGCGTGCACGTGCACACAGCCCCAGCGATAACGATGAATGCACCTGGCGGAAATAGCGCCGGAAAGCGGACTACCACCTCAAATCCCAGCGTTAATATCGCTATCGCTACCAGCGCTATTAGCACCGGCAGGAAACGCATCAACACCGGAATGGGAAGCATTTAAGCGCCCATTTTGAAAATCACAATCCATGAAAAATCAGAGTCCCTGGCAGCCATCCACACTCCCAGAGTATCTGAAATGTCTCAGGACAGGGTAAGGGGCAAGGCAGCCCAAGATCGCCTGCATAAGCCCAAATTCACTGAGGCAGAGCTTGTGGTTTTGGTGGATGGGTTGTGGCCAACTATGCAGGGCTCTATGGCGCCAGACAGTGGAAAACAACATCACAGTGCTGCATACAAATCTGGCAGGCGGTGAGCCAGAAGTTTTCTGCAGTTGGCCACGTCCCCCGGATGGTGAAAGACTGCTGTAAAAGGTGGAGTGACCTGAGTGTGTGGGCCGGGGACTCCTGTCCTAGCACAGACATGACAGCCTGGCCACAGGGGAAGGCCCACCACCAGAATTTGACCTCACGCCCTGGGAAGAGAAATGTAACTTGGTCATCGACATGGAGGGGATCAAGGGTGACGGTGGGGCGTACGTGGGTGCTGGCAGCCAGGAGGCAGAAGGTAAGTCAAACCCCCCACCCCCAAATTTGCATGTAACTACAACAGCCCAGCACAGCATCCCCCAGTGGAATGACCCATGAGCCGGGCACTGCAACTTGTGGCAGCGTGTGGGAGCCACTACAGGCACCTACCGCAGCACCCATGTGTCAGTGCACCAAGGCCACCCTTGTGAGCCAGGGCAATGGGGAGGTCAGCCACGGGACACATCCATGCGCCATGCACCACACAGCCATGACAGCCCCATAGAGACCTGGCAGTGACAAGTACCAGACCCCTCGACCAATCATCATGTGTAAGTGTGGAGTTGGTCATCAGGATCAGATGCAAGAAAGTCAAGCAACAGCTAGGCCAGCAATGTACCCCTGCCATGCCACCATGGCCAAATGCAATCCACTAATATGCCCCCCTACCAGCACATGTCCCCAATCCACTACCAAACACAACCAGACCAGGCCTGTGCATCAGTCCAACAGCCCATGGCCACACCCATTACCATGTATTTACCGTTGTGTTTGCCAAAAAATGTGAGAGATTTTGTCAAAACGCCATCCCCTATGTCTCCTACAGGCACATAAACATCACCAGAGGCATCAGGGGATGAGGACGCAGCGGGGCCATCTACACATGCACCCTCCCGCACCACCACCACATGCACCCCGCGAAGGAGATGACATGCCACCCCTAGGCACAAGACACACCCCACCACACCCCGACGCAGCAGGGGCTCACCTACATCACCTACCCAGCCAGCCAGTAGCACACCTGTTGCCACTGAGGACACCACTGTGGCAGTCCACACCACCAGGGAGGACACACCACCACCAACCATGTCTCTGGAGCAACAAGGGGAGAGCATCAGCAGTGACTGCCACCATGCAGCAGCACCACCGACACCAGGCCGCAGTCTGTGCAGTCTACCACCCACCACACAGAGAGCCCAGTTCGTGTCATGGAGCGCAGCCCTAGACCACATAACCTACCAGGCGGCCGGCGCGCACATCTCCCCGAACCTGACACCAACACCAGCTCCTATGGTTCCCCTGTTGGCAGGCCCTCCAGGCAACTCACCCCCTTGCCATCCCAGCGTTCGGCCACTTTGGGCATCGCCATGGAGTGGCTAAATGAAATGGAGGCAAGACAGAGGCAAATGGAGAGAATTGCCACTGCACACAGTCACCATATGGAGGCTATCCGTGACGTCATCCATGGGGCCACGAGGAGGATCCCTACGACAATGGGAGGACCAGGATTGTCGTCACCTCATGCACAGCTTCACTGACTGGGTTTGGGCAAAGGGTGCGCGAGTTGTGCGAGGGAGTCTCTGCCCTTGCAGAACAAATAAGGTACAACAATTCTCTCCAACAACAGCAGCAGCTGGGCGCATCAGTTCCTTCCACTAGGCAGAGGTCCCTGCGCCAGCTCGTTCACGTCCCGGACTGCTGGAATTTGGGAGAAGAGGGCAAAGCCTTTGCGAATGTCATGACTCTTGTTGGCCTAAGTGGCCTTGCCATGCACACAATGGTGGGTGGGGGTTGGGGGTAGTATGCAGGGGTGTTGGTGGGGGATAGGGGAAGGGAGAAAGTGTGCTGGGATGTTGGTGGGGGAGGCAGGATATTGTGCTGGGGTGTTGGTTTGGGTGTGGGGAGGGGGGATAGTGTGCTTAGTTGTTGGTGTGGGGTGGGGGAGTGGGGATAAGTTTGAACAAGTTACATAAAATCTGTTTAACTGAAAACATGCAAGGACATTCATGGTTGTTTTCTTGTGCACTTTATTCACACTGTGCTGGTTGTGTACTGAGTCAGGTCACCGTTCTAGAAGTAATTGGGCCTCATTACAAGGTTGGCAGTCCGGTAATAACGATACCGGTAAGGCAATACAGCATCGTTTACCGGACCGGGTCATTACGACCTGCACTGCCGGTCTCACCGGCATCGACAGGGACCCGCTTTGACCGTGCACCTCCGTACCGGACTTCGTGCGGATGCATGGCCGCCGTGCCAGTAATACTGGCATGCCGCAAGGAAGAGGGCATTACGAGTCACATGGACATGCACATACTGGCATCCAGATGCCCATAACAAGGGTCACCAAGATGCTGGTAAGACCAGCATCGCGGATCACCTGTTAATGTCAATCTGCTGTGTTCCCAACTGCCACAGGTGCACACAATCAGCACAAGTGGAGGCAATGGAGCCTGGCCCAGCACAAAAGGAGCACACCCACACCCCTTACAGGGATTACAGAGGAGACGGAGGGTGAGACTGGCCCAGCAAATATCAGCAGTGCAGGCAGTGGTTCCCCGCAGGCAGCCACCAATCCCTCGCATAAGGGCCAGTCCATTCAACTTAACCCCAGCACAGATCCACACCTTGTACCGCCTGGACAGGGACACCATCACCACCATTGTGGATCTAATAGAGGATGACCTGGTCAGCTTGTTCAACATCCACACCACCATCCCCCCTCTGCTGAAGGTGGTGTGTGTGCTCCACTTACTGGCCACAGGCACCTACCAGCACACAGTGGGGCAGCTGCATGGCATCTCGCAACCATGTTTTACCGGTGTGCTAAAGCAAGTGCTGGATGCACTCCTAAAGCATGCAAGGGCCTACATATACCTACCATGGACAGCACAGGAGGTGAATGACACCAAAATTGCATTTCATGCACTGGCAGGCATGCCCAATGTCATTGGTGCCCTCGACTGCACCCACGTGGAGTTGGTAGTCCGGCATGCCGTGGAGGTGGTGTACCGCAATCGAAAGCTATACCACTCCATCAATGTGCAGATGGTGTGTGACGCAAATAAGATAACACATTGCTGTGCCAGATTCCCAGGATCCACACATGATGCAATGGTGCTGCGGAACTCCTCGCTTCCCTGCTACATGGAATGACATGCTGCACAACGTGCCAGGCTGCTGGGTAAATCTGATCACAGGGGTATGGGGGTGTTATTGGGACGGGGGGTGACATGCATATGCAACCTGTCTGCTTACCTGGCAATGTTTTTGTTTTTTGGGTGTCTGGACACTGTCCTTGGTGGAACACACTGTGCCCTTGTGCATTCCAACTTGATGCATGACATTGACAATGGATGCAGACGTACCATGGCTCTACCTCATTGTGCAAGTGTCAGATACAAATCAGCGCCCACCCCTGCACATGTCCACTGGACACCATCAGACCGCAGCCACAGGTACCACAATGCACCATCCTGCAGTCACAAAGCCAAATACACATGAGCGTATCGAAGGACCTCAAGGTCATGCATCCATGACTGGGCAAAAGAAAATGCCACTCATGGAATCCCCCCATCACTGCCCCTCTCCGTCAGTAACACCACATAACACCATGCCAACATGTGCACATGAAGGCAAACTCAAAAATACCATGCCACAAGGTTTGGAAAATGGAATCCATCAAGTAGCGAACATCACCAACATGTGTGTGATTTGTGAAGTAACAATCCACAGTACTTAAGTAGCAGCATGCCAGTCGACACCAAGCCTCATCCAAGGAACATATCCCTACATTGGCGGACCAAACCAACAACCACATTGTGCCATATGGTAACATCCTCTGCCACACATCCCTCACATGTGAGTACATAATGGACCTTCGCACCTCATCTAGGTGAGTGGTGAATCTGATGTCAATGCCCCTAAGTCGTGTACGTCACCCATGCCCCCATCATGGATTGCCAAGTAGTACATATTCCTGATATTTGCGCAGATGCGTTGTCAATAGCTGCCGTTGAAGACCCACTGCATATGAACATGAACAATGTACATGCTGTGCACAAATGGAATGGAATACATACTCACACACATACATTATTGTGCTCCCATGCAGGTGATGCTGGCTATCCCCTGAAGCCGTGGCTCCTCACCCCTGTCTGTAATCCGCAGAACAGGCACGAGGAGGACTACAATCGTGCTCATATAGACCTTTGGCCTGTTGAAGGCACAGTTTCACTGCCTCAGCAGGTCGGGTGGCGCACTCATCTACATGCCTGAGAAGGTGGGCAATATTGGTATGTGCCATGCTGCACAACATGTGCATCCGGCGCAACGTACCACTGCCACCTGACATGGACCAGCCAACACCGGTTGAGGATGAAGATGATGATGAAGAAGATGCTGCACATCGGCCAGGACGCGATGCACATGAGGAACGTGCTGTCCGCCAATCATTGATTGCCCATTATTTCTGATGCACTGGGATGCAGAAGGTGCTTGAAATGTGGAACTCTGGGCACTGGGAATGGGGGACTCTGGGCACTGGGATTGGGGGACTCTGAGCACTGGACACTGTTGTTTAATAAATTGACACACACTGAAGAAGCAATGTCCAGTCCTGTGATTTTTTTTGGTGTATTAATCTGGTGAAACTATTTACATGAATGAACCTTCCACCCGCAGTACGTCAAAGTCTACCCACCCCCCAACAGTCCCACACACCCACGCCCCTCCACCCACAACAGCCCCACACACCCACGCCCCCCACCCTCTAACAGCCCCACACACCCACGCCCCAACCCCCAACAGCCCTACACACCCACCCCCCAACATCCCCTCACACCCACAGCTCAATATGTCTTAAAATGGACTGCAGACCAACACGTCCAAGGATCCCCAGCTATTGCTGCCGCCTTTTTGATGGAGGGGGTTGCATTTCTTGATGGCGTATGCTGCACAGGGACCTGCACACAGGGTTAGTTTGAGTAGAGCTTGCAGGCGTGGTGCTCGCTGATGTAGTTGGTTGTGGTTCGGGTGCGGCAGGATGGCGTTGTTCCATGTTGTTGGCCATGCGAACAAGGGTCTGTGCAGCAGATGTCAAGCCCGCTTTGCAACACGTTTGACGGCACGGATGATGGCCACAGTGTTGTCTCTGTTGGCCCTGCGTGTTGCCTCCCCATCAGCCAAATACTGCCTTACCATATCGTGCATTGATTCTTGTCTCTCCTCCAAGCGGGTCAACCATCCCTTTAGGTCCCGGATTGATGTGCGTCGGGCTGGTTGCATGGCCGGTGGTGACATGTTGAGCACACGGCTGTGTACTTGTGGAGTCGACTCCTGCTCGCTGCAGCGGCCTTCGGACTCATGTGTGGCGTGTGTTCACCATCCCCCAACATGCTGACTCCTGCCTTAGGATCCTCCTCAGGCCCCTTGTCCTCGTCAGCACTGTGGTGGGCCGATGCTGCAACCTCGCCCACGGAACTGGTGGCTGCTGACTGTGTGCCATCCATGTCACTTGCCACTGATGTTGGTTCATCCTCGGTAAGAGGTGTCTCCTGGGGGGTCGATTGTTGCATGTGGGCAACCTTCCTGGCCGCAGCATCTTATGAGAGTGTGCCTTGCTGGCACATGTTCCTCCGCCATGGTGCTCCAGGGTGACAGGGGCAGGTGGCTGCTCAGCCTGTGGTAGGGGCTGTATACCCTGTTGGGCATTGGTGTGTGCTTTGGCTCTGCCTTTGGTTTCTGCTGCACCACTGGATGTGGATGGCCTGGTGGCATCGTCCTCACCCCTGGACTTTCGTGAAGGTGTTCTTGGTTGTGCTGCAGCATCATCGCTGTTGCTGTCTGAATTTGTGCCTGTGGGGGATAGAGAGGCAGGGCATTAGTAATGGGAGATCTTGCATCCTGCATGCATCAGTGTTGGTGCAGTTTGGGACATGTTCTTCATTGTGTGCTGGTTGGAGTGGCTGGCATGGTGCTTGCAAGATTGGGGGGGATTGTATTGGCATCCCTCAGGTGCAGCCATGATGTCCATGGTGTCTGTTGTGGCTTGTGTGCTGTGTGCCATGTACAGTTAGGTTGGGTATCAGTGGTGTATTCGGTATTGGAGAGGCATGCAGCATGCATTTTGATGTGACAGTGGTGAGGCCAGCATCTTAAGAGGGATGTGTGTGTGCATGCATATGTTGGTTGTGTGTTTTAGTGGCAGGGATGTGGCGTTTGGGTTAGGAATGTGTGTAGGTGTGGCTGAAGGGCTATGTATTTGCTCTCACCGACTTCACATTAGGTCGGCAACTTTGTACTTGGGATGTCAGTGGTATGTGGGGACTTCTGTAGTGCACAAAGGGTCCTTCACCGTTATCATCCGATGGTGGAACTCCATACTCTGCTTGTCTGACTCCTTCTATTGCCTCCATGTACATGATGGAGCTACATGTTTCCTCCCACCTGGCCAACTTGATGGGGGAGTTAGGACTGCCGCCTGTTGCCTGCCCCTGGCTGCGGTTGGCAGAAAGTATATTCCTGACTCGTAGGTCATCCCATCTCTTTCTGCAATCCTTGACGGTGCGTGGTGTTGTTCCCATCGCACTGACCTTCCTTGCGACCTCCTCCCATATTTGTTTCTTTTGCAATTGCGCTGCACAACGCAGGTCTACACAGAACACCACATCCACCTGCACGACAAGCATGTCTGCCAGCATATTCAGTTTGTCGTCACTGAAGCGCGGTTTGCGCAGGCGAGCAGTACCTTTTCTTGTAGCCTTCGACATTATCTTCCGGCAAGGGTAGAGATTTTTAGTGCACAGGTCCTGTCTGCAGAGGATTGCAATAGATTGTGTTTTTCAAGATTGCCGCTGCGCATTTCCCTTTCCGGCATGATGACGTTGCTTCCGGTTGCGTTAATACCGAACCCGGTATTAACGTTGACGGTAAGATCAGTGCCACTATTAAAGGGGACAACAATGGCGGAGGAGGTATCGGCGCATTTCTTGATGCCACTATAGGGGGGTTTAGGCACGTTACCGGCATGGCGGTGCATCCGTTACTGGCATGTCAATACCGTTCGTTACTGGCATGCCGATACGCGCGTGCACGCTGACTCGTAATCAGACACTGATTACGGCGGCAGTACTACACGGACTTGTTCGTACCGGCATGCCGATAATTGCAGATTATTACCGCCAAACTCGGAATGAGGCCCATTGTCTATTAGTGCCTGTCGGGCCAGTTTCCCTTCCCTCACGTCATCCCTGTGAGCCTCTGCTCTGGCTCCTGCCAAATGGCCATCCTCTCCATCTTCCTCTAGGTGTGGCCTGCCAGTGTCGGTGGGTAGGGGCACATTCATCCTCATGCAAATGTTATGGAGCATTGCACACACCAATACTATTTTCCCTACTTTATCAGGGGCATACATTAGGGCTCCACTAGTGCAATCTAGGCACCAGAATCGTGCCTTTAGGAGTCCAAGGGTGCGCTCTATGCATACGCATATCCAGCTGTGGGCATGGTTGTAGGCGGTCTCATGTGGTATACGTGGATCACGCACAGGGGTCATTAGCCATGACAGCTTCAGTCATCCAGAGTCACCTGCATGGCGTGAAATATGGACACCAGTCACTTGTCTCATGCATGGGTCTGCAGTCTCAATGTATCTGGGCAATGTTAGCCGTGAGCATTATTGTGTGCATCTTGCACATGCAATGTGTACGTGTGATGGGTGTGCATCCTTTGTATATCATGCCATACATTCCTTGTTGGGTACATGCACCGTGTGTTATTGTGGCTGATGTTTTGTGGCGTGTTCCAGGTGACTGCACATGGCCAGACAGCTGTGGCATGAACGGACATGTTGTTGGGTGCTGCTGTGTGGATCTGCGCTGTGCCACGTTCAATATGTGGTCCAAGTGGTTTTATGTGCCATTATGATGGCAGCAGTGTGTGCCCGTCCGCATGTGTGTGTCCAGGTGTGTAAAACGTGTACATGCACCCTTGGATGCCTGCCGTTGTAGGTACAGGTGCTGCCCAGGTGCTGCCAGTGCATCCTCTTGACATGCAGTGCTTCCTTTAGTTGTGGCTACCCCCTGTCTGTTCTTGTGATTCACCATGCATATGTGGCTGTGTTGGTACACACCCACTATCCAGGTCTGTTGTCCTCGGTACCTCTCCATGTATTCTGGCAGTGTGCTGTTGCATAGGACCATGGAGTCGTGTGTTGAACTTGGGTAGTGGGCATATCAGTGGGTGATGATGAGGTCAGGGACAAATGTCCGAGTTGTGGCGCTTTCACAAATCACACAGGCAAATTGCATATTCCACACAGAGCATAATACTCCCACTCCCAGGTTTGTACGACATTGTTTCATCCTTCTAATAATCTTTCACACTTTTTGGTGGGAAATATTTCCCTTACAATTCTATAACTTTAAACATGTGTACATATCATAAGGCATGTTAGTGTTGAATTTCAAAGTGGCACCATATACACTTTCCTCAGAATATACAAGTTTCCATTATTTACGTCCCCAAGGCTACCACGTTAATTTAAAGCCACACACATTGCATTTAAACTGTAAAACTCTTGCATTACTGCGTTGTCCGGTTGCAGCAGTAACAGCCTTAAAGTTTATTAATTAAAATAGTCGTTTGAGCCAGATGGCCAGTTTTGTCTCCCAAATAAGGGCATAACTTCCAAGGCTGCTCTGGAGTTGGCTTTGAAGCCCCTCAGTTGAAGTTGAGGGGCGGTGTTATTTGCAATTTCACACCTAAGTGTCCTGGAATCTATTGTATCAGGGTCAAGCCCAGACACAAAGTCTGACGAGCGTGTGATATGCTTCCTCTTGGTCCATTCAGAGTTTCCAAGTGGATGGCCCTTTTTGGGGAAGGCCAATCCTGTTGCCAGCACTCAAATGTCCTTTGAAGCCAAGCAGGAAAACCTGTTTTGCTGGTTCCCCAGTACAGTAAATGCATTAATTTTCTTTTTAGTATTTTCTTTTTCTGAGCCAAAAGCAAGGCTGTTGGAATAAAACATTTTAGATTTCAAACAAAACCCCCCTCACATTTCTATGCAAGGACAGGGCCTTAACTACATATTTCACTTTTAAACAGCATCTTCTTTGTTTGCAAAAAGCAACCATTTTAAAACATGGTTAATTCTGGTGGGATGTTGTTAGGGAGAATTCTCAAAAATGTGCTAATTCCCTCCACCTTAGAGACCCCCAGTAACTTTGCTGGATTTTGAGGACTATTCTTTTTAACCTGGAGAGAGTGTGACCCTTTTTCCCACTCTCTCATGTATTTTAATGTGAATTCTACCTCTGTGTTTCTCTTGGTTATGGAGTCTAACCAACTCCATAGGCGTTATCTTTTACATTGTGTCACACAGCACCTTCAGTGCAGTGGCACAGGGAAGTCTTTTAGATTTCACAAGGTTTAAATACCTTCTCTGGGATAAACTATTGTTTCCCAGAGCAGTAAAGTGAAATTGACTTTACATAGCATTGTACTTGCTAGACCCAGCACACCCTATCTTGCACTAGAGTGCTGGTGGGGTTACATAGTATCCCCTGTGTCTAAATGCTCATGTAACATTTTTATGTTACCCTTTCTCCACAGAATGGCTGGTGGTAGTGGATTCGTCCCGAACTACCATGGTTTGCATTTACCGCAGCTGTTCGCAGCTCCGGTAACGCTAACCGTAGGAGCCATCTTTTTCAAAATGGCGCAGAGCCATCTTTGACAAAATGGTCCCCGGTCTTTGTTTTTTGCCATATCTTTGTGGAAAGATCCTTCTAGAGAGTTTCTCTGCGCACCAAACCAGGTTTGGTCTCTTTGTTCATTTCGCCTTTGGAGGGGTTTCTGAGTGAAATCCGCCTCTGGCTCCAGAGTGTCTGGGGTAGGCAGGAAGTGAGGGAGGTGCCAGAAACTCACTGTGCTTAGTCTCCTAGGAGACCCAAATGCACTCTGTTGTGATTGGCTAGCTGACTGTCCGGCAAGGACAGCGTCTCTGCTGTGTGAGTGACAGCTAGGCTGGAATGAATGGGAGAGAACTGAATAAAAGGCGAGTCTTTTGGTTTGGAAGGCAGAGTCGACCACTGGACGAAGGAACCGAAGAAGAGCTTGAAGAGGATGCCTGCTGCAACTCCTGGACCGTTGGTCTGCCTGGTGAAGCCCTGCTGCAGTGCCAACTTGGCAAGATTGCATCGACAGAGAAGCCCCTGCAAGGACAACTTCTCCCTTTGAGTTGGTGGGACCAATCAACTCCAAACTAAGCCACCTGGACACCCATCTCTGAGCTGGTTGAATTTCCTCAAAGTTGCTGCAGGAAACCATATAGCCAGGGAGAGGGACACCAGATTGTGTGTGTTACTTTTAAGCTGGCCTAAAGCTTTTTGAAGATCCTCCGGACTCCCACGAAGCAGGACTGACCAAGCCTGAGCCCCCTCAGCAGAGTGTGGGACCCCAGAAGCAAGGACAGTCCACCTTGACAGCCAGGAACCGCGTTGTTGCTATTTGCGGTAGCTGAAATGCAAAAAAGCCACTGAAAGTGAAGTTTGCCGGTTGCGGGTTTTGGCAGTCCCAGTGCAGTGCAGGAGTCCTCTGACGTCCCCCCTCTAGTCCCCACGACTGAGGCCCAGGAACAGTGAGGTCTGCAGAGCTGCACAGGAACAGACGTCATCAGCTGCATCTTTTCTTCTTTACCAAGGTACTGTAAAACAACTCTAAGAGAACTTACCTTTTACTGTAGAAGTGCTTGTAACTTCCACAACTCACAAGTCTAATCAAGCTTGTGGCCCTACATTTGATTCTTCTTTTCATCAAAGACTCCTAAGAACTTGTGCAAAGTCTTTTCCATTAACTTACCAGAAGTGCTTTATCCTATTTAAGACTTTTGCACATTGACTTTGGCTTAGCCTATTGAATTGAATGACTCTTCTAGTGAACTCTGAAAGTATCTGCACTGCTTAAGAATATGTGTGGTCTCTTGTGTTCTAAAACCTTTGCATTTTACCTACTTTTAAAGAGTGTTCTGAATGCCAACAGTAAGACATTAATGTCCCTGGCACCCTTGTTACTGAAGCCACCTGTGGGTGTAGGTTGTGTTTGTGGGCCATCCCAAATGGGGCTTGTCTGATTCAGAAACTCAGAGTGTACAGTATTGAAGTATATTTGTGTGTTACTATTACATTGCTCCCTTCTGAAGAAGGCTTTATAACTGACTGATAAATACATTAATAATTGTGTATGCAAGAAACCTTGAGTGTAAGAGTTTATTTGAATACCTGTAACTGTGAATCTTTGTGTTACTCCACTAAAGCTCACATTTCCCCTTTTGAGATAAGCCTGGCTGCTCAACACACTACCAAAACTGTGTAGTACAAGCTTATACCAAAGGTTGGGTTGCCTATACCTGTAGTCATAGTTGTTTGTAGTGTTCCCAGAGGGTACTGCAACCAAACTTTGCCTAACAGATCTCACTTTCAAACGCGGCCTTCTTACATTCATTTTCGGAATATTTCCAAAGCCCCAGTCATGTTTCTAATGCACAAGCATCTGTCCAAATAAAGATCCCTTGAAAATGACATATGAACAGATGGTATCCAGTCATTTTTTCGAAAACATAGTTTCGAATGACAAAAGTTTCGAAATAAAATGCATCGAAAAAATGCATTTTCTTTTGTAGTTAAAGTTTTTTTTTGTTTTACTAAAATGGGTGTTAAGGGGTAAAAAAACAAGGGTTGAGGGCCCCCCCTCATTCATTTTTTTTGTTTTAAAAATCTTTTTTTTTTTAAGCATTTTTTTTCGAAACTTTGCCATTCGAAACTATGGCATTCAAAATTATCACTATAAACCTGCACAGATATATAGAGTTTCTTTTGAAGGGTTTATCTCAGATGTTTTGTAGCAAAAAGTCAAGCGTTTTTCCGTATAGCTGGGAGTAAAGTTGTTTGTGATTTCACAGATTTTGCCTGACACAGCCTATCATTCAGTGAGAAATGCTGTCTTTTGCAGGAGCACAACCTGAATATGGCTGGGCATAGCTGGGTCTCACTGGATCAGGACTGTGTATTATTGAACAGATGAAAAAGGGCATCAGGCTCCATCATTTTAATGCAAAATACTTCTTTTTTCATAAGAAACTTTGGAACTAGCAGCCAGCAGCGCTGCTTTTCAACTCTCTTCTTTGGTGCACATCAGGAAACACACTGGCAGCCTTTCTTGGCGTGTTCCCGGTTCCATCTTGCCCTATATGTGCTTGGCAAAGACAGCGCAGCCATTATTTTGGTGACTGCAAAACACAGGTTTTAAGGTAAGGCAATAGTGCTCAACAGTGCCAGCACGGCCATTTTGCTGGTAACTGCTGAAGTGCAGATTGGTGATGGAGGGGAATTCCGCTGGGTGGGTAAATGTACCCCACAATAAAGAACTGTCAAGGAAGAACAACCCATACCTGAAATAAACAGATTATGCCTCATATAGTCAATAGTATCAAGTGGAAATACATTGATTCAATGGGTCATTATAAAAATGACTCAAATTATGGTGGAGGAAGAGATTTTGCAAATTATACAAATTGAGTATGCATTTGAACGTCCATTATGTGTCTGGTGGGTGTGATTTTGTACCATTATGTCTGATAGTCTATGTCACATGGATGGGACGGCAGTATAAGATCAAGCTTGCGTGGTCCTGTTATGCCATGCCCCCAAGATGTACCATTAGAAAGTTGAAGCTCATTGTGTAAAACCGTACATAAATCCAGAGGCGTCTGTGCTCAGGGCCTAATGTTTTGGGAAGGGCATACTGTTTTGGTTTTCTGACCCATTTCTGCATAGCTGTATGGCATAAGACCTTGTATCTGCCTTTGCTGCCTGACTCCCTATAATGTTATTTGGTGATGCAAGTTTATATACGTCAGTTACCCTATTTATGAATGCATACAGGTTCTGGTAGGGTTATGTGGATAATATAAGTAGAAATTACAAATCACATGTCCTGTCACATTTCAAAGAGATACAATGCACTAACACTCACTTCTAGAATCTGTGCTATATGTGGTGTGCACTTTCATATATGACCCACGTCAATATTGAAATGGTAAACCAAAATAAATTAGCAGAGGCACTTATAGGCTTTGGGTTAAGGTCCAGCTGTTTAGAAAACAGGAGAAGCCGAAGGATTACCTGGGGCCTTTTGAGATCGGCCCTTTTGAAGGCCAAGAGAGGGAGGGGGCGGAAATGTGGTCCTTCCAGTTATAGGCCAAGGGGAGGAGGGGCCCAAGGTGATCGTACTACATTTCCCCTCTAAAGATTTGCTCAATTTGTCTAGCCGCCACCACTCACTTAAGAGTGGGAGTGCCCCAAACACCCCAGAGACCAGAGGGGGTTAAGGGGAGGTTTGTACACCCAAGATGAAAGATCATATAGGGATCACTGAAATATTTAATATATAATAATTGACACTGACAAGCAGCAGGAGGAAGAATCTCCTCCGATGCAGGGTTTCCCCCTTGTAGTAACTTACTTACTCTTGAGCCCAAATTGGCAGGTGCTGACTTACAACCACCAGTGTCCATTGAGGGGCTGCATCTTGCTCTGAAGGAGGTTCTAAAGGGGGAGCTGTGCCCAATGGAACTTGCAGTTGAGAAAATGGGAGATACTATTGTCACGATGCCCGCTCCCGGGGAGCCGGCTCAGGCCCTGCGTCCCCGAAAGCGGACATCAAGTCCACGGGGAAGGTCCCAGCAACCCCTTATAGGGGCCCTTTGGACACGGTCCTGGCGCCTATGGCGCCAGGCTCATAGAAAACGTCAGTCCTGGCGCCATAGGAGCCAGGCTCATTATGAAAGTGTTTGGGTGCACTTACCTGATGCAGACCATGCTGCAGAACCCCGGCCTCCTTGAGGCCTGAAAGGAACTACTTTACCTGTGGGACTCATTTACCACCCGGGCGTGGTCGGGGAAGGATACATACCTGATTGGAGGAAGGACACATTCTAGGAACTTCTTCCAAGGCTATTTAAACCACACCCGATCAGCCACACGTGCTTCGCATTGTTCTGCATCTAGCAGCTGGACGCTCACCGTGTCTGCTCCTGCATCTTGACTTCTGCCACACCTGCCAGCATCCTGAATCACCTGCAAAGGAAGGGAACAAGAGAACAGAAGAAGGAAAAGGCCTCATCTGCTAAATCTGCATCCAGAGACATTTCGCCGACAATCCTGAAAAGGAAGACATTTATTTTTAAAAGCACATCGCATCGATCGCTGCAGCGCCGCATTCTACTCACCTTTACAGGGAGCCTCCATGTTCAGCAGCGACCATCCGGATTCGCAGTCGCGCCCCCGCGCCTAGGGAGAAAAAGACAAGAACAAAGGTGAGAGAAAGAAGGGAAAAGGGAAGCTAAAACTCCATGTCAAGACTTACCTGTTGGGTCATTCCCTTTTCATTTCGGGTCCGCGCCGCATCCAGGCATTTTCGGACCCCGGGCCCTAAGGGGAAAAAGACATCAGCGTTAATGAGTGAATGAAAAGACATTACCAAAACACTCATTAAAGACTTACCTGATTTCCACAAGGATTTCACCGCTCACCTCGGGTCGGTGCCTGTTCCCCGGCATTCCGTACCCCGGCCCCTATGGGGAAAAAGACATTAGCATTAGAACATTAATGCATGGACACAAGGGGAACCACTTATAGAAAAACTTACCTGGAAGCCAAGCAAGTTTGGTTCTCACCCATCCGAAAATCCAGTAACGTAACTGGATACCAACGCGCCCCTGCATCAGAAGCAGGATGGAGAGCTCGTCCTTCCAGACCCTAAGGTGAGACGCTATGGGGAAGTACAGAAGGGTTTTGAGGAGGGTGAGAGGGGTAAGTGGGAGGCCGATTGCATTACCCCGCAGACAGTTAACCCCCTATTCTCACCTACAGAAGGATACTTCTGCGAGTCAGACAAGCCAGATCTGGGGCCCGGTCCAGTCCGTCTTCCGAACCCTGCGCATCACCTTAGACGAGGTCACAGCAGCGCGAACCAGGCCAGCGCCCCCGTGGGTGTCAGGTGAGCGTTACAACTATCACAGAGTGCTTCCAAATTGTAATAAAGGACTTAGCTTCCATTAAAGAAAAGGTGGCATTGTTATCCGGTGTGAGGAGCCCAGAGTCGATAACATCTGTTACTCAAACTGCACTGAGCAAACCCCCCACTAAAGTTAATTGCCAGCCCGTGCCCCTCTCACAGGGTGCACCTGTCACCCCCTTAGTTAAGATATTCTAGGGGGGTAAATGGGAGAGGGAGTTTTGGTGAGAGTGGGCCTCGGTGTCCGAGCGGTTCAGCCCTACTGTTGGCCCGTAATAGGCATGAATGTGTGAAACCCCAAGTCGGGCCCTTAGGGCCTAAGCTGGCTACTAATTTTATTCACAGTGGATTGGGTACGGTGAACACCCCAGCGTGGCTCTCTGGCCCTAATGCTTGCCCTGTGGGAGTCCCTGTGCCGGAGAGAGTGGGCCAAATATGGAGTAGGCAATTGAATTTTCAACAGACTACTGAGGTTCATGCCGACCATATGGGTGCCCCAATATTGAGAAGACAGGACCACAGGTGGGGTAGACAAGCACATTGAACCTCTGTGGAACACCGAGACAACTAACATGGCCCTCAGTGACACTACATAACTTGGGCCGCCTGCGAGGTGCCCTAGAATCACAGGAATCCCTGACTAATAAAGTGATTCCCTTTTTTAGAAGAGGGTGTAAATCCATAATCAGGGGCGATATAGCTTGGTGTGAGAGGTCCCAAATAAGCACTCAGGGTGATGAAAAGATTGCGGTCTACAATAAAAGTGAAAGGCTGGTCAATGGCCTATTGTCTATTGAAGTGAGAGCCCACCCCCCATGGGTTCTAGAATTGTATTTAAGTCAACGTTTGTGAGCAACAGGGATTCTGGTCACGATTTTCTCCCCCCACCTGTGGTGTGATCCTTCTTCCCACGGCACAGAGGCATGTGACATTGCATAACAACCAGACCAATATGGATCTAGAGGAAAGAGATTCACATGATGTTGGTCCAGCCCAAACACGCCAGCCTGAAAGAAGAGAGATCAGCATTATTTCCTGGAATATAGTGGGACTTAGGAACTATCTGGTGGACCCGACCTGGTGTGACTTTAGCCGGGGTCATGATATCATCTGTTTCCAGGAAACCTGGGATACACAGCTAACCATCTTTCAGGGTTATGAGGCCTTTCGTGTACCAGCTGGGAAGGGTCCAAAGGACAGACCTTTTGGGAGCATAGGCACTTGGATTAATACCCCTCTTGACTACAAGGCTGTGAATATAGAATCTGGCTTCCCTGATCTCCAATATATAACTTTAATGACTCGGGGTGCTAAGCCCTAAGCCTGTTTATTTTGCCAATGTGTATAATTGAGTAACTAAGAAATCCCTAATGAATATTATTGATGTGGCTGGGCAATTGCTGGAGTCAAGAATAAAACATGACAATATCGTTCACCAAAATCTTGTTGGTGGGTGATCTAAACCTTCAGGTTGAACCTTTAGTGTATTTTGAGGGTGTCTGGGATGATAGCTCAGTGGCAACGTGCTTTCCTTAGAAGCAAGAGGACACAGAGCACCACAGGTTCAATTCCCGGTCCGCGCTTAAAAACCTCTGGGTATTAAGCACGTTATAAGTAACCAATCATGAGAGTACAGGGAACTTTTTGGTAAAATCACTCTTTTACCTCCGCGACTTGAAATCCATAAACCAATCTTGGTAGTGTCGCAATGGTGCGTGCAGGAAAATGGAGACAATGACTTCCCCAACTCCGTTAGTAAAAAGTGAAAAAGGAACCTGCACACATCTATACTACTGCGCCACAGTTTGATTTCAATGACTAGAGCTTGTTCATATATCGAAAATCAATTTATTGGTAGCCCTTTGCGATAACAGGTGTTTCGACACAATCCAAGTCCCTTCCTCAGATCAGGGCAATGTCTCTTTGTCTGATTTCAGGTAATGCAACAAAAATGAACATAATATGCAAAAACAACAATTAGAAAAAAGACCCCCAGTTGGGCCACACAGATCATATTAATACCATATGTGTTAGCCAAAATAAAGAAAAAGTAAAGAAAAAAGAAAACTAAATAAAAAGAAAAAATACATTTTTAGACATAGAAACATTCATTTGCAGTGAATCAAATCACATCCCATGACATTGCATAATGATAAACAACAATAATGCGAAGATTTTGTTTTTAAAGAAAAGTTAAATCATACCATCCGGCCATCAGGTTTCCTTTAGAAATGGTTAAAATGAAAGTGAGAATAAAGATTTTTGGAAGGTTTTACGAAAAAGAAGAAAAAGAAAGGAGGGAAAAACCGTTAGGTGAATATCCGGTATTGTATTAATTGTAACATTGGTAAGAACCCATATGGGCAATTCACGCTTACCCATTAGCTAACTTTTCAGCTACACATTAACGTGGTTGAAGATTGAGTCCCATCAGACACTTCTGGGAATAGAAGTAAGAGATCATAATTACTATACCAGTTCGTATATTTGGTTTGCGCCCCCTTAGTTTCCCCTGTGCCCTGGTCAATAAGGGCCGGACATGTACCAAAACAATTGTCCAAACCCGTGTGCGCAATTACATGTAAGCGCATGTTTATTGAAATCTCGCATTTGCTTCCATGCGTTGCCGCTGGGCTGTGACATAATTGGTTTAAGTTACGTTAAGTTAAATATAGAATGAATGCGCGGTTTCGACACGTGTGACTGTGTCAAACCTGAGTGTTCTAATGTTAGAGCTAGGGGCAAAGACGGAGGAGGGTTGTGGGGGGCGGGGAGAGGAAATAGGTTTCCGCCTGCAGTGCGGACCCATCGCTAATAGCTGCTATTGCCTACCACGAGAGGAAGCCACAGTGAATGCTTGAAACAAGCAGTCCTGGGACTCCTTTCCCGTAGTGTGCGACAAGGGAAAAAGCCTGGATGGCAGAAAAAACCCTTGCAAAGAATGAAGCCAAACCGGAGTCTTCCAAGGATAATGATAAAGCGTAGTCTGTAGTAGTAGAAGAGTAGGTTTCCGGCTAATACGGATTTGAGGAGGAGGATGACAAACGATGATGGCAGAAACAAGGCAGAAAAACGCCTTGCTAGAAGGAGTAGTGAGAGAGACTGTAGCCGGCGGCAAGATAGAGCCGCAAAAGCTGAAGAAGGTAAAGCAAAAGGGGAGAAGGGAGAGAGAGAGAGAGATAGAGAGGAAGAAGCCTCGCTCGAAACTAGGAGAGGCGAAGGTAAAGGCACGGACCAAGCCGTGTAAGGGAAATACTAGCGTTCTCACCCAAAGCAGGAAAACAAAAACACTATGGGGGTTGCAACGCAGAGATTGCCGGGAGTGAGAAACTGAAATACTTCCCGGCGACGCCATGTTGCCGGAGAACTAGACCGCGGCTGCACGTAAAGAAAGCAACGTGCTGGAACTACGATCTGCGCCGGAGCCTCCAATGCGGAAGTATCCGCCAATCGGCCCGGCTGCGCATGACAGTATGCCCCCTCACAAAGCGAACCCCCCCAGGCTTACCCGGAAAGCACCGATGGAACCCAGTCAACAACCGAGGGGCATGAATGTGGGAGACTGGTTCCCAAGAGTCCTCCGACTCTGGGTAACCCTTCCACGAGACCAAGTATTCCAATCGTCCCCTGTAGAATCTGGAGTCACAAATAGCTGAAACTTCGTATTCCTTCGTACTACCAGAACCCTGGACCTGCAAGCGGGAAAGAGATCTTAGGTGAGGGTCCGGAAAAAAAGGTTTAAGAAGAGAGGAATGAAAAACAGGATGAATGCGACTGAGCGCGGGAGGCAATTTCAATCTGAAAGCGACAGGGTTGATCTTAGATAGGACAGAAAAAGGTCCCAAAAAGCGAGGAGAAAGTTTGGGAGGGTGAACCCATTGAGGCAGAAATTTAGTAGAGAGCCACAGCTTGTCTCCCTCTTTCCAATCGGGACAGTCCTGCCGACCTTTATCCGCCTGTTCCTTGTTCCGGCTTCTGCTTCTTTCGAGACTGAGTTTTGCAGTCTTATGCGCCTCCGCAAGGGACTGAAGCACTGCTTCCGCAGTGGGAGAGTTCGTAGGAGTTGAAACCACGGGAAAAATGGTTCGAGGATGCACTCCATAAGTGCAAAAGAAAGGGGTAAGACCTATCGCGGAATGTGTAGAATTGTTATACGTAAACTCCGCGGTGGGTAACAGCGACACCCAGTTGTCTTGATGTCGGTTGGTATAGCATCTCAGATATTGCTCCAAGGTGGCATTCAGTCGTTCTGTCTGACCATTCGACTGAGGGTGGAAACCAGATGATAGAGCTCTCTCCATGCCAACTCTAGTACACAAAGCCTTCCAGAAGTTTGAGATGTACTGACTACCTCGATCGGAAATGATCTTGTCCGGCAAGCCATGTAGTCGAAAAACATCTCGTGTGAAGGTTTCCGCCATCTGAGTGGCAGTTGGTAAGCCAGGCAGTGGGGAAAAATGTGCCAATTTTGTGAAAGTATCTATCGTTACCATAATGCAAGTGCAGGATTCGGACTTGGGTAGATCCACAATGAAATCGGTAGAGATGAGACCCCAAGGGCGTGTAGGCATCTCGGGTTGAGTCAGCAAACCTAAGGGCTTGCCCGATGGATACTTAGCTCTGGCACATATTGGACAGGCCTTGATGTAATCCTTCACTTCTCCTTTCATTTCAGGCCAGAAGAACCTTCTCGAAATTAGTTCAGTAGTGTTCTGCACTCCTCTATGACCCGAGGTAAGTGGATCATGGCCCAAATGAATGATCTTCTTACGCCAAGGGCCTTCTGGAATGTACAGTCGGTTCTCGTAAAACACTAAACCCTCCTTCTCGATATATTTTCCTCCTCGTAGCTTAGAAAGATTCATCTTTTCGGAAGCCAACGCGGTCTTAACATCTTGAAAGAAAACATTGACAAGTCCCAGAATAGTGTTTCTTCTGAACATAGTCTCTCGAGAATGAGGGGTATAGTCTCCAAGAACATCCTTCCTAGATAAGGCATCTGCGACTTTATTCGAGGAACCTGGTAGATAGGTAATATGAAAGTCGTATTGGGCGAAAAAATAAGCCCATCGTGCTTGCCTTGAATTAACACACTCCATGTTCTGTAATGCCTTGAGATTCTTATGATCAGTCCTAATGAGAAAAGAATGACGTGCACCCATCAGTAAATGTCGCCATTCTTCACAGGCCAGCTTCATGGCGAGTAGTTCTTTCTCCAAAACCGAATAGTTCAGTTGGCTGGGAGACAAAGTCTTTGAGAGATAAGCTACTGGATGTTCTATACCATTGTAGGCTTGAAGAAGAACTGCCCCTATAGCCAAGGCAGAGTCATCGGTCTCTACGATGAACTGTCGGTTTTGATCCGGATGTCGAAGAATCGGAGCGGAACAGAACAGTCTTTTTAAGTCCCTAAAACCCTGTTCAGCTTCGGGTAACCATAGGAACGGCCCTGAATCTTTCCTTAAGAGTCGCGTAATGGGAAGCACTATCTCTGAGAAGTTTGGGATGAACCTCCTGTAGAAATTTGCGAGACCCAGAAATCTTTGTACTTCCTTAACACTGTCCGGGGAGGACCAATCGAGTACAGCAGTGACCTTGTCGGAATCCATGGAAATTCCTTCTTCCGAGAGAACATATCCAAGGTAGTGAACAGAGGGGGCTGCAAAAACGCACTTCTCGGGTTTGACCAGAAGTTTGTAACGTTGTAGACGCTCCAGCACTTGAGTAACGTGAAGGATATGGGATTCCAAGTCGGAGGAGTATATCAAAATATCGTCCAAGTAGATGATGACAGTAACCAGTAACAGATCGGAGAATAAACGATCCATAAATCGTTGAAAAATGGCCGGGGCATTCACTAATCCGAACGGCATTACCTTGTATTCGTATAATCCGAACGGGGTGCGGAAGGCCGTCTTCCATTCATCTCCCTCGGCAATGCGAAGCAAATGATATGCGTTCCGAAGGTCCAGTTTAGTAAAGATACTGGCCCCCTGTACCCCCTCTATGATCTCAGATATGAGTGGCATGGGATAGCGGTCTCTGATTGTAACTTTATTTAATCCTCTGTAATCAATACAAGGACGCAAATCGGTGGAGTCCCTCTTTCTGATGAAAAACAATGAAGCTCCTGCCGGAGACTTGGAATGTTGAATAAGGCCGTTTTGCAAGTTGGTATCCAAGTATTTCCTTAAAACTTGCCTCTCGGTTTGGGTTAAAGAAAACATCCTGCCGAAAGGAACTAAAGCATTACTTTCCAACTCTAAAGAGAAATCTTCAGGCCTGTATGGGGGTAGCTCCGCAGGTATCGTCTCCTTGAAGACCTCCTGATAGGGTAAACAATAATGTGGTAATGCGTGAACCCCCACATGATCACTTGTTAACACCTTCGAAGTCTGGGACTCCCCATGGAATGGTGCTGAGAGGCAATGTTGTCTGCAGTACATAGATGAAAAACTCAACTGGTTGCTAGTCCAGTTTACCTGAGGGTTGTGTTTGCGAAGCCCGGTAACTCCTAAAATTATAGGAAAGTGCGCGGCTCTAATGATGTCGAATTTGAGCACTTCTCTATGTTGGAAGATGGTAACTCCTAGTTCTTCTGTGGTATGGGTTATCAAACCCGATGAGAGTGGAGATCCGTCTACACCCTCTACCTATTGATCCTCTTTGCGGGCTACTCTATGAAGGCCCACCTTCTCTGCCCAAAGAGTGTCAACAAAGTTTCCAGCCGCCCCCAATCCAGGAGGGCTAGGGCATCTATAGATCTTCCCCGGGATTCAATTTGTACCGGAATAACCATCAACCTGGAATCCTCCAAAGTGTTGGGAGCTGAAATGGAGAGAGAAACATAGGGACTGAACGGGTTGCAAATTGATCCTCGGAACCAAGTCCCTACTGGCGCCGAGGAAGTTCGTTTCCCTGTGACTTAGTTGGAACCACCGGACAATCTTTGAGCTGGTGCTGTTCAGAACCACAATAGGCACACAGTCCCTTTTCCTTTCTCCTTCTTCGCTCAGCGAATGTAAGCGGACCCCTGGTAGCTCCGATCTGCATTGGCTCTTCGAGGGAGTGGGAGGAGGTGTGAGAAGAGGACGTAGAAGCATTGGATGTATGAGGGCTTGTTGATACGCCATGTTTGCGGCGTTCTGCTCGGCGTTCGTGAAGTCGATATTCAATCTGCAATGTGGAAGATAGCAGATCAGTGAAAGTCGGGGGGCGAGAGGACCGGGCAAGCTCGTCCTTAATCTCTTCTCTTAGGCCCCTTCTGAAGATGGTGTACTGGGCTTGTTCCGGCCAACCTGCTCCTACCGCCAAAGTCTTGAATCGGGATATATATGTTAGAATATCTGAGGACCCTTGCCGCACATCCAACAAATCCTCACATGCAGTAAAGGTTAGTTCCGGTCTCTCAAATGTCTGTTGCAACAAGGCTTGAAAGCCGGCGAAGTCATGTAATATGGGGTTAGCACTGATCACCAATGGCGTAGCCCAAGAAAGGGCGTTACCAGTCATATTTGAGATCAAAAAGCCTACCTTGGATTGATCGGTGGCAAAGGAACGAGGCCGAAAAGTAAAGTACACTACACAAGCCTCCATGAATTCTTTTAACTTCTTTGGTGAACCATCGAATTTCCCCGAAGGAAGCGACATCATCGGTAGTTCCGCAGTCGAAACCTCCCGAGTAGTGGCAAGTTGGCGTAGAACCACGTTTTCCGCCTTAACCGTCTGTAATTCTTGTGACAGGCCATGAACTGCCTTCCAGAGTTCCTGGATCTGTTCTTCGGCTGACATTGTTTTCTCCGGGCGTTGCAATCTGTCCAATTTCGTCTCCCTCTCCTCACCACTCTCCTCACCTGATCGGTAATCCTCCAATTCTTCCGTCTTGAGATGCCGACGTGAGCAGAAATCTCTCTTCGTGGTTGAAGATACTTGCCTACCACGAGAGGAAGCCACAGTGAATGCTTGAAACAAGCAGTCCTGGGACTCCTTTCCCGTAGTGGGCGACAAGGGAAAAAGCCTGGTTGGCAGAAAAAACCCTTGCAAAGAATGAAGCCAAACCGGAGTCTTCCAAGGATAATGATGAAGCGTAGTCTGTAGTAGTAGAAGAGTAGGTTTCCGGCTAATACGGATTTGAGGAGGAGGATGACAAACGATGATGGCAGAAACAAGGCAGAAAAACGCCTTGCTAGAAGGAGTAGTGAGAGAGACTGTAGCCGGCGACAAGATAGAGCCGCAAAAGCTGAAGAAGGTAAAGCAAAAGGGGAGAAGGGAGAGAGAGAGAGAGATAGAGAGGAAGAAGCCTTGCTCGAAACTAGGAGAGGCGAAGGTAAAGGCACGGACCAAGCCGTGTAAGGGAAATACTAGCGTTCTCACCCAAAGCAGGAAAACAAAAACACTATGGGGGTTGCAACGCAGAGATTGCCGGGAGTGAGAAACTGAAATACTTCCCGGCGACGCCATGTTGCCGGAGAACTAGACCGCGGCTGCACGTAAAGAAAGCAACGTGCTGGAACTACGGTCTGCGCCGGAGCCTCCAATGCGGAAGTATCCGCCAATCGGCCCGGCTGCGCATGACACTGAGCTGATTCAAAAGTTCAGGTTATTTTAATATAATGAGGTTAAACCATCTGGAGATTATGTGAATTAGCTAACAGAGGAGTATTAGCTCCTCCGGGTGCATTCCGGGAGTTGTGGTCCTTATAGTGCTCCTGGGTCAAGGCAAGCTTACAAATGCCATGTTATGTATTCCATACCCTATACTGTATGTCGTAATACAAATATCCTGATTAACGAACGTGTTTGCTGTTGAACTACTTAGTTACGATTATTAGGCATGTCTCGCTGCTTTCCAAAATAGAAGATAGAGAAGTTCGAAATGTATTGTACTATTAAGCCGAGAGGCTGTGAATGTTTGGGCATGACTCGCTATTTACCACATTTGGATGAATAGGGATGTGGGTGCAATTATCATATTCCAAGATCCATTATTCACCACTTAACAGCATTCACTCTTGAATGCATAACCTCATAAAAATGGGACGTTATTCCCTTTTGACATTGTTTCTTAGAATATCCGTGCCCCAACCCTATTTTGAGGCTCGCTAGTCTCATTGTCTAAAATGTTCCCTTGTCTGAAGAATCATAGGAAGTATGACATTTCATAATCTGTGTTAAGGCCGGTTTCCACATATCTGAAAAAGTTAATAAGTTTGGCCTCCTCCTGGCGAAGCAATAGTTCCTGATTGCCTCCTCTGCATCCCAGTGTCACTTTTTTTAAACCAATGAATTTGATGTGTTGTTTGTTGTCCATCTGGTGGACGTGCTGCCAATGATCAGCAAGGGGCAGATTCCTGTCCTGGCTTCCGATCACTGCCAAGTGTTCTCTGATCCTGAAGCAGAGTTCACGCATTGTACTGCCAACATAGATTTTCTTGCAAGTGCAGATAATTGCATATATGACATATTTGCTTCTACAGTTTATCTGTTCTCGTATCCTAATTTGAAATCCATTGTCGGCTTTAAAGACGTCTGTCCTAGATGTCGCATGTTTACACATTGAACAGGTACCACATTTTCTAAATCCTGGACTGGATTCTTTTAGCCAGGTCTCATTTGCCACCTTGTCATCTTCGGGTAGTAGTGAAGGGCTGATGTTCTGTTTAAGGGTTTTGGATCGTCTGTAGATTATCGACGGGTGGTCATGTATAAGTGCCCCTATATGGGGGTCCAACTTAAGTAAGTGCCAATATTTTCTGAGAGATTTCTTAATTAACTGATTGTCTGCACAATACGTGGTGATGAATTGCACCTTGTCAGATGAATTCGGTTAAGTCCGTTGCATCAATGTCTGTATTCTTGGTGTTTTTTGTGCTTTGTTATACACAGTTTCAATACTCTTTCTTGAGTAGCCTCTGGCTTGGAATCTTGTTGACAGTGTTTCACATTCTTCTTGGAAATGTATTTGTTCTTTACAGTTTCTCCTTGCCCTGATTTACTCCCCTTTCGGGATATTCCTTATTACCGGTTTATGATGACAACTTGTGGGATGTAGTGTGGAATTCACTTCTTTCTCTTTCCGGTATGTTCTGGTTTTGAGATGTTCTCCTGAAACGTAGACTTTCAGATCCAAAAAGTTAATCTCTGTCTTACTGCAAATCCCTGTGAATTCAATGTCCAGCTGATTGCTGTTGATTTGAAGTCTGAAAGTTTCCAGTTCTTGTGGTGTGCCATTCCAAATGAAAAGAACATCATCTATATATCGAGTCCATTTGATGACGTGTCTGTTGTAAATATTTGTTGTGTAGATTAGCTGGTCTTCAAACATGCCTATTACAAGGTTTGCCAGTGCCGGTGCATATTTTACTCCCATGGCCACTCCCCTTTTTGTTTGAAAACAATGTTATTGAAGGTAAAGATGCTGTTGTCTAGGGTGGTCATGAGCATTTCTTTGAGCATGCAGACGAACGAACGGGAAGTGTGATGCAGATTCTTCCTTAAAAATGTAGTCGACTGTGTCAAGGGCAAGATCATGTCCAATAGACATGTAGAGGGCCTTGACATCCCAAGTAGCAAGATAATATGTAGGTTGCCAGTGAATTCTTTCAATGATATGTATTGCTGCAGTTGTATCTTTTAAGTAGGCTTGTGCCAGCTCGACTTTGGGTCTTAAAATATTGTCAATGTACTCTGATAATGGTTCAGTGGCCCAACCTATTCCACTCAGAATTGGCCTTCCTTTTGGGATAGTGTAAAAGGCCTTGTGTACCTTGGGAAGGAAGTAAATGGTTGGTAATATCGGTTTCGCAATGAACAAAAATCTTTTTTCCTCATCTGTGATGAGGTTCTTTCGGTACCATCCGTCAATTGACTCCTTAAGTTCTTGAACAATACTGGTCTTAGGGTTACTTGTCAGAATTTCATAACAGTTCGGTGTGTCGAGATGATTTTGAGCCATCTTTATATAGTCCGTGGGGTTCATAACAACTATATTTCTGCCTTTGTCGGCTTCTTTAATAACCAGACGTCGATTGGTTTTAAGCTTGTGGTGTGAGATTCCCCCGTTCTGTCTGTCTGTGGTTACTCCCCTGTTTGTCTTGGGTCTTGTATAGGTCTTTTGTGACTGATTTATAAAAAGCATCTATCATGTTGTCCGGAGGTAGTTGTGGTAGAAATTTGGATGTAGGCTTGAGTTCTTTACTGATTATGCTAATGGGTAAGATTGTTAATTCTCAGATAGTTTGATGAATGGGTTCCTCCAGTGACCTCAAGAGGTGGATGTTCCCTAATTCCTCTATTGTGACTTCACTTTTTTCCACTGGATCCGAAGCTAGTTTCACTTGTTCAACTTGAGTCATAAAGAATTTCTTAAGCTTTAGTTTTCTCACAAATTTGAACAAATCTATGTGCACTTGCATGGGTTCCATGTAGGCAGTCGGTGCAAATGATAGTCCTTTGTTAATAAGAGAGATTTCATCCTGAGTCAGTTCTGTGTCTGATAAGTTTATCACAAGGTCATTCATTGACTCTTTTTGGCTGCTGCCCTGGCTCCTGCTCTCGTTAACCTTCGATAATCTTCGAATGTATCTGGGTTGCCTGTGTCTCTGTGGCCCCCTCCTTCCTCTTCTCCGAGTAAAGGTTGTTTCTTGTTTGGAAGGTTCATTAACTGAAAACGGACTTGCTTGGGTGTTTGGGTCCTGTTACCTTTTTTAAAGCTCCTTATCTGGTTGAGGAAACCTTTCCCTGCTCCGGTATCTTCTTCTGTTGCAAGTGGTTCTCCTTCTGATAGTTCCTCAGCATCCAAGCTTGCAGGTGATGTATTTGGTGTGCTTTCCTTGGATGATGATGCAATAAGATTGTTATATTTCTCTTGAAACATATATACCCTATCTTCCTTATAGTCCCTCTCGTCTCTGAAAAATTTCCGTAGCTTCCATAATTTAATATCGTCCTGGTAAGCGAATGCCTAGTGGTGACTCCTGGAAAGCTCTACTTGCACTCCAAATTAACACCTGGGTTTGAAGATTACCTTGATTTTGTTGTCCCTCCGCTGGCACGTGATCTTTATTTAAAGTTCACATTGCCACAACTGAACTTGGCCTACCATACATCAAAATGGTACCCTAATGAGAATGACCTTTGCCCAGTTTGTGGTTTTCGCAAGGAGACGGTGCCCTACTTTTTGTTCTTTGGCCAAGGTTACAGGGTTGGTCGAGGTAAATACCTTAAAACAATATGTAACAACTATGGTATTCGCAGACAGGCATGGCGCTGAAATTATTCAGGAATAGTGAGGATATGAGTATGGTCTACTGTATTGCAAGCTACGTGGCCCTAGCTTGGAGAGTACAGGGGCAAAACTATAAACAAAGGAAGACTAATGTGTAAGCTGCCATGGATTCTGGATCTAACTTGGGTATTGAATGAATGTGCTTTTCTAAAGTAAATGGGAAGAAAAGGAGGATAGGAAAAATAAGGGCCAAGCATGTATGTTTATCATGATGAACTATGAATTTTATGGAATTTTATTTCATGCTCGCCTTGATTCGTAAATCTTGGGAATAGCTGAAGGGGTAGGCTTGCCAAATTAAGTATCAAGTCAATAATTTGAACGTGTCTTGTTCTTGTTCTTTGTTGATTCTGTGTATCATATGAAATGATATTTCTGTCTCCTTGTATTTTAAAAATATCATGGTGTAATTAAGTGGTACTTTTCTATTATGTGTGTGTGCTTTTATGCTTGACGTTCTTGACGAAATAAAGCTGATTGATGATGATGGTTAAGGTGATTAGAGTCCCATCCACATAATTGGGAATAGCACCATATAAAATACAGCACAATACTCTTAAGAGAAAACAGAAGCTCCATAATGAACACTGGGCATGATGCAGACAGGGTTGAAAAGAAAAAAAGAGAGATGGAAAGGCGTGCTGTCCAAGCAAGGAAAGGAAGAAGTGGAAGGGTGGCCAGAGGATGGAAGGCAGTGCATCATGGTAGAAGATCTGAAAGGAGCCACGGATATGCCATGGACAGCCACAGACAGCAGGAAGACTCTGCTGGACTTCGCCTGGGTCTTGCCCTGGATATGGTTTTAAATAATGCCTGGGTTCCTAGTGGGTGGCGGGACCAGAGAGGGGGCATGGCCACGAGGTGTTTGGAGAGTGAATGTGCCACATAGAGCTGTAGCAGAAGACAAACTGTAACGGCCAGACGGTTGCAGGGAAGGTTGGTCCAGGCTCCCTGTCAAGATAAGCAGCAGATGACAAATCGTGGTAAGCTGGTGAGTCTGTTAGGAACCAGCGTCCTAACCACAGTGGAAATGGTGCCCCATAAGGCACAAAGTGCAGGCTCTGCAGCACAGCACCACTGCAGCAAACCTACACTCTCCAGAGCTGCAGACAGCAGGGGTGGACTTTGCCGGACTTCACTGGGGCTTCCCCTCGGATGTGGTTTTACATAATGTCTGGGTGGGGGTCAGGGCCAGAGAGGGGATATGGGCGCCGGGTGCTCAGAGAGCAGAGGTGCTGTATAGAGCGGTAGCAGGATGCACACAACAACACCCAGAAGGTTGCAGGGAAAGCGGGACCAGGCTCTAGGTTGAGACGATCAGCAGATGACAAATCCTGGTAAGCTAGTAAGTCTGTCAGGAACTGGTGTCCAAGCCATAGTGGAAATGGTGCCCCAGAAGGCACAAAATGCAGGGAGCACAGGACTATTCTAGCACAACCCGAGTCAAGATAGCCACAGACAGCAGAGAGGACTTTTTCAGATGCTACTGAAGCTTCACCCCGGATATTTACATAATGTCTGGGTTCTGGGTGGTGGTGGGGCCAGAGAGGGGGCCTGGCTGCCGGTTGCTTGAAGAGCAGAGGTGCCAGGTAGAGCGGTAGCAGGAAGCACACCGCAATGCCGAGGTGGTTACAGGGAAAGCAGGACGAGGCTCTAGGTGGAGACCAGCAGCAGGTGGCAAATCCTGCAAAGCTGGTGAGTCTCTGAGGGACTGGCATCCCAGCCATGCTGTAAATGGTGTCCCAGAATGCACAAAGTGCAAGCCTGCAGCATAGGACCTCCCTAGCACAACCCCAGCCCACACAGTTGCAGACAGGAGGGACCTTGCTGAAGTTCACTGAGACTTAGACCCCAATGTGGTTTTTTAAATGATGTCCAGGTTCCGGGTGGGGCAAGAGAGGGGGCGTGGCTGACACATGCTTGGAGAGCAAAGGCACCACTAGAGTGGTAGTAGGAAGCACACCATAATGCCCATATGGTTGCAGGGAAAGCTGGACCAGGCTCCAGGTCATGAGGAGCAGCAAATGAGAAATCCTGGTAAGCTGGTGAGTCTGTCAGGAACTGGCATCCCACACACGGTGAAAATGGTGCCCAAGTAGGCACAAAGTACAGTCCCTGCAGCACAGGACTACTCTAGAACAATCCCGGTCCACACAGCCGCAGACAGCAGGGGGAACATTGCTGGGTGCAATTACTGCTATTGCTGTAGCAGGATTTGTACCTTTGTACAGCAGGGGAGGTTTTTGCCGGATGTAGTTAACGCTATTTACCTCAATCAAGGAAAGAAGCAATCCTGGAAAGAAGCAAAAGGAACAAGGCCACCTGATCTCATATAGACTTATCTCCCTGACAGATGTCTCTGCAAAGCTATTTGGAAGTATTCCGGGATTACTTATTTTAGAATGGTCTACATCCACAAAGATTTTATGTGAGACTCAATATGGTTTTAAGCAGATTGTTAATCTACATGTGTTTATCGATACACATGTTATTGGGAAAAGGTGCATCTGCCTATTGCTTTTATGGACTTCATTATGGCCTGTGGCTGTGTGGTCAGGAACCAAGTTGTGGCAAATCCTCAGGAATCTTCAAATTCCATTTTATATGCTTATAAAGTTGAAATTGAATCATCTTAGTAACATGGCACGGGTCAGATTTGGGAAGACAGGGAAATGTCCTTGCATTTTCATGGCTAAGGATGCTGTGAGACAAGGCTGTACACTGGGTCCACTAGTATGTAACATATCTTACTTCATTGATTACTGTATGAAATGGACTGACTAATGATATCCCCAGAGTAGGGAGGAGACACAGTGCTGTTTTATCTTACGCAGGTGAGACTTAGCATGAACTCCTTGGGCCCTTCAAAAATGAATACATTGTTATTATGATTGTATGAGCGAGAGGGCTCTCTGTAAATGTGAGGGGACCAATGTTATGCTTCTAGGTAATAGGAACCTGAAAGATGTAAATTTTTTTAAACCAGGCAAAAATACACTAAAAACCCTCACCTACCTGTAGGTTAAGCTTTCAGATAATCTTTTGTGGGGTACACACATACAACCCAGAGTACCAGAAAGATGCACACCCCTATAGATGTCTTTAAGTTGACAGATTATTTGAGGTCAGCCGTTGAAGACAATGAGTAAAGTCTATGAAGCCAAGGTGAGGCCCATATTGACATATATTGCAGAAATGGGAGGTATGTGGACTCGTTGGCACTACAAATAGTCGGAAATAGTTTTTTAGAAACAAATTTTAACACTATTACTAGAGGATTAAAGTTTTGATTACTTGTAAGTTTATATACCCATTGGCTGATGATATGGTTGAAAGAAGGGATAACCGTAATACAACTTCTGCTTAAAGATCTACTCAAGAGTGGATATTGTGATAAAATCCCCTGATTATGTTCTTTAAAAAGGCAGTTGGAAGATATACAGAGAATATGCAGAAATTCAAAACACAACAATCAGACCATATATGGCTTTTGCGCCGAAATCAGCAAAGTGCTGGTATGTTGATTGGTCAAACAAACCTCAACACCGAAATAATAAAAACATAAAGGAGATGAAAAGCACAGAACAAGAACATTGCTATTCTATTGTCTCTTCTGTGAAGACAGTAGAATCACTACTGCACTTCATTGTATTCTGTAGTAGGTATGAGGAAATATGCCAGAACACATCAATACCAATATTTACCAATATTTAAATCAATGGATTTGAGCCAGTGTCGGCCAGCTCTTTATTTTTTAGTAATTTAAGGAGATCAGGGAATTATATATATATATGTATATATATTTCATTAGAGCATGGGCAATAATGAAAACAAGTAAAATTGTATTTCTGAAAGCAATTCCCAGCCAAATGTATACATAGATACATTTAAAGAATATGGATTTTATATGTGCATGTTTCCTTTTAATCTGTTTAAACATCAATGGCCAGATTCTCAAAACTTTTTTTCGGCGCAAATGATGAAGCAGCAGACCAATTCACAAAGGGCATCTAACATACACACATTCAGATGCACTTTTTCAATCCTTTGTACATTTGAGCAAATCAAGGTGAGTTTCTGCACATTTATAAGTGCATCCCGAATTCACAAAAGGGATAAGCTTTTAAATGCGCAGAAATGGAGCACATGCCCATGTGCCCGTCATGCTGTTCTCTTTAAGTGGGACAGCCTCTGTTTAAACCACAACTGTTACACTTTTTTCTCGTGTTTCACAAAGATGGGCCTTATAACTGTCGGAAACGCGTATGGAAGGGGCTGGCCATCTTTGCGCTATTGGCCAGCCTCCCCCTGAAGTGCGCAGGTCACCTTGTTGTGTAATAAAGGTAATGACACACAGGAGGCTGCTGAGTTGCTGGGGTGTCTTCTTTATTCAATACTCAACATCAGCTTCTTAATTGCATGGTAAAACTGCTTCATATGAAATGGGCAACAGGCCCTGCAACAATGCTCCAAACAGTGAGTCTCAAGTCTCTAAATGCAAGCCTCAAGTTGGTCCAGTGGAGGAGCACATAGGAGCTGATGTTGCTCCATTCCTTCTCTCCGCTCCTTCTGCCACGCGGGAAGCGCAGGGGCGGCACTTCCGCCTTTCACGTGAGATCTCGCGAGACCAGGATAATTTCTGAGGTTTCAGATAATTTGGGGATACATTTGGCGTAATATTCAGTCAGACCTAGGAATGACCTCACCTGGTCTTTGTTGGTGGGTTTGGGAGCTTTGACTATTGCTCGCAGCAGGTTTTGCTTGGGGTTTATGCCTTGGTCTGATATTTTGTACCCCGAATACTCGACTTCTTGTGCCTTGAATGCACATTTCTCATACCTTAGTTTCACTCCCGCTTCTTGAAGCTTGGTAAGGACTATCTTTAACGTGGCATCATGTGTATGTTTGTCTGAAGCGTATACCAAGATATCATCCTGGAAATAAGACACATTCCTGATGTTCCGTAGTAGCACATCCATCATGCGTTCAAACGCTGAGGCTGCGGGTGATAAGCCAAACGGCATCTTCGTAAACTGATAGGTGCCAAACTGAGTGATGAATGCGGTCAATGGCGTGGATTCCTTATGTAACTGTATTTGATGGTATGCATTTCTCATGTCCAACTTTGAGAACACTCTGGCCTCCTTCATCATGAGTATTAACTCGTTGATGCTTGGCAGGAGGTAGCTGTCCGCGATTACTTCCAGGTTTAGACTG
Source organism: Ambystoma mexicanum (assembly GCF_040938575.1). Taxonomy (NCBI): domain Eukaryota; kingdom Metazoa; phylum Chordata; class Amphibia; order Caudata; family Ambystomatidae; genus Ambystoma; species Ambystoma mexicanum. The sequence continues at coordinate 1,474,953,114 of NC_090935.1, read as the reverse complement.
CGGAGATCAATGCATACCCTTAACTCTTGTGAATTTTGTTTTTTTATAAGCACAACCGGGCTCAGCCACACTGATGCTTCGATCTCCTCGATGGTGCCTTCTCTCTTCATTTTGTCCAGTTGGTTTCTGAGCGTGTCTCTTGCTGTTGCAGGTACTGGCCTTACTCTGTGTTTGACTGGGACTGAGTTGGCTTTGAGAAGTATTTTGTGGACGAAGCCTTTGATGTGTCCAGGCCCTTCCGCAAATAGCTTTGGATAATCCCTCGCTACCGGCGCTCCTCTGGAACTTACTGACAGTACTTGGTCCTCTGTGCTGGGATCCAGCTTAATTTTCAGTTTAGCCTGATCATCCCACCCTAATACTGCTGGGCCTTCTTGGCTGAAGTAAACTTTTGAAGTGGTCTCTCTTCCTTTGAACTTCACTTTTCCTTTGATGTAGCCCAGCAGGTCTATAGATGTGCCTCCGAACACTGTGGGCTTGTGCCGAGTGCTGAACACTTTGACTGTCTCTGTGCCCATCATCTCCTTGTACGTGCGCAGGGGTGTTATAGTTAGATCAGAGCCCGAGTCAGCCATGACTCTCGTTTCCAGTCCGTTTATTTTGATGGCACAGTGAGGCTTTTCTCTCATGGCCCGTTGGCTGTTCACCATTATCACAGTGAGCCTCCCCTATTCGTCAGAGGACGATTCCCTCTCCACGTAGTGTTCAGCATTGACAATGGTGATTTTTTTGTTTCGCCATCGGCACACTAATGAGAAATGTCCAATCTTTTTGCACACTGAGCATTCTTTGTCTCTTGCTGGGCACTCCTTGTCAAAGGCCAAGTGTTTAGTGCTGGTGCACCTGTGACATTTTAACGTTTCTTTCCTTGCCCATTTCCCTTCTCTTGTGTCACCGACCGGCTTCTCCTTCTTTGGACGGAAAGCTATCGCTTGTACTTCGGCCGGGCTGTGCCCACTGGCGTATTCTTTCCTCCTACCTGCAGTCTCTTCCACTGCTCTCGCTGTTTCGACGGCTTTCTCGAACTGCAGTTCTTTCTCCAGAATGAACTTGTCTTGCACCTTTCTGCTGTTGGTATGAATTACTAGCATGTCACAGATCAATTCTTCTGCGTTGTTTCCGAAGTTGCACAACGCCTCCAATTTGCGCAGTTTGGTCACATAATCGTCTACAGGTTCTGACGCCTCCTGTTTGCAGCTGTAAAAACGTATTCTGTGTAGGAGAGTATTCTCCTTGCTAGCAAACCTTTTGACTATTCTTCTCACAGCTTCCTTAAATACATCATCATTGTCGCCGACAACTGGCTCCGGGGTGAGACTTTCAAACACTCTTTGGCCCTCGACGCACAGGGCATTCAGTAGCATCACTCTGCGTCTCGCTGCCGTGTAGCCTGCACCACCCAGGGCCTCTAAATACGTGGTGAATAAGGGTTGCCATTGTGGACACGGAATGGCAGGCCTACTGGTGTTTGCAGGAAAGGCGGTGGTTGTGTTGCTCCTTGCATGGTGCCACGTAGGTTTCAGTGGTGATCCTCGTCGCCAATTATGTTGTGCAATAAAGGTAATGACACACAGGAGGCTGCTGAGTTGTTGGGGTGGCTTCTTTATTCAATACTCAACATCATCTTCTTAATTGCATGGTAAAACTGCTTCATATGAAATGGGCAACAGGCCCTGCAACATTGCTCCAAACAGTGAGTCTCAAGTCTCTAAATGGAGGCCTCAAGTTGGTCCAGTGGAGGAGCACACGGGAGCCAATGTTGCTCCATGCCTTCTCTCTGCTCCTTCTGCCGCGCGGGAAGCGCAGGGGCCGCACTTCCGCCTTTCATGCGAGATCCCGCGAGACCAGGAGTCTTGCGATATCTCAACACACCTTTTTCTATAATGAGCGTAAATGAAAAAAGCACAACCTCTGAGCTTTTTTCATTTGGGTCCATTCTTGAAATCTGCCCCCCTGAGACTTAACGTACATTTGTTTATATTTGTTTTTAAGTTATTTAGCTATATGTTTTTTTGTGTAATATTTTGAAATAAACAACTTCATTGAATGGAGAAAATGTGTTGTTACATGCACCAATACAGCCCATTTTGCAAAAAAACGTTTTTGGACGATCCAACCAATGCCTCTCTCACAGCTTTTTTAGATGATAAGGTGTGCCTGCGGCCTTCCTCCACTTGTGGTAATATGAGGCTGGTTACACCAAGTATTCCAGGGTATCAGACAGACAGGAAGACGGGTATTTTAGACCGCAGACAGATAAACATATATATTTTTGAAGTTTTCTGTAACTTGCCCTATGGTATTGCAAAGAGTAAATGGAAGTAACTGCTGTATGTGGGTTTTTGCAGAACACACGTGCATGGATCAGATCTTCACAAAAACACAAATAAACAGATGCCATTGATTTCACTTATTATTAGGAATTGCTATTACTCACGTTCTTGCAGGGGAGAAAACATGTCCTCCAATGAACCCATAGGACCTGAAAGACAAATTCATGCATTAATGTCAGGAATGGACAAACACATCTGTCTGCAGTAAGCAGAGCTGCGTCACCTCTCAACTCCAGTCCCTCCTCACCTTCCTCATTCAATGAGGTACCTTTATCTTATGACAAAACGTTTTTATTAGAATTTCTTTTTTTAAATGTTTGTTATTGTGTTTTATTGGTTAAGTTTAACCTTTAACACATACAGAAAGAGCACTACAGATTAAAGCAGATGATGTACTAAGCATTTCTTTACAGATTCAATTAAAATACACAAAGACACAAAATAATGCTTTAAAAGTAATCCAATGCAAATTCCTTTTACATTAATGATACAAGGTTCTTTTATATCTCTTGCCCCATATAACAGACATTACAATTCAGCACTGTATTATCACCAGAATAAATATGACTCCAAAATGTATCTGTAGAAATAAAACCACCATCATAGTCCAGTCTTCCATAGCCTTTTTCATAGAAAGGTGACATACATGTGGTAGTACAGCCAATTTTCTGTAAAACTCAAAAATGTGAAATATATTATATATAATATATATATTTAGTAGCAATATAAGCTTATTAAAATCAATTAAATCTTAATAATAAAAATACATTGAATTATGATTATTATAATCACTTAAAATCTTCAAATATAATAAACAATTAAAAATCATCTTACGTGTTAATAAAGTGATTAAACCCAATTCATTACATATTGCTTCAACCGGGAGAGAGCTAGAAAGACACAATGCTTTCCGCCAAAGCCTACCCTCCAGACTACTAAGCCAACTGACCTCTGCTGCATTGAAGATTAACAGACCATGTCAAATGTTTGGAATAATACAGGATTTTTATCAATATAATTCTATCGATTGACCGCCTTTCTTAAAAATGAAAGAACGTATGGCTTGAAATTTGGATGTAATCTTATTGGTTATGTACTTCATCATGATTTTCTTACTGGTGATTTGTATTCCAAGATAAATATAACTATCCACTTCCTGTATCAGGGTGGATTGAATATGCCAGCAATATTTCTTTATGCTACACCTATTCTTTTTGAAAGTCATGACTTTTGTCTTATGCAAGTTAATCGTTAATTCATTGCTAATAGAATATTCATGCAGGGCGGTTTGGTCAAGAATGACAATGTTATTTGCATGGGACAACCAGGATATGGGGTGATAATTAACACGTGGGGGTAAATAGCGCAACCATTCAAGGCGTTATCCAAGTCTGCTTTGCAAATATTAAATAAAATGGGCACTAAGGAACATCCCTGTTTTAGACCATGATTTACATGGAAAGGTTTATTTATAAAGCCCCCCTGGTTAATGCTTATGCTGACTCTATTGTAAGAATACAATGCTTTGACAAAAAATTAAATCTGTGTGTATAATACTCAGTCTTCCAAACTCCTATTAACAGTGTCACACGCTTTAGAGAAGTCAACATAACATATGTAAAGTGTTTTGGCTTTGTCAATCATAGTCGCACGGATGAAGTACATCAAATACCATAGATTATTCAGGGTGCCAAACCCTTTCCTAAATCCGATCTGTTGATTCTTAAGGATATTTTCCTTATTTAATCAGTCATTAATGTATTTAAGCAAGAGTTGTGAGAAAATCTTTTCACTGGAATCAATCATGGCAAGCAGGCGGTATTTACCCTGGGAATCTCGGGATCCTTTCTTATATATCGGTACTAGGATAGAATCATGCCAACTATCGGGAATGGATGCAGTTTTAACTATTTACCAGAAAATTACACAAAGTACCTGTGCCCATATTTTAGGTTATTTCTTAAGGAGGGCATTAAGATTCACAATAATTGCCATGTCATCTATATCTAAAAGTGAAGATGTCTTTCTCAAGAATCACATCAGAGCAATCGTCCGGCTCAAATTCGTTTTCTTTATAATATAGATCTAAGATGTACCTCTTCAATGTGTCAATTGGAATTAGATTAAGGTCACATTTAGTGTGGCTCTGGTTAAACTTATGGTAGATTTATCAAAATGTGCGTGAGCCTTGAGATTTTAAAGCCAGGTACAAAGTCTGCCCGCAGGCGAACATCATAGACCCCTTGTAATCTTGACCAATTTTTAAATTTACCTCTGAAGCTTAATTTGGGCCTGTGGAGAGTTATAGTATACCACATGTTTTTTAATGCTCCTAATGTCATGCCGCATACCTTTTCTCTTTTGAACCAATATAGGATCATACAGTACTTTGTGATCTTTCCCATTGATTGTCACTTTACTCCCAAGTGAGGAGGCATTATATACAAGGTGCAAGTTCACAGTTGAATAAAAATGTTTCATATCAAAATTAATTATGGCATCGTCATCAACGAGCAGAGGCAAGAAAAGATAGTTGAATTTCTTCAATTTACTCTGTCCATTTTAGTTGATTCTCAGTTGAATTAACTAAGTATTCACACTCTAAACGGTCATGTTTGCGAGTAGGAGATGTTTCAAGTGCAAACTCAACCACCACATGGTCACTCAAGGAGTTAGCAATTAGTTTGAAGTTCTTACAAATCTCAAAACCTGTGAGGTTAACCAATGCAGTGTTAATGGACTGCTTAAGTCCATTTGTCCAAGTGTACTTTAAATCCTGGTCATCTGAGGTGATTATCTGGGACAACTGTTGTGCATGGATGAAACTGGTCCATGAGGACTTGTCCCCAGTCAGTTCTTCCTTATCACAACCTATGAAATGTGTCCCACAGAAGTTATCCAATAGGTAATAGTCCTCAAACATATCATGATCCCTTCCATTCTCAAAAGGTCTATGCTGATTTAAATCCCCAATAATAAAGTACTTAGTATCACTGTGTGTGAGCTGCCATGATACAATTATTTGCTCAATATATAGAAGGATCAAATGTGTTCTAACATTACCAGGAGGGTAATATACTGTGATCATTAGTATAGATTCCAGAATACCATTTATGGTTACTTCAATGAGGACAGCAATAGCAAAGTGGCAATTCAAACCCTGTGAAAATTGATCAGCCTTCAAGTGAGAGGGTACCCCAATTATATTACCACCAGAAGGGTGACCCCACCCCTTCCATTGTGCATGATGTTCAATAATCATGTTGCAACCAGGTTTCCTGCAAGAGGAAAATATCAGAGGTTATCAGATAGGTAACACCTTCAGTAGATTGAGTAAAATATCTAAAGCCTCTTGTGTTCCAGGAGCGAAAGGTAAGTCTGTCTGTCCAGCTCATCAGTATTTAAAGTGGGCAGATCATATTCATTTTTATTATACAAAGTATCCGACCTGGCTTCAAGGGTTGCACAGATTTTCATTTGCACAGATACTATGTCATTAATTGCGCCTTCTGTCAATATATTAGTAGATAGGCAGGTTTTGACTTTTCTTTCATTTTTCTTAGAGTGGGAGGGTTCAATGCATTTAACAAAATCAAAGCCCATTTTCAGAAAAAACTGTGATTGAGCCAGGATTAGCTTGGTTATAATTGGTGATACTAGATTAATTATCACCCAAATTTGCTCCATTCTAATCATGAGTTAGCTAAATACAGGTAAAGTCTTCTGATGTAATCTCTTTTAGCAAAGGTATTTGATGTATTAGTTCTAGAACATCAGAGCAATTCAAAAAGGGACTTTCTGTAGTTACATAGGGGTCAGTAATTAAAAAAAATAATGTTTTCATCTCACCCTCCATGAATAATGTTGGGAGTTTGGGAGAGATGGATAGTGTCGTTCTTCCAATATCAGTGGTTTATAAAGTGGTTTGCATCTCTGCCAACGGATAAGCAGTTTGGGCTATAGAACAATGCACCTCCTTACTATGAGCGACAGTGGGGACAGAGTCCCTTGGACTGCCATAGACTTGGTCTGGCTTCATGTTAGAGAGATGTTTGGCCTTAGCCACCCAATACCCATCATTTTGTTTAGTAGACGGGTGGGGGCATTCCTCATTATTGGGAGCTGAGTCTCTACTACCCTTCTTTACCCATGTTGTTAATATGTTCCCTTGTTTTAGACTTTCACCTCCACCCCTTGTCTTCCACTGGTTCCTTGCTTGGCCACCTCTACTGGTTCTTAAATAGAACCCACAGCCAAGAACACATCCTATTATGAGGCGATATGCCGTGAGGTGGCGGGCCCACCCTGTGGGTAACGGCCCGCCATCCAAGTTAAGAGCCTGAGCGAGGGGCATATCGCTATTAGCAACTGTGTAGAATGCTATGCAGGTGCTAATGGGTTTTGTAAAAAAGAAAAAAGAAAGGTATGTTCTTTCTGTGAACAGGACGACTTGCAGCATTAGTTCACAGAGAGAAAATATTCTACCACATGGCTGCCATGGATTGGGAACTCGAGGCTCCGTATTGAGCCCCTTGTCCATTTCCATTGTGGCCAGAATGGGAACGGGAGAAGCAGCCGCTGCAGTGGTGGGACTCGCTGCTGCAGCGAAAAACGAAAAAGGTAAATGGGATTGGGGGAAGGGATTTTTTTTAAAAACAGGGGCGGGTGAGGGGAAGATGGCGGCTGGGGGAGCCGGCCATCAGGCAACATAGAACACAGGCTTTCACTAGTAGTGTCAGTCCACATTCCTAGCCACCTGATTGGCTCCCCTGCCCAAGGTGCTAATTGGAAAAACCACAGAATGACACAGTGGCAGGGTGTGCAGACATGTCGAAGATTCTGTCAAGTATGTTTTATATATAAACGCTGCTTTACCTACCATAAAAGGAAAAGCGGAATTGCTGATGTCTGCAGCAGAGCTTGGTAAATTCTGGGTTTGCAGTGCAAGAATGTTACAATGGGGAATTGATGTGGCAAATTGAGTAGCTTAGTTTATCTACTCGACCTAAGAGAAAGGCATTCGACCCACAAACTGGTTGGCATAATTTTTTGTATTGGAAAAACATGGAGGCACTGATACTAAGATGTTAACCCAAAGCAGGTCCACCACTTAAGACGCGAGTGCACGTTTGCCCATAAGGCAAGTTTATTGTACAATCAGCTGGGAGGAGCTAGGTGACGCAGTAGAGTCAAACTAACCAGTCTCCCTGAACCACACAAACACTTCACATTATATACATTTTGCAACAGTTAAAACACACCCACATATTTTATTACAAATCACCCCCCACACATGATTGGTCAAACCAATACAAAAAAAATACAATCTTCTCTAATTCCCACGTTGTCATTGGTCACATTTATCTAACTACCATCATCAGCTCATTTGTCCATGGTAGGTCATAACATCATCACATAGTTACACATTTAAAGACAAACGCAATTCATTGCAAGTTCCAGCTGATCTGGGATCTTCTCAGCCAGATGTGATGCACATGGTTTGAAAAGACACATTAAACAATATGGGGAGGAGAAAAATAAACATTCAAACGTCCTGTCATTTGTTTCTATTTGATGGTTCAATAATTCAACCTTACATGCTACAGCTTCCATTTTATGACCAATACCATTAATGCTGCTCTTTAGTTTGCCCATGATGTCAGTCAAACGGGTGTTGATGAGCAACAGTGGTTCACCTCCACTCCCTGCATCATCTGTCTTGTTGGACTGTTATTGGTTGGTAGATTTGTGGGAGCTATATTGTGTGAATGTATCTATCTTGCACTGTTGCACTTGCACAGAATCTTGTTATGCAGCAATGAAGTCACAATCAGAATGCCGACCCCTTAGTTAATAGCTGCAGCACACCCCTGAGCAACCTAGTCAAACAGGATCATCAACTTAATGCGAAGTGAACAACTTTCATAGTGAGAGGTGTAAACTTCTGTAAGTGGTGAGCAACTGCCAGCAGACTCAAAGCAGTCTAGTTTGGCAAAAATGACTAGGCCAGTAACAGTTCTCCTATCCTTAAACTCTGGATAGAAATATATATATATTATTGTGGCTAAGGTCCATCCATGAAGTGAAATAAGGCATTGTTGTACATATTACATGGCCTGCGGTATCGGCCTTGTAGTTATGGTTAAGTTGCTAAACTCAGGGGGGCGTGGCCAACAGTGCAATGGAGTGGACGTGTGCTTTCTCTGCTCCCGTGGCCGCAGCTAACATCCTGCTCTTATCGCCTGATTTCTGAATCCTTCGTAACTCCTAAACACCCTAACCGACAACCGACATCCTGAGGCAGTAGTTGACTGAGAACTGGTGAAAACCGTAACTGCAGGCATGAACTTGAGACGTGTGGAGGTTGCGCGGAACCGGGGCCCGTGCGCCCAAGATGGCAGCGCACTGTGCTTAATATGGCCTGGAACACACGCTACGAACAAGATCTCGTTGGTCCTGACTTCACTTGAAGTGCGCCCAGAGTGATGTGAAGTGAGAGGAGGCATCTCCCTAAACAACACAGGGGCGAACACTGCTCCTCGCTACCCATTGCCACACGGTGATTGCAGCGATGAGGAAAATAACAGACATTCACACAAGCCCAGAGAAATCATCACCTGGGGAACACAGCCCACGAAGCCAGGTGGACACAGCATTGGGGGACCGTGGAGGGAGCTTGCATTGGACCGGGGATGAACCTGGTGCTTTGCTGAGCATCTGCTTCACAGCACGCTCACCCGGGCGCAGCGCTACTAGTCGCCCGGTCGGGCGAGGGAGGAAGAGGTGCTGGGACCACCTAACCAGCAGCTGCTCACCTAGCCAACTGATCCAGTGAGTGCCCCTCTCTGGACCCTTGTGGCATTGGGCCTGACCCACACCCGCCGGAGCCCCCTGCCTTAATCCGCTGCAAATTGCGGCCCAAGCTGCACGTGAGCGGTGGGATACGGCTGCATGAATCTCCCCGCGGCTAAAATACGCGCATCAAAGGGGGTGAAGATCTACCAGAGGACAGAGACATAAGATCTGCCCTCGAGTGCAGTGGTACATCGCCTGCACATAGGTACCCCTCTAGCTGGTCCCGATCCTGAGTCCAGTGACCTCAATCAGTGCCCACATGGCCCACTGGGCAAAAACACCACAACACACGGCGGTTGCACCAAACAGGGCCACTGGCCTGGAGACACAGACCGCAGCCGGTAGCATTACGGAACAAGGGTGGCTGAAAGGGACCAATGGCACCCCGCCTCCAAAACCAACGGACCACTAGTTGTGAACCAACATACAGGCAACAAGCCGGAACGTACACGTTGTGGACCACAGCCTACCAGAACCGCAGCCCGACACCAGCGTGTGAACAGTGCCTCTCCCTTCGACCCCCCTGCAGGTGGCCTACTGTCCTGTATTAGGAGACGGCTGGTGAGGCAGCAGCAGTAACAGCACTGGGACGGAGGCACCTCCACACAACCACTGCGACCCCCGAAGTCGGGGTTAAGGAAGTCATAGTAGGAGAAACTGTGGTGCCGACACCTAGTTAGGACTGGGCTGGGACGATTGCACAGTGTAGCTGGAGCCACGTGATAGAGCTGGTGAGGGGCGCTGCGAGAGAGGACACACTCTACTCGTGGCCGCTGTGGTGCGACATCAACGTTATAGGACCACAAATATCCACACTCGACCTGCAAGAAGAAAAGCACCTCACATCGGAGTGCCCCGCTTGGTGCTGGTGCTGCGCAGCACAGACCCGGGTAAATCTCCTGCCTGGCGCTCAACAGCTGAAGCGATAGTCTGCTGAGGGAGATCGATATTGGGCATAGCTGGGTGGCTCTGGTGTGGTGATAGGCAGGCCTCCAGTTGGTGCGAACCTACAGTCCCAGGAATTACTGGTTGCAACGAAGAAGGGCCCACCGGAGACATACTGTCTACAGCATGCAAATACCTCCCATGGGGTGGTCTGAAGAACCAGCGCTCAGTGAGTGGTAAAATATGGGCCCTGATCTCCACCTTACTCACAGATCCGTTTTATAAAACATGTGGCGACAGTTGCTTTTGCAAATCTGCCCCCATTTCGAGGTGTCCCACTTGCAGCCTGCCACAGAGCGCGAGTCGTTAAGCCTAAGCACAGGCATACAGAGCTCCAACGCATTGGCAAAACCTGGGCCTCATTACGAGTTGCCCGGTAAAACCGGGTTCATTACCGGCATGCCGGAATGAGCGGATCCATGCTTGTATGAACCCGCTAATACCGGGTAATTACGAGTGCACGAGCACACGAGTCACCCCATGCCGGTAGTGGCAAAACCGTCATGCCAGTAACGGGCCACCAACCCCCCTATACTGGCATTGCGGGTACTGCCCATTCCGTAACCGCGTCATAACAACCACTAAACACCGGCACAGTAATACCGGCACAGTATTACCGTGGTCGCAAAAAAGGACCTGGAAATTACGTCATCGCGTCGGAACGGGAAATGAGCCGGCGGCCATCTTTAAAAACACAATCCATTGCCATCCTCCATGACCACCACTACACTTGTGTTGTTGTGTGCCACAACTGAAGCAGGATGTCGAAGGCCACCAGTAAATCCTCCCAAAGGAAGAGGAAGCAGCGTTTTTCTGATGCTGAACTGACTATGCTTGCCAACACCCTCGAACAGCATGCAGACACAATCATGAGCACAGATCGCAAGCATGCGGCACAAACCGGAAAAAAACAGGTTTGAACTGGCGGTCGCTCAGAGGTGAGCACCCCAAGGAGTGTACATGACTGCCGGAAGCGCTGGGACGACCTCCGCCTCCGGGTCAGGAAGATCCTTGCGGAGAACAGGAGGGCCGCAATGGCGACAGGCGGTGGCCCACACTCCCGTGTGAAGCTCCCCGCATGGGAGGAGACTTCAAGTGCATTCATTGACCCGGAATCCATAGAGGGAATAGGAGACCAGGAGTTTGGCGCTGCAACTACCACAGAGGAAGGTGAGTGAACTATCACATCCACGTATACCAAAACATGATGTGGCACAAGTGAAGTTAGACTAGGCAAGGCAATGCATGTTCCAAGGCTACATCAACACATCCATAGAATGAGTGCCACACCCTGCACCACATGCATGCTGAGTTAAAATCCCAATCCCAACAGAGGTGCAACATGGCCCAACCATGCCCATGGGACCCACCACACACACATCAAACCAATGCTATGCCACCAGCCATGCATTGATTGCCAACATGTCCCCTCAGTACACCAAATGCCACACACCAGAAATGAAATGATGCCTGAATGTATGAACATATTACACTGCAATACATCATAGCTGCCATTTGACAACATCACTGATGACCTGCATCTCTTCTATCTCCCAGGCACCGATGAGGAAGGTGGAACACAGGACAGGGGTGCGAGTACATCCAGTGCACGCAAAGGGACCAGGGCCACCGCCACCCCCCCATCCAAGAAAATGCCTGCAGCAACACCCAGTGTGCCATGCAAGGCATCAACCCTGCAGAGGGCACCTGCAGTGACAGAACCGCAGCAGGCACCCACAACAGTGGGAGCCGTTCCGCCAGCCACCACGGACGTTGTGTCCACAGAGGTGGATGATGAGGCTGGAATCATGTCTGGAATCCCCACCCCAAGCCCCATTGCCAGCCCCCACCCACCTGCGGAGTCTGAGAGCCTGGACGATCTGTGTCTCCATGATCAGACCTTGGAGATCAGACATTGGGATCTTCCAGGAGGACAGTGCCCAGGACGAGGAGCCCATGCAGGTGCCTTCCACCACCCTGCCAGCCACCACCCTGCCAGCCACCAGTACACCTGCGGCCGACACCTCCTTCGAGGCTCGCCTGGCAAGGGTAGATGCCCGCCAAGAGTCAATGCTGCAAATCATGCATCGACAGGTAGACGCTGGAAATGAGGCTATGAGGGCCATAGCCACGGCCATAGCAGCCAATACAGCTGCCGTGGAGGCATCTACGTGTGCATTCAGGGAGTGCATGGGGTCACTGACACAGGCCCTTCTTGCCAACATCCTGCAAATGCAGCGTCAACACCTCGGCCCAGCCATGGGACTGACAATAGACACCTCCACTACAACAACCCCTTCCACCTCGGTGCAATCGAGCCCTGTGCGGTTAACGCGCAGGAGCGCACGTCGCTCGGCCATGGCACCCCCAGACCCAAAAGTCTCGAGGAAATAACTGTATGGGCAATGACAATGTGAATAACTATATTGGTGAAGGGAAAACTGTTTGTTGCACACATGGTGACATTTGGGATCTGTGGCGTGGGTGAGGGAGTTTGTTGGGGTATTATCTGGGGTTTGTGGGGTGGGTGAGGGAGTTTGTTGGGGTATTTTCTGGGGTTTGTGGGGAGGGTGAGGGAGTTTGCTGGGGGAGTCTGGGAGGGGGGAGTGGGCACATTTTTGCAGTTTTGAATAATACACAAGTTGTGCGAAGACAAATCCATGGCTGGACATTGTTATTTTTCGTGTGCATCCATTTAATGTGTTACGGTGTTCAGTGCCCAACTCCCAACATTCCCTGTGTGCATGTTCATATTGGCCCAGTGTCTGACTGACACAAGTCTTTCATAGTCCCTGTGTTTCAGAAGTATACTTGAATTCGTGCTTGCCGTACGGCAGGGCCATCCCGTGCATCACGTACTGGCAGTGGGGCTACTTCACCTCCATCTCCGTCCTCATCATCCTCACCCGGCCCATGCATGTCAATGTCAATGTCAATGCATGTCAATGTCAGGTGACAATGGTACATTTTTCCGGACGCACATGTCGTGCAGCATGACACAGGCCATGGTGATCTTTGCAACCTTCTCAGGCCTATATAGGAGTGCCCCACCAGACCTGCTGAGGCAGCGGAACCGCCACTTCGACAGGGCAAAGGTCTGCTCAATGACAACACGGGTACGGGTGTGCACACGATTGTACTCCTCCTCATGGCCATTCTGCGGGTTAGGCACAGGGGTGTGTAGCCACAGCCTCAAGGGATATCCTCCATCACTTGCAAGCAGATTCAAATATGTGTGTGTCACTCTGAACTTCCGTAATTCAGGGAGCACAGTCATGCCGCCAGCTATTTGGTGTGGCCATGCTCATGTCCCTGTTAGCATGAAAAAATGTTATCTAGGTGCAATCTGTACTGTCATGAGGTGTGGTGGTCTGGTTGGCATTCAATAGATGATGCAGGGTGTAATCATGCATGCTGAGGCAGATATGCTGTGGTAGTGCAACAATGTTTTGACTCCAATTCATGCTGTTCATTATTTACTATGCATGGTCACACTGCCCACATAGCCACACTTGCCGTCCTGTTTATTCATGCATTGCTTGCCATCACCATGGTGGCCTGGTTGTGCCTCTTACTTGTTCTCATTGATATGCATTATTTGTGATCTGTGGCCCAGTGAAGTGTCATGTACCGTTTGACTGGTTCAGGTCAGGAGTGTTTGGCTCTGCATGCATTCTCCAATCACCGGCTATTCCGACCCAGGTGCAGTATTGCCCCCCCCCCCTCATGCACACATCAGTACCCCAAAGCACTGCCATGGGACGGTTGTGCAACTCACCAAGCAGCCAGGCACGTGGTCCGGCATGTCGCTCCATTTGATGGGGTAACGTGGATTTACCCGGTAACATGGCATCATGTGTTGATCCAGGAAATCGGCCGCAGCAATGGGTGATGATCTTCCTGGAGTCACATACCATTTGCACATTGATGGAGTGGTGTTGTTTGCGATTGCGGTACACGGCCTCTATGGCATGGGGGACTATCAATTCCACATGGGTGCAGTCGATGGCACCGACACAATTGGGCATGCCTGCCAGTGCCTGGGAGCCTACTTTGGTTTTGGCTATCTCCTGGGCAGTCCGTGGTAGGGATATGTGGGTTCTTGAGTGCTTCAGGAGGGCATCCAGCACTTGGTTCAGCATGAGTGAAAATAGTGGTTGTGAAATGCCATGCAGCTGGCCCACTGTGTGTTGGTAGGTGCCTGTGGCCAGGAATGTGGCACAGACAGCACCTTTAGTAGTGGGGGGATGGCAGTGCATATTTGTATGTGGCTGGCAATGTCGTTCTGTATCATGTGCACTATGGTGGTGATGGTGTCACGGTCCAACTGGTACAGGGTGTGGATCTGCTCAGGGGTAGGGTTGAATGAGCTGGGTCTGGTGCGATGTATTGCTGGCTGCCTACGAGGCTCTGGTGGCTGAGCTGGTGGTAATGGATGGGCCTGTCTCAACCTCCTTCTCCTCCTGTGTCTCCTCTGTGCTGCCTGTTCTTGCTGCTGTTGTTGTTGTTGCAGTTGTTGCTATAGTTGTATCAGTATAGGCAGGTGCTCCTGCGCCATGTTTGCAAATGCTAGTGGTGGCATTTTGGTGTAGGAAGGGGTGTGGTGTTTAGTTTGCTCCTTTTGTACTGGGCAACTCTGCATTGCCTACACCAGGGGAGAGGAGGTTGTGGTGTGTGGGTGTGCTCAGTTCATACTGGCACAGCCTCCTTTGACTCCACCTGTGGGGATTGTATGCACCTGTGGCAGCTGCCTTGTATCTTGCTTGCTGTTTGCGGGTGGTCTGGGATGCCTGTATGGCCGGCATTGTGCAGGCCGTTATTACCGGCTTCGCGATGCCGGTATTTGTATGTATCCGTTGGTTGGAATTACCCCCTATTATCGGCATGCCGGTATTTGGTTCCTGAAGGTGCGCGTGTACGCGCCTATGCCGCTATTAGCGGCACCGTTGTTTGGTATGCCGGGTTTGTGGGTCGGAATGCTACGGAACGGTAAATGATGCCGGTATTTACATACCGGCATCGTTTTTCCCTTACCGGCATACCTTGTAGTGAGGATGTTGACACTAACAACAGGACAAATAGCTATGAGAGCTCTCACTGCAGCAACCTAGGAAGAAACAGATCACTGGTTGACTCTACGCTGCTCGACCTTTACATGGGCAAGACACTCACCACCAAGGAAAGCTTGATAAGTCTCTGAGACCCAGGAGATCACAAGACCAGAGAAACTATATACCGCACAAACCGAAGCCAGAGTGCCCTGACTCCCAGCTACTCGTACCAGGAAACAACGCCCATAACTACCACACCCGGCCATCCCGATCTACTAAGTGCAGGGACACTGGCAGCGATCATGGGTAAGGACAAAACCAAAAAGCAATCCACGCAAAACAGAATAGACCAGTACACAACATCCTCAATACAGGCTCATGAGTCCCAATGTCTGTCTCCTACGGCATTTGAAGCAGAATACACGCTATCTCTAAAGAACATAATGGCTGCGATAGCGGACTCCCGCTCTTCGATGGAACAAAAAATGGACGGTATAAACATGGGCGTCTCCCTCCTCCGCCACGACCTACAGAAGCTGACGGAGCATACGGGAGAGGCTGAACAGCGCATTCCGACGCTGAGGACGGAATACATAACTTTCAGCAACAATTTAGCAGTGTCTCGAATAAGCTGAAGTTACTGGAGGAAAGGGTTGAGGAAGACGAAGGGAGATTGTAACGCAACAATATAGAAATACTTGGCCTACCCGAGAAGACTGAAGGCCCATGCATGGAACTCTTCCTCGAGCAATGGCTCGCAGACTTGTTTGAACCGGACGTATTCTCAACGTTTTTTTCAATTGAAAGGGCACATCGTATGCCAAAAAGGAGGCCAGTGCCCGGATCCCCGCTGCGCACAGTAATAGCGAATCTCCTCAACTATAGGGATCACGATGCGCTGCTCCAACGAGCACGTACCAAAGGCACGATCACTTTCAATGGCTCCAGGATCGCCTTCTTCCCTAACTACACAAAGGAGGTTCAGAAAGCCAGGCAATCATTTGACCCGCTCAAAAAACAGTTACAAACGGTGGGTGTCAAATATGGTTTACTTTTCTCTGCCCAACTCAGATACAACATGGAGGAACTACAGTCCACTTTAACGAGCCAAAGGAGGCCTGGGGCTGGGCTGAGCAACAGCTTGCTGGAGACTGGTCAACTGCTCAAGGCAGCAGAAACAGAATTCCTAGAGCACCTGCGGAACAACAGCTGGTGCCACAACAGGCACCGATGCAGGTCCTACAGAGGGATATTGAGGACTCATTGCCAATACTGATTCCGGTTAGTCCTTCTATACACGGTAGTAAGTGGTACGATTTGGGGCCTTATGACTAGGCCGACTGCCTACCAATGCATCCTGTTTTAAACATACATACATAGTGTGACCACGGGAGGGCAGCATTTCCCCCCCCCCCACCCCTCTCCACCGGAAAAAAGCACAACTCCCAAAACCGTCCGGCTTAAGGAGTGTTTGATTACGTTAAGTTGTACTGCATGTAAGTTGTCCGTTGACGACTTCTAATTTCGTTTGGGCGACTGATGCTTCAAGTTGGGTGGAGTATAGGGAGGGGGGTATTAAGTTCGTACAGAATAGTTATTTTATGGGTTCCTCAGGCAAAGCACATGCACAGACTTGGAAGTAAGACAACAACATTCAAACATCACCTCTATAGCAGTAACACTCCCCATACCTGGAACCACAGCCTAGCACATTGCATGAAAACCAAAGGCCCCTCGTGATACACACCAGGGCACACAACACCTCCACCGCTAGCAGTCATGGCAACACGTAACAACACCACCAAAACCCTCTGATTCATGACTTGGAATGTAAACAGGCAGGGTAGCAGGATCAAATGACGCCTAGTTATGCAATTCTTGAACAGGTACATGCCAGATGTGGTGTTCCTGACCGAAACACACCTATCTGGCACGAATTGCACCTTTTTTAAACACACAAATTACCGGCTGGCAATACACGCTGGCTTCACTATGGGCTCCCGCGGAGTATTGAAATTAATACACAAAAGGCTCCCCTTTCTTTTAACCAATGTCACACAGGACACTGGTGGTCGATTTACGCACATAACAGGGACGCTATGGGAACAATCGATCGCAATGCTGGTGGTTTACGCACCACCAACCCTACTACTGACTGATATCTCCCCCTTGATCACCGGGGATATGTCATATGTGATGATCATAGGAGATGACTTCAACAAAGTAATGAACATAGAACTGGACAGGACACATCTTTGTGGCAGAAACCCCGCCACGAGCACCAAATTAGCCACATTTGTTAACGCCCTCGGCATGTGAGATGTGTGGAGGGATCTGCACCCAGACTGCAGAGAATACTCGTACCACTCCGGTGCACATGCCTCACTCTCTAGACTAGATGAACAAGTTACTTACCTTATCTCGTAACGTTCTATCAATGGGATGTTCCTCTGACGTATTCCACATCTATAACAGGTAATGACCACGGCTGTGCTGCTTCGGAAAATGTTCGGCATAGGGCGTCCTGCGTCGATGATGTTGATCCATTGTCCCTCGAGGGCCTCCGTCGAGGGTCGACGTCACCAGATGTTATATATAGGATGAACGGCGCCCGTAGCCTCAGTTGTGGGTTTTTTCCCAGAATGTGTGGCACCAATCTCCTGCCAGTATGACTGCAGAAAACCTTGCGGAAAGGTAAGAATGCAATTACATAAGAAATACAGTAGAGGGGCAGGCTGGGAGGGTTCGATGTGGAATACGTCGGAGGAACATCCCATCGAAAGAAAGTTAGCAGATAAGGTAAGTAACTTGTTCTTCGAGGGGATTGTGTCCTCCGACATATTCCACATCTATGACAGACTCCCAAAGCAGTACCAACTTATGGAGGTGGGAAAAGAATTGACCATTTTAGAATTTTAGAATGCCCAATCAAATGGCTGAAAAGAGGACTGCCTTACCAAAGGCCAAATCCTGACCATGGATGGAGTCCAAGTAATAGTGTCTCACAAAAGTATGGAAAGAGGCCCATGTGGCTGCTTTGCAAATATTGCGAATAGGAACACCCCTCTGTAGAGCAGTGGAGGCAGCCACACCCCTAGTAGAGTGAGCCCGTAAGCCTACTTTGCCACCAAACGGTAACATTCAGAGATCGTCAAAATGATCCATCTGGACAAGGTCTGTTTGGAAACAGCTTGACCCAAGCGCCTTCCAGCATAACCAACAAAGAGCTGATCATCCACTCTGACCCGGGACATCCGTGAGAGATAGAAACTCAAAGCTCTCCTAGGATCCAACCTATGGAGCCTCACCTCTTCCTTACCAGGATGTGGAGGAGGATACAACGCTGGAAGAATCACCTTCTGGCTCAAATGGAATTCCGACACAACCTTCAGAAGAAAAGAAGGCAGTAGCCACAGGACAACCCTGTCCTTATGGAGAACAGTAAAGGGTGGCTTGGCGGAAAGTGCCT